>NC_135487.1:64280904-64593404 GCF_052094955.1 Ictidomys tridecemlineatus | reverse complement strand
CTTGTGTGTTAATTTGGATTTGGTTTCGTCCTTTATTTAATTATTTAAGGGATATTTGCAAACCCGTATTAACAGTTTACTTCCTTCCAAAAACCCCTAAAAGCACACTTATTTTGAATGAGTACATGAGAAAAACACATTAATGTTGAAAGTAATAATTAAGCTGCCTTTATTCTATCTACAAGCTCAGCCTCATTATAAATAAAGACAAACAAGTGCAACATAAAGAACATTTATTCCTTTTTAATGGACTTTTAAGTCAGTTTCTCAAATTGTTGATGAATGTAATAAAATTAAATTAAATTAAAAGAAATGTCAAGAAGAAGAAAACAAATTTAAAAATTAACAAAGCCCACAATAAATTTGCAATTACATGTCCATTAGGGTTTTAAAGGGGGTTAATCTTGGCAAAAAGAAAAAAAAAATCAACGCTATTGTAGCTTCAGCAGGAACAATTATTATCATTGCAAATTACTTAAACTATTAAGCTGAGAATAATTCAGAAATATCATTAGCAGTCAAATTACTGAAAAAACTTGTTTTCTTTCCCCCTTTGTTTAATTTAAACTTAATGTCTGCTTATTCTCACACAAGCAGAAAATGCTGATAAATAATTCCAGAGCATGCCTAAACATCTCCCTTCACAGCTAGCTTCTAATTTGATCTCTGGAGACCCTTCTCAGTAGCTGAATAAAATATTTTCATTTATTCTAGGAGAGCCTCCACCACCATACGTTTCTAATCTCGAGCTGCTTGGTAATGCCTCTAGATGAGGTCCTCAGCAAATCATTAAACTTGTTCAATAACAACGTTACAAAACACAGGAGATTTGCTGTTAGTGAAACAAAGAAGTTTTTCAAACAGGGGGAAAAGGAACTTTAAGAAGCCAACTTGAGTTTCTAGGGCAAGTTTGAGAAATTACTTAACATTTTAAACTTTCTAACAGTCGCAGTACAAGGAGACTGGATTCACAGGGGCCGAATGTTTCATAAGGACCCTGTTTTCTTGTTAAAGTATCAGAACTCTCTGACATCCTTTGCTGACAGAATGTAGCCTCAGTCCAGGTCTAAGCATCCAGGGTCATGTACCTGGTCTCAGAATGTGTGCAGGACCTCAGCTCTGGAAATATATGAAATGCTATCAACTTGTTTGTTTTTAATAAAAAGAAATTTTCTGATGATCAGATAATGAAAATTACTTTACCCATCTGTCTTGATCCATCAAGATGCAATTTGATGAAATGAAATGAAAAGACTTGTTAAAGTTAATTTTTTGTTCCAGGCAAGAAATTCATGATAAGGACAGATAATTTACACCATGAAAGACACATTATTAATTAAGAAGATATGTTAGTAAAAGGAAACAATGTTTTAATAGATTAAGGTACCAGATTTCACATGAAGATGGGTTGGAACTAGACTGCTTGGCTGGAGCAGAAGCTGGGAATGTCTAGTGGGCTGAAATCCCAGGAGCCAGGAGGAGGGACTATATCCACTGACAGCTCATGAGTTTTGATGTGTTGTTGGATTATTATATATTTATATTTAAAAGAAAACCCTACTCTGTAAGCAGTTTTTTAAGCTTGCTGTTCCATCACAAAGTTTTCTTGTAGAGGGAGGTAAGAATAAACAAGAATATATAAATAGAAATAGAGTAATAATTCCTATAATTTTTAACTTACGCACCCAGAGTTCTAGAATATGATTCTTTTTTCTTTTTGCCTTCCCTTTTTATTTTTTTTATGATACTGGGAGTTGAACCCAAGGTCTCATCCACATGCTAGTCAAGCTATATCCCAGGCCCTTTTTAAAATTTTCTTTTGAGACAGAGTCTCTGCTAAGTTGTTCAGGCAGAACTTGAGATTTTCCCACCTCAGACTTCTCAGTCACTGGGATTACAGGTGTGCACCCCACCAACCCAAGCATGATATTTCTGTTAAAATAGTTCCTTTCTTGACCAAAAAAAAAAAAAAAGTGTTTTACTTAATCTTACCATTTTCATTTTAATGTTCACAGACTTCCTCTGGTATGAGAATGCTCTGTGCCCTTGAACTAGTGAGTAAACTACCTGGTCTCTTCCTTTACAAACTCTCTCATCACCATCATCTTAACTTTATTCTCCCCTAACAACTTCCTTACTTTCCTTCTTCACATGGAAGAGAATTTCCAGAAGATGTTAAAACAGTAGAGAGAACGAGGCACAGGGAAGGGATCCCTTTATATTTGAATGACTATGCTTCACCTTGGCAGTACTTAATTTAGGAAGTCAACAGGGATGAACTCTCTTTTCATGCACATGCTCTGAGATAATCTGGTGAGGCAGCATTTAGAGCTATAGTTAAACCTAAAAATAAATGTTGTGTTTACTGAGTACTGAAAAAAAAAAAAAACGTATTTAGACCTAAAATAAGGAGGCATATGTGAAAGGGAATAGAAAATTTGCACTTCACGTTCAACAAATTTAATTACAGATTCTACCTTATTCTTTTATAATCTTTAGCAGTATTAGTCTGGATTACTATTTGGAGATATATATATATATATATTATATATAATTATATATATATTATATAATATATAATTCCTTCCTTCCATCTTTCCTCCTCCTCCCCCTCCTCCTCCTTCTCTCTCTTCTAGTGTTTGAGATGTTTACATTTATTTGGATACAAAGGATCATGGGGAACTAGAGGAAGTTCTGGGTCTACAAGGGTTCGAGGAAGCACAGGCTACTGTGGCTTCAGCACGGAGATAAGAAGTGTAAATATCCTGGAGTCTCCTGATCACAGTTGGGAATTAGGGATGTGGGTTTTGGACACACTCTTCCTGGTTTAAGTGTAAAGCTATAGACTAATAACTATGTGATCTTGGGCAAATGACTTAGTCTTCCTTTATCTTAGTTTCCTCATCTGGAAAATAATGAGCACAACTATTAATAATGTATCTAGTCTCAGTGTTTGAATTAATTGAGAAAAAAATACAAAAAATATTTCTATAGTATCTGAAACATAGTAAGTAAACAATAATGGTCTATTATTATTAGCACAATTATAGCATGAGGGCCCAGGCAGGATTAGATGATGTTTATTTAGTTTCTTTGTCACAAAAATATTTTTGCCATTTGAATACTGGAATGGTCAATCATCTATCATTAAAATCAGTTGTTTTCATACTTGTGAGACTAGATTTCATGGTACATAAAGACTTTTGAAAAAGATGATACAAATGAAAACCATAGGTCTTTGGAGGAATTGCACCGATGTGAATGTGAATTACAGTTCCACCACTTACCTGGCAGTGTTGTGCAGTGGTTAGGTACTGGCACTCTTTCTCCACTGCCTGTTTGGAATGCCTCTGTAAAGTGGAAATAACAATCCTTGCTTCATAACCCTGGAACAAAGTTAAATGAGTTAGCAATTGCAAAAAGCTTAGGACAGTGTCAAGCACAGAGTAGTGTTATATGTTTCCCTTACTCAAAAAATAAATTAAAATCTCTTCCAGTGTGATATTAAGCCTTTATGAATCTCATTTTTCTATATTTTAATATTACAATTTCTGCCTCATAGATTTATTGAGAGGACAAAATGAAATAAAGCATACACAGTACTTGGCATGTAGGGAAGTCTCATTAGAAAAAGGATATCACGATATTTAATTTTACTAATTCTTGAGCATGATTTTTTTTTAACCATTGCTCAAGACAAATTATATGAAGATAATGTATTAAAACTTTCCTTTGTTAATGGACTAGCCATTTCAGGGAATGTCTTCTCGCTCTTGCCTATGACTTTGTCCATCCTTAGCGTTCTAGTTTCATTTCCATTCCTTTAAGTCCACAGGAGACTAATAGCATATTCCTTCTTTCATGGACTGATCTAGAAACTGCACCCACATATTGGTGATTATCAATACTGCCTCCTAATAAGACACAGTACTACATGGGAAAGGACTTATGATACACCATCAGAAAACCAAGTCATGAGATACTAGGTGAACCACCTCCTCGGGGAAGATCCATCATCTCTGCAAGGCTTAGTTTCTTCAGACAAAAAGACCTACATTCTATGTTATTCATGGAAATCATCAATCCAGTATTCTTGTCTCAAGAAGATAGTAGATTGGTTTGATTCAAGATGACAGCAATGTCCAAAGGAATTCTAAATCAGCACGTGGGACTGATATAGAAGGTTGAAATAGGTGAAAAATGTAATAGTAAAATGTTTTGTGCATTTGAGTTTAAGACTTGCTTAAAAGCAATATTCAATACTCTTTTTCTCCAAGTGGAAAACTGTTACTTTGTAAAGTTAAGATTTTCTGTAAAATCCCTCAGCTAATTGCCATTTATTGTTCTTTTTACTTCACCTTGCCACTTCATAATAATCAACAGGCAACCCAATATGTAAATAAAGAGCCAATGGTATCTCATTATTTTGATTGGTGTATAACATGGAAAATGCTAGGAATTACATTTATTCTAGCATAAGCTAAGTAAATCCTTTTGTTCTAAGTTGCTTCATTCATGTGTCGTGTTGATCTTTAGCAATAGAAGACGACCACATTGATTTATTTTACTCAAGGACACAGTTCTGGACATCATAAACAAGATCTATTTCTTTAAACATTACCCTTTAATCCCATCTGACCTTTTTATGAAAGGTTTGCCTGCTTTCCCTTCTTTCACAGAACTGGGATTTTATTTTCCGATCTTTCTACTAGCCTGCTCGTCAGCAATTCATATTCACTAATTTCTAAGCATGATAGCAATATATTTAGAATGATCTTTATGATTTTTTTCCTTTGTGTTAGTCTGGTGTTATAGATCTTTGCCTCCCCCAACCCCAGTTTATTCCATAATTTCAGATTTTCAAGACATTTCCTCTGGTAAGATTGTACAATGTCATATTGCAGTGTCTCACCTAGTTTCAATAATAGTGATTACAGTTTATTTTTAATTTAATTATTACTCTTAGTGTCGTGGGTGACATTTACCAGGACTAAATGTCATTAAGAATGATAGTCTCCTACCACGCAAGCACATCCAAGCTATCCAAGTCTCCCTTTCATTTCTTTCTCATAATGACACTTTTTCTTCCTTCTCCATTTGTATCATTTATGTCTCTCAATTCTGATGAAAGATTATAAATGAAACTCCATTGAGCTTTGCATATTGACATTTAAAACATTTCCCTATACTTGTCCTGAGAAGTTTTACCATATTCAGAGAGATATTAAGGATATTTTTGCCACGTAGGGCTTATCAGAACCCTTATGCTCATGGTCATTGTGACTCCTTTAGCACTGCTGAGTGGATGGTCTCCCCAGCATTGATTTCTGCTTTTCTTTTTCCCACTGGAAACATCACAGGGGATCAAAGATACATGAAATTCACTCTGAGAAATATGATTTACCTAAATCAATAAATGACTATTTCCTTTAAGATGAACTTCGAGAAGAGAGTAAGCACAGATAAAAAGAAAGTTGAGAGCTGGGCATGGTGGCACACACCTGTAATCCCAGCAACTGGGGAGGCTGAGGCAGGAGGATCAAGAGTTCAAAGCCAGACTCAGCAACTTAGCAAGGTGCTAAGCAATTCAGTGAGACCCTGTCTCTAAATAAAATACAAAAATAAGGCTGGGGATGTGGCTCAGTGGTCAAGTGCCCCTGAGTTCAATCCCCAGTACCAAAACAAGAAACTACAAGAACGTTGACTGAAAAATAGTAATACGTTTTACATTTTATTTGATTATTTGATATTTGATATTTATTTTCTTTTATTTATTAATGGAGCAAATTTTAGAACATTTTTGTGTGGTGCTGAGGATCGAACCCAGGGCCTTGCACATGCTAGGGAAACACTCTACCACTGAGCCCCAGCCCCAGCCCCTTGTTATTTTCTTGATCTTGTTGTTAGGTCTAATTATCTCTGTTTTTAAGTTAAGAAAAATTAAGAAAATATTTAACATCAGTAAACTTACCAATGCTGTAATTGGAAGCCATGTCTCTGCCTCATGCACCTCCTAGACTTTCACTGTGTCTGAGATTGGTAGCTGCTCTGCTTCATTTTTCTCTAGAGATTTGGGAGGATCCTTTCATAAAATATAGTCAGAAGTTCATGTAAAAAAAAAAAACAAGGTCGTAAAAATAAGTCGTAGTATATTAGGGGTGGTGAAGGAGACCTGGCTAGAACAATTATGTCAGCAAAACTTTCCTTTCCTATTGAGAATCATGAGATGAGACAGACAGGTACAGATATGGGGCAGGGGTGGGGGTGGAGAAGAGAAAGGAAAGAAGAGAAGAAGATGAAGATGGAGGGATTCTGTGGGATTTTCAAGCTTGTGACCTGAGTTTGGTATTCTATCATTTGTTTTTCCTTTGAAGAAGATTTTTTTTTGTTTTAAATTAATTATCTGTCTAGAGATAGCCACACAATTACTCCTGAGATCTTACTCTGAATGAGGACATAAAGATATTTAGTCTTTGCTCAGTATACTCTATAATTTGACTATGGAAAGGAAAATTAATAGAAAATATATGAAATACATAGTTAGATAATAGATAAATGATACTCTTTATAATGTCTATATTCATTAGCCAATTTTTATTTGCTGACATTGACATTTTTACCTTTTAACTGGTGACTTTATCACTTTAGCTTTCTTACAATATTTTAATATAAAATAATATCTCTATTAGAGTTTTTTGGGAGTTCCAAATAACTATTATGAGTAGTTATTTACACAGGAATCAAAGTACCTCAAAAGTTAACAGTGTCACCTAAATATAACTGGAATGCAAGTTCTCTTAAACCACCTCTCTTATTCTGCCTGCTAGATTATTCAACACTTTCAATAGCTCTGTAAAGCAAATGAAGCAGTGTTCCCAGACACTGAGGTATGCAGAATTCTGAGTATCCAGATTCTGACTTCTGCTATACATGTCCTAGATATTCCCCTCCCCTCTGTATGGATAGGACTATGACTACGATGGATTTCACTCTGGTGCCCAGGTTTTGATGTGTGACAAAAGCAAAGTGGTTTTGCAGGTGGGACTGAGACCCCAATCAATTGACTTTCATTTATCCTAAAAGGAGATTATTCTGAGTCAGTCTGGCCTCTCGGGAAAGCCCTTGAAAGGACTGGGCCTTGGTAATAGAAAAGATTTTCCTGCTGGCTTTGAAGAAGCAAGGAGTCTTGTTGGGAGCTTCTGATAGAGGTGGCCAGGTGACAAGGGACCAAGTTGAGAGCTGTGCCTGGCCAAAAGCTATCAGGAAAACAGTGAACTTAGTCTTACACCCACAAGAAAATTCTGCCAGCACTCAATGAGCTTGGAACCAGATCTTTTCCTTCTGGAGCTTCCAGATGAGAACCCCGCTGGCTGAAGACTAGATTTCTCCTTTGTAAGACATTGAACAAAGGGCCAGCAAAGCTGTGCCAGACTCTTGACCCATGAAACTTGTAAGATAAGAAGTATATGCTGTTCTAATTTAATAAACTATGGTGCTTTGTTATACAGCAACAGAAAACTGATACAGCTACAGAGCACTAGCAGCAAGATACATGTGAGTGAGAAATGCCACATATATTTACTCCCAAATTGTTTTATGCTCTCTGTACTTATTTATATAAATCAATGAAATATGAGAGAATAAATGAGATAATGGTTATTGTTTACATTAAAATGTACAGACTATTTTGGACAAAACTTTGATTTTTAGGAAAGGTGATTTTAAGTAAAAAAACAAAACTAAACTAAACAACAACAACAACAAAAAACCTTTGAGGTAACGTGTAGGTTAAAAGACATTTTGTCAAATTGTGACAGAGGAGCCACTCTAAAAATTAGGGGGGGGAGAAAATCCCCCAAATCTAGAAGGAATTTGTAATGAGATTGACTTTCACAAATCTCTCATGTGTCTTTCTATATCTATAAAGATTATAGGTAAAACTGAATATAAGCAGATATATAAACATATATAGAGATATATCTTTTAAAGTCTCTGCATTTCAATCAATTGTATTTGGCTAGATATGTGACTATAAGGGAGAGTCAATCTTTGTCAAAGTACTTACTATATTTAAAGAAATACAGGTAAATAATATATGTTGAGTTGGAAACTAGAGTTCTAGGTCTAGTATGTACTTAATCTTCTGAACCTGAATAGCACACTTCAACAGAGCTTAGAAGTTCTGCAGCACTTGTTAACTGAAAATATATTAAGACGTCTTTTAAAGTTTTTTACATATTGAATAGTCACATACAAAATCACATCATCATCCCTCCTTCTCCTTCTCCTTCACATTCAGTTATACTCTTTGTTGAGAGAGAAAAAAAAAATAACTGCTTTTACCAAAAAATCTATAACCAAAAAATCTATCCTAATTTCACCCAAAAGACTATTAAAATATAAGAATTTTTTTACTCATCATTTGCACAGAGTATAAGATCTAACACACACACACACACACACACACACACACACACACACCCCTACCTACCTTACCTGCCTAACTTCATATAGATAAATGCTATGTGAAATGTCACAGACACATACACACAAGTCCATCATTAAATAAATTTGCCTATTCTGAATTTGAAGTTATCTTCAAATCCTATTTACAAACACAATTAGGAAAGACAGGAAAATTCCAGAAAACATCCATTCTTAAAACTCTATGGATTATACATAATAAGTAAAGAACTTTACACTATAATGATTGATCCAAGTGTGGTTTGTGGTTGAGCAACATCCCAATCTCCTGGGAACACACTAGAAATACAAGTTCCTAGGCCCACTTTAGACCTAATGAATCAGAAACTCCCAGGGTGAGACCTTATGATCTGTATTGTATCAAGTTTTGCAGATGATTGTGATTCACCATGAAGCTCGATTACATCTATACCTAATCAATCCTCAAAATTACACTGTAGGTTGGGCCTCAAAATTACACTGTAGGTTGGGTGTTATTGCTCTTGGCTCTATTTTATATGAGAACATGAAGCAATGTTATGTAGGTACAACTGTAAGTGTCCAGTTAGGAAAAAAAAAAGATCTATGAATGTGTTGCAAAAATAAAGAAATGAATATAGAAAACTGATTACATAAATCATGTGTGCGCTGAAATTCATCTTCAACTCTAGGGGTACAAGTGACATAGTCCCTTTGTATGCCTCTGGGGCCACTTGGAGAAGACAGACCACAGACAGTCTACACTGTGAGTGCCTAAAGAGTGAGCAGCTGACAATGACAGTTTTGAGGCAATAGGACCTTGCAATGCCTCCAGAGATCAGGGGAGAGATACCATGTTTTTCTTCTCATTCTGTTCTTTAGCCTTCAGCAGTTCCTCCCACTGGCTGCACTTGCCCAGAAGCCAGAGGAGCCTGGAAAATAAACTACTCTGCAATTTAAACAAACAAACAAACAAACAAACATACACACACACGGAGTAAGAGCAGTGTAGAAAGAGTCTGAGAATAGGCAAATATTTACAAAAATGATCAACTCTATTTTCCAAAGTTAGTTAGTAGATGGTAGGGATAGCTGGACCTTAAACAAGGCAGTTTCTTTGCCTGATTCTAGCTCTCCACCACTCACCGTGAAAACAGCAAATATTACAAATTCAGCTGTAACTGAAAATATTACAGAAAAAAAAATCATGAAAAGGACATATTATATAGGTCAAGTATTGAGATCTGGTTGGCATCTAGAAACTAACCAATAGTTTTTACTAGTTAAAATTTGAATTTTAGATTTCCTTTGTGTTCAGTCCAGTCATCTTGAGCTGTTTATAAAGATGTAGGTTATAAAGATGTATGTTAGAGAGTATCACTCTGGTGACTGTTAATAAACAAGAAATTACCAGTCCTTGACTGGTGGATGAAATGTGATGATGACCAAGGACATGGTCACTAAGATCTATATTTCTCACACTTTGATTGATGTGATGTCTACAGGAACATTTGTGGGTGTTAATTCTGATGAATGTGTGTTGTGCTGTTAGCATACCTTTTAATTGTTAAGCTAATTGGCCTTGCTCTTCCTGAATTACTTTGTAAAGAGTAATTATCTGAGACCATGTTGTAACGGTTTGGTCCTGCAGGAGAATTGTTTTGTGAAGCACTTAAAATAAACCTGGCTTGTTGAACTATTGTTTTTACCCATTCCTCTTGCTCTCTTTAAATTTAGAGAGAAATCTCAGAGGTAAACCACAGGAAGACTCACACAGGAAAATTCCCTGAGGTCAAAGCTAGTATCTGTGCCAAGTTGGAGACTCTAGGCATATGACAGCTCTTTGGGAGTAACTTTTTACAGTGCCTGCCAAATGGGAATTTGAGATAAGCAAGGCGAACATTGGGCTTCTCACAACTTTACTTGTGAAGGTGAAAAATGAAGATGCTTCTAATTAGCAAAAATGGTTTGTAACAACAGTTCGAATTCCAAATCCTGTGGTTGGTAAAGCATACATATGGAAGTATAGTTAAATTCAGTTGCCAAAATTTACAATCCATTTCCTTTCTGCAATATTTGAATCCATATGGGTATTAGGGAGATCCAATTATTGTCAAAGCGGCTTCCATATTTATAGGACAAGATAGTTAAGCTTGGGCACCTTTTAAAGAAGGGTTCAGGTTTAGTTTCAAAGTCTATAATCCACTTAGTTAAGGCAGAATAGTAATAGGGGACTTCTTCAAGGTGAGTTTTTTCTTTCTTAAAATATGATGAAAATTATATTTTAGAATATTTTAGAGCAACTTAAGAAAAAAGTAGCTACTTCAGAGGAAAGAAATTTAAACATTACTTTTAAATTTAGTAATACTTTTATCAAAAGAAAAAAAAATCCAGAAAAAAATAGAGATTTGCATTTTTTCCTCTGGTATTAGAATAACATAACATATGGGTTTGTACAAGAATATAGCTAGACAAACTTAATTTGTGAATGTCCTTATAAGTAAAGGTGTAAACTATGAATCTCAATTGCTATTAATGTAAATTCACATGCTTTTATATATATACAAGAGTGGGTAAAAAGAAATAATGTTTTAGAAAAAAAACATTAATTTTTTTTTAGAGTTTTAATGATATATATTTTAACTTTGTAGTGTTTCATTATCTACTTTCAATACAACATATTGTTCACTAAAAGATAAGATACTTGACAATAGGTAAGTACTACTACAGCCTTTTTATATGGTTCTGCATGCATATCAGCAAACATAACATATAAACATATCTGTATTAAATTTTTTCATTTTAAATATTTCAATCTTTTTGAATTTATAGTAGCCTCCACAGTTTAGAATAAGCAAAAACAGTTTGCCCCCATTTTAAAATTCAATTAGAATTTTACATTTGTTATATTTGTAGAGATTTATATTTCCTTAATAATACCCAATTACTAATGCATGATATGACTACAAAGGAAGCCATAAACAATTATGACTTTATGGCCTTAATAAAATCTCATTGGTCACTTTCAGTATAACACAATAAACACTAGCTATGGTGTGTGTACTTGTTTATATGAGGTTGGGATAGAAGATGTACTAAGATAATCCTCAAAAAGTGTTTCTGAACTTTTATTATAGTCTTTTCTAGTCCATCAATCATCATATTATTTGGGCCAAATCAGAGATTTTTAAATTCATGGCCTTATTTAATATGCATGTTGAATGGCAAAGTCATGGTGATTTAAAAATTAAATGAATGAATTTCTCTGGGAAGCAGATTCAGAGTTAAAACTTGGAATGCAGAAGTTTGTTAGTGTATGTCCTTAGCAACATACAAGGGTTTGTATGTCCATCTACAGGTGATCAAGGAAAGAAAGCACAACTGGGCAGAGAAAGAAGCTAGGATGCTATACAGTCTCAACAGAGGCTTAGCTGAATTCCTGCTAAAATCCTAAGCTAAGATGACCACATATTGGGGCAATGGCAGTAAACCTTTATCTGATCACAGTGGTTAGTCATTGGATCTGTTCTTCCTTGGAAAGAAGGCATCCCCTTAGATGAGGCAATTGTCTTTAGAAAATATAATTTCAAAAGCACACAGTTGAGGGTAGTCTGTCTGCAAACTCTATAGGCAACCAGTGGAGGCATGAGGGAGAGCACACATCGGGAATTTGTGATGGGGAATCTGGTTGCCTCACAGTGGCATCATGGTATTCTCAAAACTTCCTGAGGATTTGTCAATGAATTGTAAAAATGTTAGAAGCTAATCTATAATTCATTCACTTGCTATTCATTCACCAAACATTTATTGAATATATTTTTCAGTCCTTAACTCAGTACTTGGCACATAGGAAGAACTCAATAAATATTTATTGAATAAGTACATAAATATGTAATGATCACTTTGAAGGAGCAAAGGCATTTGGACTGATACTTGCTCAAACATATATTAAGTGCTGCTTTTTCTTCATTACTAAAAGTTTGTTTAAGAAGTGATCTTGATCATTTTTGATTATTCCCATTCATGTCACTTCATTTTATTCTGAACTTTTTGAAGGTAGTAACCATCTTTTTGTCTTTATAACCACAGAATCTTGCACAAATTTTTGCTTAGAGGAACCCTCCCTTTTTTTTTTCCATTTAGTGAAACAGGTTTATGATAGTCTTTAAATGTTGGGTCAGTAGATGTGAGTTTCATTTTACAGTGATGTGATTGACGTTTGAAATTAATATATGGACTAGTAGGATAGCTTAGTAGTAGAGCATGTGCTTAGCATGTGGAAGGTCCTGGATTCAATCCCAAGCACAAAATATAAATAGACAAATTAGCTAAATGAAAATATTAAGAGTTTGAAAGCATGGGAAGCAGAAGGAAAGATGGATGCAAGATCAAAGATAAAGAGGCCATTGGTGTAATACTGTATGAATTTAGACAGGAATGGAAAGTTTTAATTAAGACAATGAAAGCAGGATGAGGTAAAACATTTTGAATTGCTTAGTAAGAAAAGAATGAATGTATGTCAGGGAGGTAGGTCGGGAGAACTTTTCCCATGTTCATGGGAAAGAGGGAAGAATTTGGTACTGGGGTCAGAGAAAACACATCAGACTTATGTATAAGGACTGAATTATCATTATTTGGGTTAGAAATTGTAACTTCCTGTCTCACCCTGTTGATCTACTGATTCTTCTCCATCTAATAACTGAATAGAACATCTCAGATCAGGTCTTCTATTAAGAAAGAACTTAAGAGTCCAAGAAGAGGGATGGCTGGGTCAAATCATAGATCCATTTCCAATTTTCTAAGAAATCTTCATACTGCGTTCCATATTGGCTGCACTAATTTGCAATCCCACCAACAGTGTATGAGTGTACATTTTTCCTTGCATCCTCACCAACACTTATTGCTGTTTGTCTTCATAATAGCTGCCATTATGACTGGAGTGAGATGATATCTTAGAGTAGTTTTGATTTGCATTTCTCTAATTGCTAGAGATGGTGAACATTTTTTCATATATTTGTTGATTGATTGACTTTTGAGAAGTGTCTCTTCAGGTCCTTGGCCCATTTATTGATTGGGTTATTTGCTTTTTTTGGTGCTTAGCTTTTTGAGTTCTTATATACCCTAGAGACTAGTGCTCTATCTGATGTGTGAGGGATAAAGATTTGCTCCCAAGATGTAGGCTCTCTATTCACCTCACAGATTGTTTCTTTTGCTGAGAAGAAATTATTTAGTTTGAGTCCATCCCATTTATTGATTCTTGATTTTAATTCTTGCCCCACAAGAATCTTATTAAGGAAGTTGGGGCCTAATCCCACATGATGGAGATTAGGGCCTACTTTTCCTTCCATTAGACACAGCACACTACGGAAACAAAGCTACATCAATGTTTATAGCAGTAAAATTTATAATATGAGTGGACCTTTTCCCCCACATCCTTGGCACTTATTTTTGTAAACTGTGGAAACAACCAAGATGCCCTTCAATAGATGAATGGATAAAAAAATGTGGCATATATGCACAATAGAATATTACTCAGCAATAAGAGAGAATAAAATCATGGCATTTGCAGGTAAATTGATAGAGTTTGAGAAGAAAACACTAAGTGAAGTTAGCCAATCCCCAAAACCCAAATGCCAAATGTTTTCTTTGATATAAGGAGGCTGATTCATAGTGGGGTAGGGAGAGGGAATATGGGAGAAATAGATGAACTGTAGATAGGACAGAGGGATGGAAGGGAAAAGGAGAGGGCATGGGGTCATAAATGATGGTAGAATGTGATAATCATTATTATCCAAAGTACATGTATGAAGACACAAATTGGTGTGAATATACTTTATATACAACTAAAGATATGAAAAAAAGAACTTAGAAAATTATCAAGTACCTTGT
Source organism: Ictidomys tridecemlineatus (assembly GCF_052094955.1). Taxonomy (NCBI): domain Eukaryota; kingdom Metazoa; phylum Chordata; class Mammalia; order Rodentia; family Sciuridae; genus Ictidomys; species Ictidomys tridecemlineatus. Next base: position 64,579,073 of record NC_135487.1, on the reverse strand, counting down.
AAAGATCTGGATCATATTTCTGACCAAAAAAAAAAAAAAAAAGGAATTAAAAATTCTTCAACTTTTTTTTTCCCTCAGAATTTCTTAAAAGTCAAGAGTCGAATACCTTAGTGCCTTTGTTTCATAAGGCATGTTATTTCAGAATGATGTGATTAACCTTCTATACAAACAAATTAAGTTATTTAGCTATCCTCACATCTTCTCCCTCTGTCTCCTTTCTTTTCTTTCTCCTTTCATTTTCCCAGCCATCTTTCCTTTTCTATTTACTTTGCCCCTGCCTTCACAAACAAGAAACTTGAAGTTTAATGTTCTTCTTTCCCTTTCTGTTAAATGTGTAAATAACATCACATTCTAAGGCAGATGAACCAGTGATGACATGACTAGTTGAAGATTTATTTAAATAACCACAAGCAATGCTTAGCAAAGTGTATTCACTGATAGATAATGAATCTGAGAATATGATGCATAATAATATTAAAAATAATAATAAAGCAAAGGTAATGTTTTAGTTAGCTTTCTATCACTGTGATTGAAAAGCCTGACAAGAACTTCCTAGAGGAGGAAAATATTTTCCCTAAAATTTCAGAGATTTAGTTAATGTTTGGCTTACTCCATAGCTCAGGGTTTGAGATGAGGTAGGAAATTATGGGTGAGGGAAATGACAGAGAAAAGCAGCTCAGGACATGAAAAACCAGGAAGCAGAAAGAGCACCGCTAACCAGGAACAATATAAACCCCAAAGGCACACACAGTGACCCACTTCTTCTAGCCACATAGTACCTGCCTTCAGTTACTACCAAGTTAATCCATATCAGTGGATGAATCCACTGATTATGTAATGGCTCTCATAATCTGATCATTTGACTTCTGAATATTCTTGGATTGTTTCACACATCATCTTTTGAGAAACATCTCATATCTAAACCATAACAAATATTAATAGTAATAATAATAATAAGGAGGAAAAGAAGAAGGAGGAGAAGATGAAGAGGAGGAGGTGAAGGAGGACAAGCAGCAGCAGCAGCAGGAGGAGGAGGAGGAGGAGGAGGAGGGGAAGGAGAAGGAAGAACTCAAATTTAACTTTCTGTTTAATTCAAACCTTCAGTTTTGGTATGCTAACTGTTGTAGTACCCTTGTTTTGCATGCCTATTGTTGATATACTTTTGCTTTATTTAGACTTTATTTCTACTAGTAGATATAAAGCTACTTATGGAATATGAGTTTAGAGTAAACTTTGGTGTTCACTGCTTTCAACCAACTGATTCTTATGTGAAAATATGATTGTAAATAAAACATCCAATTTTATATATATCACATGTAACATATATAGTTATTATGCTTTCTCAGTAGTAATTATTTGGCTAAAAGTGATTTCCTAAAATGTTTATAAATTATCAAGCAGAGACTGAAATTTTGGCTCACATGTTATGCCATATGTGATGATATAGTCATGTAGTGAAGTGGAAAAAAATTGAAAAGAAAACACAAAAAATAAGGTAGCACTTCAGGCTAGTTTGTTTGTGTATATTATGAGCTACCAAGGGTGTGTAATAGACACAGTGTCTCAGTCCAAGCCTTTGATTGGCACTGGGGTAACCCAGAAGAGCTAATAGGTGAGTTGAACATCCATGTTATCTGACCCAAACTCCACTCTTCCAGTTTAGTATAATAATTAGCTGGATCCTTGAAGGATAATTTTGAAATACTGTCCCATATTTATTGCTGTAATTTTTAACAGCAATGTTATCATTGTAAATGTTGTTATTGTTGACCTGAATAACTTTCTAGTTTGTTGTTTACCTGTGGCTACATGGCTATAGTTGAGCAAATTTGTGGGTGGACTAATTTTTTTCCTTGACTATTTTAATTAGCCTTTCTTTCTTTTTATTTATTTATTTTTATTTTTTGCTGCTTGGGATCAAAAAAGTGCATCAAAGATGCTAAGCAAGCACTCTACCACTGAGCTATGTATCCCAGGATATTTTCTAAAGTGAGATTTCATAGATAGCAAAATGTTATTTTATGTAAACATCTCATCTCTTTAAAATCATGAAAGGGGAAGTTAAATCATATTCAATCTGTCTGTTTTCATATTTGCCTTATATTTGTTTTAGTTTCAAAGAAGAATCTTAAGTGTAAGAATTCATACTATTAGCCAGGCAGTGGCACCGTGGTGCATGCCTGTAATCCCAGTTACTCAGAAGGCTAAGGCAGGAGTAACACAAATTGGAGGCCACCCTGGACAACTTAGCAAGACTCCATTTCAAATAAATGAATGAATCAATAAATGTAAAAGGTTGGGGACATAGTTCAGTTGTAGCGTGGTCCTATGTTCAATCCTCAGTACAACACAAACACACACACACACACACACACACAGATGCACAAAAGAATTCACAGTATAACAATCCTGTTTACTCAAGACTAAAATGTGAAAAAAAAGTCTAAAATTTTACATGAATCTTGCATTTTAAATAAAAACCTGGCACATCCTGCTTAGCTACTTAATTTTAAATTATAAATTGATCAAATCACGTTATATCCAGATATAAATATATCATAATGAATCTCATTATTTTGCATAATGAAAATGCACCAATACATTTTTAAAATTTAAAAATTGGTCAACATGTATAATACACATTAAAATTAAAGTCATTAAAATGCTCTTATCATACTACTCTCTAAATGACTTATCACATTCCTTTCAGCTTTTATCCTTGCAGAAATATTTTATAAAATTGTATAAAATATTTTTCTCAGCTAATACTTACAGAATGTGTTTATTAGACTACACTTTTTGTAAAATTGAACATTGACAATCCTGTTATCCAGGCTCCAAATGATTATAAATTCAAGATGTAAATTAAATGAACATATGCCCCAAGTATTTTAATATCTGTTTCTCTGGTCAAGTTGCTTCACTCTTTCTTTGGAAAACTCATGTTCAGTACATATTTGAAATTCACTGTGTTTCTGCATCTCCCTTTCCCATCCAAAGGCCACTAACAGTTCAAACTTAATTCAAGCCCCACTTGAACTTCCTTTCCCATTGTTTTGGCTTACATTTATTTAAAATATTTTATTGTAGTTATTTTACATAACTTATTTTGTCCCTTAAAAGTTATTACCCTAAAAAATAATAATGATAGTAAAATATATTTGCAGGTTACCATGAAGCAAGAACTGCTTTAGTTGTTCTTATGTTAATGAAAAACTATATAATATCCCTCCAAGGTAAGAATTGTTGCTCTCCTTTTTTAGTTGAGGAAATTAAGTTTCAGAGAGCTAAGTGATTTGCCAAAACTCATACAGTTAAGAAGTGCTAGAACCAGTACTCAACACTAGCTCTTGTTTTTCTATTTAAAATGATATAGAGTTACTTTAGATTAGGTAGAAGGGAATGAAGGGAGGGGAGAAGTTATAAGTGTAGGAAGGATAGTATAATAAATCAGACATGATTACCCTATGTACACATATGACTATGTGACCAGTATGATTCTACATCATATACAACCAGAAGAATGAGATATTATACTCCATTTATGGATGATGTATCAAAGTGTATTCTACTGTCATGTATAACTAATTAGAACAAAAGAAAAATAAAAAGAAAATCCTAACAATGGAATGAGTAAGTGTAAAAAAAAAAAAAAACTTCTCACATGTTTTCTGACCTAAGGAAACAGCCAAGCAGTATTTGAGAGATAAACTTACATTTTATGGTAAGAAATGGATATAATATTATGCTTACTTATGATAACCATTGCCAAATGTATGTCAATATAAATGATTTAAAATGAAAAAATTATATAGCATATATTTTGTATTTCTTAATATATTATTAGTGGAAATCTACTCAAGATGAAAAAGTTAGATATTAGTTTATGATTTCTTCCTGTTTTTTCCTATGATAATTAGTTTGGAAATAGCTGTTTCAAATTTTCTTTTATGCTCTTAAAAGCTTTGCAATGTACAATAAACTGAACTATCTCCACTTGTGGGGAAAAGTTCAGGTAAAAATATTGATGAACACATCAAATAATTCACATTTGTAGTCCATTTTGAATGTACATATAAGTAAATATATTTAATATTTTGGTGACTTACATTTGAAAATAAAGCTGGATGAAAACAACAAAATTTAGAGTCTAGGAAAGTCTTTTTCTTTTTTTCTTATCTCTAGCAATTCAAGCCATGATGAAAATCAGTCAAAGATCTTCTTTGTTATTTGTGTGCAGCACCAGAATAGTGACTCCATCTCCTGTGTAGGAGAATGGTTAAATGTTAAGAGAATGCTAGGGCAAGACTAGTGCTAATGAATATCTGTGTCTGCATCTAATCCTTTGGCATTTTGTATAATTTCATTTCATACAGAGGGTCCCAAATGACTATTTTGGCAACAGAATATAGCTGAAAGTGATACATGCTACTTCCACTATTGATCTCAAAACTTCTACAAGTTCTCTAGTCTTTCCTCGTGTTTAGGACTAGTGAATGGTATATCAGCTAGAAAGAAGAGAGTAGGTCCCTGAATGACTACGTGGAGCAAACACCCACTCTATCCTCAATCTTTGTTCACTGATTACAATGGAGTGAGCAACTAATTTAATGCAAATTAGTAGGTGTTTACTATCATAATTCCCACACCCTAATGAAAACTAAATGCAAAGTTATAGTAAATTGCTAGAGAGTAGCAACAAGTAAATAAATAGCATATTTAAAACACTAATTTTTAATAAACAAAAGTGATATTTATTACAGAAAGATCAATGCTTATTGTCTGAAAATGATTATTATATATCTTAGTAGCTAAAGGAAATATACATATGTATAAATATATATAAATTATATAAATATATATATAAATAATATATATATAATATAAATTATATAAATATATATATAAGTTTGATTTAACGAAAAAATTAGACTAAGTAATCATTAAAACATTGTCTATGGGCTGGGGTTGTAATTCGAGGTAGAGTGTTTGCCTCACACATATGAGGCACTGGATTTGATCTTCAGCACCACATAAAAATAAATAAATAAATAAGGTATTTTGTCCACCTGCAATTAAAAATATTAAAATAAACTTTTCATTTTATCATTTCCATTTTATCCACTTAATAAATATTCCTTGAACATTTATCACAGGCAAGGATCTAGACTACAAAAGTATGGCAGCAAGCCACTCAAGTGACAATCCCTACCCTCATGGAGTTTACCTTCTAGTGGAAAGAGGCTACCATCAGCAGTTAACATAAAAATGAGCCAGTTACATATTATAAGTGACAAAGTACTTTAGGAAAAAATGGTACAAAGTAGATGGGATTGAGTGTGGGAGAAGGAAGAGATGTACTTGTAGTGAGGAAGTCAGAGAAGTCTCCATTTGGTAAAAAATGAAGAAAGTGAGGAAGAGAGGACCAAATTTGAGTGGAGAATAAACAAACATCCACTTTCAATAAAGCATTAATCTCTAGGATATATGAAGAACTCAAAAACCTTACACCAGAAAAAAAAAAAAAACCAATAAATGGGCTAAGAAACTGAACAGACACTTCACAGAAGTGAAATACAATTTATTAACAAATATAAGAAAAAGTGCTCATCATCTCTAGCAGTTAGAGAAATGCAAATCAAAACTACTCTAAGATTTCATCTCACTCCTGTCAGAATGGCAATCATCAAGAATACAGGCAACAATAAATATTGGCAAGGATGTGGTTAAAAAGGTACACTCCTACATTGCTGGTGGGACTGCAAATTGATGCAACCACTATGGAAAGCAGTATGGAGATTCCTCAGATAACTTGGAATGGAACCACCATTTGACCCAGCTATCCACTCCTTGGTTTATACCCAAAGGACTTAAAATCAGCATACTATAGTGATGCAACCACAGCAATGTTTATAGCAGCTCAATTCACAATAGCTAGACTATGGAACCAACCTAGGTGTCCCTCAATAAATGAATGGATAAAGAAAATATGGTATATATACTCAATGGAATATTACTCAGCTTTATAGAAGAATGAAATTATAGCATTTGCCAGTAAATTGTTGGAGTTGGAAAACATCATGTTAAGCAAAATAAGCCAATCCTACAAAATCAAAGTCAGAATATTTTATCTAATACGTGGATGCTAATTCACAATAAGGTGACAAGCACTATGGAAGAATAGCATTATCTTAGATTAGGTAGAAGAAAGTGATGGGTAGGGAGGGGATGTAGGGATAGGAAAGATAGTAGAACAAAATAGACATTATTACTGTATGTATATATGTGACTATATGACTAATATGATTCTGCAACATATACACTCAGAAAAATGAAATTATGTCACGTGTGATGTTGTGTACAACTAATTAAAATAAATAAAAATTTTTAAAAAGAAATCTTAAGGTTTGAGAGGAAAACAGAACAATGTATTTATTTTACAGATGAAAAAACTGAGACCCAAAGTAAATTACCTTCTAAGGTTTCATAACTTCCTATAGGTAAATGATGCTTGAGTTTGTGATCATTTCATCATCTAGCATATCTACTTCAAATTCAACTTTGTTAGGGCAAATTTTGTGTCCAAGAATATTTAACTCCTTTCCTAGATATGTAGAGAAGCTTTGTCTGACCACAGCACATAAAACAATAGCCAATTCTCTCATCCCTCCCTGCCCAGTCCTTCTCTGCTATTTTTCTCTATAGTTATCAATTGATATCTTACGTAATTTTAATTTATTTGCTTATTGTTCAAACATTTTCTATAGAATGCACTTTACATGGTCAAGGGCCTATTTAGTTATGATAACACATATTAAAATAATATGTAGTCCTTCATTTTTTTTTTTAGTGGTTCCTCCCATGTTTGTTTTCTTATGAATGAGAGAGATTTTAGGAGAAGGTATACATTCTATTTGAGTTTCTGAAATTATGTCCTAACTTTCAAGTAATAATTTCATTAAAATTTTTTACACAATTATTTGACCTGATGTTCCTTCTTTTCTTTTGAAAACAGTTACTTCCTACTCTTCCTCTTCCCACCATCCAGTTTCTTTTGGAAACTGCTATCACCTTCCACCAAAATCCAGCAGTTTGGCTCAGGGAGTCAGTCACATTTGTACATTATACTTTTCCCCTAGCTCATTGGTCAAGGAAGGACCAATGAAAGATTTATGTTGCACTAGTCTTTACAATTTTTTTAAACTAGAAAAGAGTTATTTCTTTTTTATCAATGAACAAAACACTACTTGGAGCAAGATAGTCTCGAAGTAATGAGGAAGATACTTTGAGACTGAGATGTGACAGGTCCCTTTGGGATTCGAGTCCTTGACACTAGTTATATCCATGTCCTTTCTGCAATTTGGCTGCTCTATTAGTTCTTGTATTCTGGACTGAAAAAAATTCCTCTTGCCAAATTAGTTTGCTTTTGATTTTATTATTAGCAAATACATGGCAAAAGATTAATACCATAACTACAGCGAATAACTATCAATGTAGTTATACTTCCTTGCTAATATCAATTCAGCATTTCTTTAATATGAATATACAGAAATACCTATAAAATAAAATAATCTACAGTTAATTTTTTAAAGCTATTAACACATCTAGAAAGGATGCTGACTTCGTCAAAACACAGGGAAAACAAATGATCCTCAGAGGGAGGGGTCCTCACACCTCTGTGCTCCTGGTGAGGGTCAGGCACTTGTCACCATGGCTTGCAACACATATTTGAACGAAGTTCCTAAAGAAGGGCTCAATTGGTAGAGATATAACCTTTTTATGAATCTGACCTTTGAAACCAGCATAGTGGGCAATAACCATTAACAGATCAAATATGAGAAATGTCAGGTGTGGAATAAGCCCTGACAGAAAATATTTCATCAACCTAAGCCTTGAACAATCTCTGACAGGGCCTTAGAGGCCACACTGCCAGCACCTTCGCCCCTACTACAGTGATAAGGATGATGGGTTGCTTCTTTCAGCACTGCCCTCTTTAGCTAAATGTTCAGCTAAAAGGAGATCAAATTGACTCGAGTACACCATAATTCTGAGAAAATTACCATTGTGAGGTGACCTAGTTTTTTCATTATTGCAAAAAGAGAGGAAGTCCTCATAGAGAAATAAACTTAATATCTTTAAGTACTCACTTCTATATTTTTCTAGGCTATCTGTAGTATGTAATGGTATTGCATATTCTTTTAGCCAGAGGCAAATTCAGCCAACTTCCCCAAATCTCCTTTTCCATTTGTTAAGTACATCTCACAGCTTCAGGTTTAAGGTCACTGTGGAGCTGGTAACTGGAAAGCAGATAAAAATAGTTCTTGGTGTGGTATGCACAGAGTTACTATTCTAATACTTATTATTGACCATGTTTTCATTTAAGTTTCTTTGTCTCTCTTACTCTTTTGTTCTTTTTATTTTGGATGCAACTGCCAATTAGCAATTTGGTTATAAAGTAGCTACAATTAGCCTACTAAGACAATTTCAAAAATATGACGTTACATTTGCATAGACTTTACTACTGGCAGAGTCATTCCACTTACATAGGTTTATTTCCTGACATAGGGCTGGACCTACTAAAGATCTACTTGCTGCTGAAATAAGAAATCCCATTAGTGACACACTCATGAATGTATTTAAGATGGGCCTTGTTCTGAACTGTGGGAGGGAATCTCAGGATATTGCTCTATCTGTGGCAACGATCCCTGAGCTCTTTTAGTAAACAATCCATCAGCATCCACAGATCAGAGGGGACACAAATCGCACGCATCATCTACCACCTAATAAACACTAACAAGCAATAATAAGAAAAGTTGAAGTGCAGGTTTGTAACTACAGGGAAATAAGATGGGTACTAAAAAGGAAGGAAACATTTGAGTTTTCTTCATAACAGCTACTTCTGTCTGCCTTCTTATGAAGTTTTATTTCCTTTGCACTCTGGTACTTTCATCCTGATGACATGGCTATTATTTTATAGCAGTTTCAAGCAGTTAATTAATGAACTGCACACAAGTGACATGACACCACCTTGCCCAATTATCTCTAGCATCTATTTTTACAGTACAAAGCACTGCCGCTTTGTGAATTGTCTTGTTCGCAAATTGGCTCAGGAGGCAGTTACTTTAATAGCCAAAACAATGCAACAGTAGTGCCACACTGGTGACAGGGAGTAATTGTAAATCACCATGTGAGATCTCGTAAAGCTCACCATAAAAGCCTGGTGATATCATGTAATAAAAATGCTCTTTTCTACTGAGTTAAGCAGCTATCTCTCAATTTACCATGTAATCTCATGAGCCCCAGGCTCATTAGCCCATCTAGGATGGGATATGGCATAAGGGTATGGTGACCACATGGAACCAAAGAATCACCAAGAAATTTCTTTTCTTTCTTTCCTTCCTCTCCCTCTCCCTGTCTTCCCCCATCCCTCTCTGTTTCCTTGGTTGCTTCATACAATAGAGAAGCTTATGTTGTCAGGTTTTTCTATTTTGAATATGTTCATGCTGTTGTATCTCCACATTGCCTTTTCCCTCTAATCCACCCCCTTTCCTCTCTGGTCACCAGAGTATTCTTGGCCTTTTAGCACACACCTATGATCTTTGGCTGCTCAGTTTGCTTGTCCTTGAAACCACATTGATTTTCTTTTAGAGTTCGTTGCAGCAGTCTTTGTTTAATTAAAAAGAATTTCATGCATAAAATACTACCAATGCTTTTTCTAGAACTAAAAATGTTAGCTCTGACTAAATCAAGGGCAAATTTTACAATTTTTTTTTTTCGGTATACGAAAAGCTCTCCATGGTGACAATATGGTTTTCTGACACAAATAATGAACAGATATACGAATGTTTCTTTGGTTGATCTATTTAGTGGAATAATTTACAGTGTTCACCTTTACTATACATTTCTTCACCCAAAAGTATAAAACTAGTAGTATTTGTATAGTCTACATTATGTGTAACACATTCTTAAACTACATGTATATATCCTCAGGAAATTTATATCTATAAGATTAAAATACTTCAGATGTATCATTAAGATCACTTTTTATGATGCTGAATTATTTACAAGTAGAAAGACTGAAAAATGAATTTCTGCTATCTATTAGACTTAAAGGACAGTTACCCAGGCCATATTTAATTAGAACTGCCTCTGCTCTGTATTATTTATTCATTTTTTTATAATTGTGAATATTTCTGCCTAATTTCTATAAGTATCTTTAGAAACTTTTTTTTAAAAAAAATTTAAAACTTTTTGCTTATAATAACATTAATTGATAAGTACTGAGAGTCTCTTTCAAGCAATACCAAAACTTGGTTTTGAAAATATTCATACACTCATTAATTCCCAGGAAATTCTAGAAAATTCTAAAACCTAATCCATATGCAAAAAACAACTGAAGATGTATGTGTAAATATACTGAGGATTCTGATGGTCACTCATAAATGATGCTGAAATGACAACTGCACTGAAATAAATTTACAGCTTGGTGAGACAAGATCTTTGATGTGTATCAAATTTTCTGTTCTAGTTCTGATACACTTGTTAAGATTACTCAGAATCTTTTTTTTTACACTACTACCTTCAGCAACCATTCCTTCATTAAACAATGCTATATTGTTTATTTGATTAAAGGAAACAAGTAAATATGACTTCATTTCTATTTTCTGTAAATTATAGAATGATTGAATATTGAAAATATGCACAATTAAGATATTTTGTAATGAATTTTATTTACTGAGAGGCCTTTAAAAGAAAGGCAAACATGCTTTATGTGATGAATTATTTAATTTAATTTCAAGTCTATTCTGTTGCACAGAAAAATATGACATTTTGAGAATGCTAAACATAGATCTAAAAATTTATACTTATGACATAAGTTATTTAGTTATAACATAGTAAGTATGTAAAGGTGTGTGTATTTTAACTCAATTGACTCTTTCTATCTTAACTGTCACATTGGATATATAATGAATTGCTGGCATTCTACATTTTCCCATGCAGTTTTCAGTAGCAGATAATAGCTTAAATTGAAAATAATTTGCTGATTTATTATGCCAAAGTCACATCTAGTATTAATGTATTTGGCCAATATAAATGACTGGAAAGATAAACATAGAATTGGATTAAATAAATTGACAGCTGATTATCTACTGAAGGAGGATAGATTGCAGAAATAGGATCCATACACCCAGACAACATCTTACACATGTTCAGAATCTGATATGGTAAATTTCTGTGCCCTGGTGTAGTTTTTGCATTGTTTTTGAAAAGGTGTTGGAGAATGATAATGCCATAGAATAGTGAGAGGGGGGTGTTGTAAATATCAAGAATGGTGAAAATCATCAGTGATCTATGCAGTTGCTGGAAGCAGAGTGATGTATTTACTATTATCAGTCATAAGCAGACAAATGGGATCAAAAAGTAGGATTTTGTATCAGAAACATCCAAGTAAGTATATCATTGCCTGAATTGGAACATTATTGTATGTTCAAGTGGGAAGATGACCAGGAATCCAGGCACATCTGGGCTATGAGCACAGGAGGTAAAGCCCCCACTAAGAGCACAAAGAGGGAAATGCAAGAAAGAAAGAAAGCTCATGTCCAAGAGGCTACTTTATTCCAGACAATGTTTGAGCCCTTGGAGATTCAACAGGGAATTAAAAAGACATCACTGTCTCATGGATTCATGTCAGTCTTACCCTTGGCACTATTGACATTTGGAACCACAGAATCATTAGTTGTGAAGATATCTTATCCATTTGTAGGATGTTAAACAGCATCTGTTTGCTACCCATTAGCGGCATAGAGCACCCCACCCAAGTTGTGACTGTCAAAACACAAAATTTCCAGACCAAAGTGTTCAAAATTCAGAACCACTGATTGTATTATAGTGGGGTTTACAAGCAAAGAGTCAGTATACAAAGAAATAATGTAATTTCAGATTGTAAGATACACAATAATGGGATAGAGAACTACTGGGGATGGTGGTCAAGAAGACAAGAGAGTCAGTAAAGGATTCATGAGCTGAGAGAGAGATCTTTCAAGAAGAGACTTAAGGAGATGCTGAATGAAGGAAGGGTGGTAGGAAAGAGCTTGGCAAACAATAAGGCCTCAGGCATGAAGAAACTCAGCTCAAGAGAGTGTCTTCATTTGCTCATGATTTTTCAAAACCAGGATGACAGTCAGACCTATTAGTTTCTGGGTCTTAGGTTTCTTGCATGACTCTCTATTTAGTCACCATAACTCACCTTCAATTCAAGTATCCTAGAGTGGAAATGTGGTGAGTTCTATGGGTGGAGATGTGACCTGAAGCCAGCCAATACACACAGTGGCTGCTCATGTTTGGAATGCATGGAAAGGGATGAAGGTGATGATATTAACAGAGGTATTGTTAGGGAACATTTTTCATGGCAATAATAAGAAATTTAATATGCAAAATATCCATATGTTGGCTCAAGTCCCTTCCCCCTTTTCTTTTCTTCCTTAGAATTTATGCTATCAGTCACACACTTTTTCCCAAAGAATATGTTTTTACAGGAAATCTATCTGGGTGGTATAGTAATATGAAACTAGAAAGAAGGTCTTTTTATCTGAAAATAATTCATCCTAATACAATATATATCTGGCACCATGAATTAAATATATGTTGACAAAGAGATATTGCCTTTTACACTAGGTAATATGCTTGTTATGGATTTATGGTTTATACATAATATTAAGTGGCCCAGACAGAGAGATTTCATTGAACTCCTGGGAAAGACTCTAGTTTATATTTCCTGCTGACTTATGTTTTCCATGGTTCCTTAATAAGATTTATGTAATATTTAGTCTCTGATTCTTTAATTATAATTGGCAGGTGTCCCTGAAGTTGTAAAGCAATTAGGAAGCCAGCAGTTATTTTCTTATAATGACAGTTCTGGTGGACTTAATTTTTCTGTGGTGTTTATCATGTCTTATTTCCTCTCATTTATTATGCTAGATTGGATTCCTGAAGTATAGCATCCTAGCTGTGACCAATGCCTAAGGGCAGAGACAAAGATAAGGAAAGCAAAAAGCTCACAGGTGAGTTTATTGCACATGAGATTTGACCATCAGTGATAAAGTTTAACACCCTACAATACGAGCTTGTCTGTATACTGTCTCTAAATATGGAGGCAGCTTTGTTTTTAAAAGCAACCACAAATTTTAAGTCTGTTAATTCTTGAAGTCTTTATTTATCCAGAGATAGTAAAATGCCCCATGGTTTAAAAGCCCTTTAAATAGATAAACCTCTTCTTCCTGGTTTGGAGAATAGAACTTTCAGACATCTTAAAAACAAACAGAAATCCCAATCTCTTCTCCTGACTAATTCTAAAATGACTCTTTCTTTTTTTGTTTTTTAATTCAGGAGGGACTTTTATTTTCCTCAAGAATATATTTTTTCATATGCATTTCTTTCTGAAAGGGAAGTATAACTCAGTTGATCTTTCATAGTATTTGCTATTTATGTCAAAATTCTAAATTGGGAAATATAAGCTAAACATTCTTAATGATGTGCTCATTTAATTAATGAATGTTTATTGCTGTATTCCTACTTATCAGGCACTTGATAATTACAAAGTCCCTCCCTCAAACAGTTTACAGTCTAGGAAGAAAATGTTTTTTTCACAATTATTCTTTTGTTTTTATTCAATAAATATGTATTGTGTCAGTCTTGCTTATACTGGTACAATGACAAAAAAAGACAGGCAATATCCTCAATTTTTGAGGCATTAAAAGTAGTCACGTAAATATATAATGCAATGGGGAAAAATAAGTCAAAGCAAGCAGATGATGGCATGAAACTTGGCATCTTAACTTCTATAGATATTACCTTTTTATTAGCTTAAATATGAGAGGAAATAACTTTCACTTTAAAGAGTAAGTGGGGAATATAAAAGTCAAAATAACTTGTTTCTAATATTTTGAACTGTTTAATTGTGTATAGGGACAAAGTAATGGACATATTAGATGGATATGAAATTAAAGAGAGGGTTAAGTAAAATAGTTCCAAGATAAAAGATTCCTAGTTATTTTTAAATGTAAATAAGAATGAAAGGTAAGTTGTAAATTAAATTAGACAGAAAGGGTTCCTAGTAAAGCTAAGCCCTTTAGAAGCCAAGAACTCATAGACATCTAGAGGTGCAGTCAGGCATGGATAATTCTTTTCATCCATTTATTCCTTCATCAATTCATTTATTTAATCATCATACATTTTACTCTAATATGCATTACAGAGAGGAAAATAAATGCTGTCTTTGCTAATGCAAAACTTACAATCTAACTTGAGATATACGACAGAAAAATAACTAGCAAAGTGTGAAAATATGAATTGTGATAACAACTAATCCTATGGGGATTCATAAGAAAAGACCTCCATGAGTGACATTGTAATCCATGTAACTTATCTCTATCTAGTGTGTGTGGCTTTTCAGTGACACATGTTGAATAGAGACCCAAGTCACCATTCATGGAAGAAGGTGTATGCCCCTGAAGAAGAAACTGTGGAAATATCAAGAGAGGATGCAAGGCTTAGGAGCCAAAGGAAATAGTGTGGGCACATGCAGAAGAGGCATGGTATTTTTCTAGGTTACTTGATGTTATGGGTTAAATGGCATCCCCTCAAAAAGGTATGTTGAAGTCCTCAACTCTGTACCTAAGACTGTGATCTTATTTGGAAAGAGTGTCATTGTAGGTGTCATCAGTTAAGATCATGTCACACTGATGTGGATCTTTAATCTAGCATGAGAGTCTCCTAATGATAAAAGGAAAGGAATCCAGGACAAAGACTTCCAGGTGACTGAGGAAGAGAGTGGAGTGTCCATAAGTCAAGGATGCCAAGGATTGCCAGTAGGCACCAGAAGCTAGAAGGGGCAAGGAAAGATTGTCCTCTACAGTTTTCAGGGAGACCATAGCCTTGCCAATACCTGAGTTTTGGACTTCTAGTTTTCAGAACTCTGATAATATATTTTGATTCTTTAAGCTAACCACTTTGTGGTAGTTTATCTTGGTAGCTCTCAAAAGTAATTCACATGATTTATGTATTTTATGGATTTCTTTGGTTCTATAAAAATATGGTAATTTTCTCTTCAACATTTTTGCATTTTAAACATTTTGAATGTATATTCTATCTTAGTTATAGAAAAAAAAACTTTTGAAACTAAACTATGTCACATTTTATCCTAGTAACAAAAAGATCTTTAAATTCAGTGACATTTTTTTGATAGACCATGTGGTAGACATTTAAAACTATGTTAGGCTAAATATTTTAAAAGGCAGTCATGAATCATATTATTGTGTTTTGGCCAATAATTGCCCAAATACATAACTGGTCTCACTGAATACATTGCCTGAGTACATGGTAGACAACTTGTGTTTGTAAGAACTTTCTATGATGTTCCTTTGGTGACACAACCACCTACTGACACATTCTCAGAATATGTATCTGTTGTTATGTGATACATGACTGTCTTAGAAAAGCTATGGCACCATCTTAAATAAGAAGGCGCATATTAAAGTGCACATATTAATTTTATTTAATGTAAAAACCTTGAACCCAGACAGGAATAAAAATAAAAGTACAAGAAGAAACAGAATGGAAGGAATTTGTTAAAATGATGACAGTTATTTTAATTTGAAATATAAAAGGGTTGACTTTTACATTTCAAAAAGAAATCACATTCTTGGTAATAAAATGTTTCTCATCATTAAAAAAAAAAAAAGTTAACTCTACTTTGTCCATAACCATTATTGGTCAATTAGTTGCCAACTCAGTTTAATGTTTGTCCATGATGATCAAGCTGATCAGTAAGATACCATTTCTTTTGATTTTATGCATACCATATTCATTGTATTGTATTTAGCTTTAGTCTTCTAAAAAAAAAGTAAAACAACCTTTCACTTACAAAGTTAATTAGAGTTCAGAAGTACAGAAAGCATTGGTGGAACTCTGATGTCCTTGGTTAGTTCTTTGTCACAGCTACAGTGAGCCCTGCCCTGCCTAGATGCCCAGGAGATGATGTCTCATCCCCTGTCGGCATGGAGTTCTAGCACTTTTTACCAAATGAGAAAGTCATGGGGGGAAAAGCTCCAACTCAACCTTAAGTGAACATAGAAGACCTTGCTTACTTTATGGGTGTTGTTTTATTACATGGTATTTTCACTTTTCTGTGTTCTTTCTTAATCTTTTAATGAAGTTTCTGAGAATAATATTGTTCTGAATGTATAGTAATAATCTACACAAAGCATGACTGGACATTGAATAATAGATTCTAGAAAAATTCAGGTGTATGTTTTTGCAAGTTTCAAATGAAGCCTTCTTATATCTAGTTGGGTTACTGATGGATTTTGACTTCAATGACAAGTTAGTATGACATTAAAAACAAACCAGAGTAAAAATAATTTCAGCTCTATGCTGAAGTGCACTCAAAGAGTAATTGGGTTTTAGAGGATGAAGAGACTAGATCTTTGAACCTGTCTAGTGGACTCTATTTCATATGAGATATACTTGGGGCATGGAGTGGTAAAGTAATGCCTTAAGTTTTCTTACAAAGTTTGTGTCAGCTCTAGGATGGAACAAAGGACTTCTGACTCTCAGGTGATGGGTTCTTTCCATTATATTATGCTCTGCTATGATGATCTGTCAGAGATATTCAAGCACAGATACAATGACTGTCAGTCAACCCGAACATAATCCACTAAGTTATGCTAATTCCCATAAAAATGAATATGACACACAGCTGAAGGAATCCCCACTAGGATTTTGTTCATATAAATTTGCCCATTTATGGCAAATTCATCCTGCTCTTTGGAATCTTTTTGTTCTCTTTATGCTATTCCTATTGTCATAAACCCAGAAATCTCTAGGATTAAAGGAAGACCAAATGAGGAAAAATGAAACAGAAATGGAAGAAGTACTCCCTTCTGTATGAGCTAGTCTTTCTGTGATGAGTACCTGAAATAAACGAAATGGAGAAGATGTGAGATGACATGCCTGTATCTAATAAGTTGCATCAGTATCAGTGCTAAGAGGAGAAAGGGTTTGTTCTTAAACAGGTCAGAGAAAAAGGAAATTTGCATGTAATACAATTCTAGTAACAAGAGCTTTTCATAGTCTAAAGTAATTTAGCAAATGTAAGATTATCATGGACTCAATGAGGCTTTAAATGTAATCAAAATGTGAAAAAAGTCTATCCTTTTGTATATGTAATAAGTGTTATTATTTCCAGGTTCAATTTACTAAAAATGTTTAAAATACTAAATAAATAAATAAATAAAATACATCTTTGGTTTTTTATAGGAAATCTGCTCTTTTCTCTCTTTCTTCTTTGCTATATATATTTTTTAATTAACAAAGGTAATATAAAGAAGAAAAATTATGTGGCAATTAGTAGTAGCTATCAAATGGCTCATTGGAATACCTGACTCAGTAAAGACCTGTTTAGTAATCAAAAGGCCAAACTTAGAAATTAAAGAAAAAAGGCAATTTTGGTAATCCTTTGCAAAATTGTACTTTAGGGATGTTTTTTTCCTTGCTCAGGAGATTAAAGAAGATAGAACTATTTCTTTCTAACCCATACTGCTAAGAGCCACAGCCAAGTAATATGATGCCTGGCATTTCTGGTTGAAAGGTGACACCAGCTAGCCATTGAGATGATATGATTATGTTAAGATTTACATTCATATGGATATTGGACTCATGCTGTTCACCTTGGCCTGCTGCGGGACTCCTGGAGAGTTCCCATTGGTTGGGGAAGTGCAGTAGGAGGGAATTCCGGGGGAGGAACTTGCTCTGGGGTTCCAGGAGAACTCAGGGGAGAACCAGCATGTGATCTTCCTGGGTGCATACCAGGCATTGGAGGCAGTTTCAAAAAATAAAGTTTGTTCCTGCTTGAGTGGCTCGTGATTTTGTGCCCAGCCAGACTGCAGCACCATACCCCATATTTCTTTAAGGAATATTTTTACTTACTATAACAATTACATTATCTAATGTCACTAGTTTTTTTCCTATGACTCTGTATTCAAATTCAAAATAAACTTAAATGCAAAGTAAATAAAGTTTAAAATTGTCAATATGCCATCCTAAACCTTCCCTACTGTTCAAGGCTGGGTTGCCTTGTTGCTAAAGTGTGCAAAGTGTCCTAATGTTTCAGATCTTTGCTTTCTACACTTTCCTCTTTCAGGCATCACATCTATTCTTTTCTACCTAATGACTCTTTTTGGAAGCCCTGTTCAATTTTCTGCTGGGGAACCTTCCTAACTCCCTCGGAAGAATCTTTCCTTCTCTTTGTAATTTTCATACCTGAGTCTATGGATAGAGTCTGTACCAAGGGATTTCATTTATGTACATATGAGAGTATAGATTGGGCAGTCAAGGGTTGTTTTAAGACTGAATGAGTGAGCCAGGTACAGTGGTGCATGAGTGTAACCATAGTGGCTTGGGAGGCTGAGGCAGGAGAATTGCAAGTTCAAAGTCAGCCTCAGCAAATTAGCAAGGCCCTAAAAGAATGAATAAATACAAGCATTTTCTGAAGCAGAACCTCATACACAGAAAAATGTGCATTTAAAAAAAATGCTGTGTGTTATTCCCTCTGGATGTTTGCAGATTCATGCAATGAGTGCTATCAAGCTAAAAGCAAAATAAAAGGCAGATTCTCAGGGATAATTTAGTCATACCTGTAGGGGTCATGAGAAAAGTAGCAACAGCTTCCTTACATTTTGTCTTGAGCACCATTCTGGGTACACATGAATTAGTATGATTTGGGGCTAATTGTATGTGCCTGAACCTTAAGCCTTTGTAAAATAAAGAAAATTTCAAAGGCAATTGGTCAAACCTTCTTTTGACCTATACTTTTTCTTCACCTCAATATGGCTCTGACCCTTGAAATCTCCTCCTATATTAATTGGCCCCAATAACTTTTCTAATATGCTCAGCCTATGCAGAAATATAGTTGACCCTCCCAGAATAATCCTGCACGAACAGATAACATGAGTATATCCAATATCCTACAGACTATTCTAAGACAAATAAACAGAATTGTTTTGCTCTGTGGTGTGCCTGAAACATGATCATTTGGATAATTTTTGCTTCATGTAACAGAACATCCATCTAAGTATACTAAATAAGTATTTATTCACCTCATATATGGGGAGTTCAAAGGTAAACAGACATTATTTTGTTTATTGAAAGATGTCAAAGACCAAGGCTGCCTCTTACTTTTTCTTTATTCTCTTTTGGATGTTGGCTTTTCAACTGGACCTGGTTGATTCACTATCTTAAGAAGTACTTTCAAGTATAATGACTACTTTGAAAAGCAGAAAACTGGAACCATTTGTTTTGGCTAGAAATAAAATCTACTTATTGTCCATAGCTATATTAATAAACAACAGTGCCCACACTTACTGGCCGCTTCCAGAACTATAGATGTAACCCTTGAGAGACACACATCTGGAGTGTTTTATAAAATGAACGCATTTCCATTATGGTTGTTGTGTCAAACAAAGACAAGAGCAACTTTTCAAACACAAGCTAACGTGGAACTTTAAAGGGAACAGGTCTAAGATAAATATTTTTCTATTAGTTAACTTTGCAAACATGGATGATAATGTGCACTATAGGTATGTGGACAAGAGATGATTTAAATTTTTTAAAAGTAGGCTAAAATTAATTATTGGTGCAGATTTATTAATGAAACCATGGGTAGATCTAAATTGCTTGTATTATGATAAAAATAGTAGAAAATTTGCCTAAACGAATTTTTCTCAAACTTTCTTAAACTTTTCAAAAATATTTTCAAGTTGAAAATCTGAAAGCACAGTATATAATGATTTAAAGTAAATTCTAGACAAATGTTCAATGAATTTATTTTTGCTTATTTAAATTTTTTTCTCTATCTACCATAGAGGGAAATTCTGGAAAGATTAATTGAGACTGGAGGAATGTTCTTTTAACTTCCCCCCATGTAATTATGAGGCTTCCCTATACTCCTTTCCCTTTACTCTAGGAAAACACGTTTGTTTTTTTCTTCCTGCAGAGACAAGACTTAAAGTAATTGCTGTTCACAGCTTGAAAGGACAAGACCTTCACTACTTTTTAAGTTTGTCCTCCCTAGAGGTAGCCTCTTGATTTAATAAATTAAAGCTTTAACCCTAATGATTTGCAAAAATATGGTTCAAGGGTGAAGGGTAGAAAGGCAAAACCCAACAGGCTATATCATTTCTTTTGTTGTAAGAAATTTATCATTTTAAGGATATAGCATATTAATGAAAGTTATTGTGCTCCCCTTATAAGAGACAGTAGTAAATGTCTCATAATATCTTTTGGTAGTTGAAACTTTAAGTATTTCTCATTACAAAAGTTAAATAGATTTTTATAATGATAAACTTTCAGGCATTTTAAAATCAAAATGTGAGGTCAGTGTCCCTTCACTTGAATCTGGACTGACCTTGGTGATTTGTTTGTAACTCAAAGAATGCTACAAAAGTCGTGCTGGATGGCTTGCAAGGTGAGATCAGGAAAGGTCATGCACCTCCTTCCTGTTTTTTTGGGGGGGATGGTCACTCTGGGGAAAGCCAGCTGTCTTGTAAGTTTAACTTTCTGGAGACTGCCTTTGTGATGGGTCACATGTGGGCACTGTGACCAGCATCTACTGCCTGCCGTGCAAATGAGCCATCTGGATGTGCCAATGACTCCATCCCTAACCAGCAGCTGACAGCCACCACATGAGGGACCTCAGGTGAGAACTGTCCAGTTAATCCCCTTTCTGAATTCCTGACCAATATCCCATGAGTCCATTAGGACACCTGTCTTAAGTTACTCATTTTTGAGTAATTTGTTCTGCAAAATACCAACAGGAATTTTAGGTATTAAAAATCATTTCACAAGAAGGACAAAGTAGTAGAATGAATTTTTCCTAAATACATATCTTTCACTAAACAAAAACAACTCACAGCGGCTCTAACTTAGTCTTTACTTTTAATATAGCTTGTGTTTTCAGGGAAGAGAAATCTGTGACTGATATTTTTATTGTGGATGTACAGTTAAATTTTAGGTGAATGTTAAATATTCAAAGTAGTTACAGTCTTGTCATAAGAAGGGTGTTTTCTACTATCTGAGTATTTCCTATGTGAGATAAGACAGTCAAACATGAACATGAACTTCCACTAAAAAAGATTCTTCTATTCTTTAAAAGGAAATTTCTATGACATGTATTTAAAGTTTCTAGTCACATCTATATTCATATACCTCTAGAAAAGAAATAAAGTGAGCACAAATATTAGAAAATAGATGAAGTATGGTACAACTTCTTCTCAATAGGTTTACAGAAGTTTTAGAATCTCTATGCATTAGAAGAAAAGAAAGATTAATAGGTAGCGGACAGGGAAAGATCAGGAATAATAATGTAATTTTGTGAATTATTGGCAAAGTATAATTAATTCATAATAGTGAGTGGGGTCTCCGAGAGGTAAATGGAAATTTATAGAAAATAGTAGACTGTGTGGAACAAACATATATACATGGTAGACAATCAATAAATATTAGTAAAAGATGTTGAAGATTAAGAGCTCTGAAGAGAAGGGAAACACTTAGAAATAAATTCTCTACTTTGCTTTTATGACATGACTGCTTTCTTGTTTTCCATTTGCCTTATCTTTCCTCCTTGTCACTCTTTGTGAGTCCCCCCTTTTTGTACCTGTTCCTTCCTGTTTTCTTCCTCTTTTTTTCTCTAATCACATCTTTTCTTCATGATCTTGTCTATATCATTACTATACTGACGCCTCTAAATTCATGTCTATTTCTGATACACTCCTCTTAATTCCACGATATATTTTCAAGCCCAAAGATACAGGATTTTAACTTGAACAGGACAGAATTTTAACCTATTATCTTTTCTCTCAAATGTTCATTCTTTTGTAATTTTTTTCTCTTGACAGAAGATATCACAACATATAAGCTTCTCTATTTCTCAGCCCCTGTTTAATAGTAAGCAACAGAAAATCTAGCATCATATAAAAACAGTATATTAAACACTGTTTTAAAAAAATAACACATTCTAATTTATTTTTCTTTCATTTAATACAAAATGTGGAGTGTCATTTTTACAATGTCACCAGCAAGGACTAAGTCTCCTTCTATCTTCTTGCTCTACTGTAAAGACCCCTTTCCAAATCCTCAGCATTTGGCTCTGAGCCTTATGGTCACAAGATGGCATTTCATTTAAAGACTTGATTGCATCCTGTTTCTGCCAGGAGGGAGGTAGAAGGTGAATGTGAAGGGCAAATGTGCAAAGAGAGCATGTCTGCTAAGTTGGATCTCTTTAAAAAGCACATCCTTAAATCCTAACCAGGAGAGTCCTGTTTACAGAATCTGGCCATAAGGATAACCCTAGCTATAAGAGTCTTAGGAAATAAGAAATAATATCAGGATACAAAATCATCTCTTCCAAATTAGAGTTACAAAGGTTAAGAAGATGAAAAGGGATACTCATAGACAAAAAGCAGTTTTTCCTGTTTGCCTTAATTCGGAAATCCAAGAGTCATTCTTAAAATGTCCATCTCCTTTAACCCACCCTTGAACATTCCTCTGAACATTTATGATTCAACAAGTTTTATCAGTCACCATCAAATCTGTCACTCTCCACGGGCTCTTTCATTGCAGTGCTGTAGTTGGTTGAATAGTAGTCTCCCTAAAACTGTGCTATTTTCTAATTCCTATTATCTGTGAATGTTACCTTATTTAGAAAAAATGGTCTTTACAGATGTAATTAAGTTAAGGATCTTGAGGAAAAGAGATCATCCAGGATTATCCTGTTTGGCCATAAATTCAATGATCCAGGTGTTCTTACAAGAGACAGATGGGGAAATTTGATTGACAAGAAGAGGAGTAGGTCATGGGAAAATGATGGCAGAAATTGGAGTGCTGTGACCACAGTCAGGGAGTACTAGCAGCTATCAAAGGGCACAAAAGGCAAGGAACAAGTTCCTACAGATTCCCAGTGTCATGTCAATATCTTGATTTCAAACTATGGCCCAAGAGAATATGTTTCTTTAGTTTTATGCCCTCAAGTGTGTGGTAATTTACTTTAGGATCTATGATAAATTAATAAAATTGTCTTAATTTTTAGTTTACTTTTTTGGGGGGGAGCCTGGATTATTGCAAAAATGCTTAATAGTTTAGCATTCTTCCTTAGTTCAATCTATGTAGGCACCATAGAAGCCTTCCTACAATACAAATATTATGTTTATCTTAAAACTTTTCAATGTCTTTCATTGCTAAAGCCTAATGTTTAAATTTGTTCATAGGTCATATAAATGTCCCTGTATAACCATATGAATTTAGCCCCTGACTCTCTGAGCTTGAAACATACACAGTTTCCTGAAATGTTGTGCTTTCCCCTGACTGGACTATGCTTCAGTTCTTCTGCATGCATCATTTTCTCTACCAGGAATATTCTCTCTCCTTCTCTACTCAGTGAGCTTCTTCTTATGTACAGATAAATATTTTGTGATCTCATGATATACAATGATATAATTTTTTACATCTGCTTGTTATTTAAATGTGAAACCCCCAAGAGTCTATCAATCTTTTCATAATTTTCCAAACTACTAAGTGACAGCTACATACGTTCTTGGCAAATATTTTTTCAGTTACTACTACTACTACTACTACTACTACTACTACTAATAATAATAATAATAACAACAACAACAACATATATTGTGGTCATTAGTATTGAATGCTGCAAAGAGTAGAGATCTATTGAAGAGAAAGAAAACAAATTATTAGATATTTTAGGGATACTGATTAGGGTAAAGATTTGGGTGCTGATGACTGATTGCTAGAAATTTAAAAGCAGCAGATGTTTAGCAAGTAAATAGAGTAGAAATAATATGTGAGTTTCAGAAATATGGCCATAGAAGAAAGAAAACTTCTTCTAGCATTTTAATGAACATCTGATATATTATTTTTCAATAGAATAAGGATTATGATTTATGTCACTGGACATGTGTTGTTCTTGCTGTTGTTATTTTGCTGCCAACTACCTGTTCCCTCTGCTTTTGCTAACCAGCATTCTGTTTTTATTTAGGAGAATTTTCTCATTCCTAATATATATGCATATATTTCAGACTTAATTAAACTGAAAATCAAGATATTCTGACTTACTAACTGAGGTATGATATGTATTTTAGGCTTTACAGAGAGAGAGAACAAACAGGATGGATAGATGAATAAATGGATGAATAGATAGATAGGAAAGGATTTGTTAGAAGAAATGACTCATAGGATTATAGAAGCTGAAAAGCTCCACAATAGACCATCTTCAAGCTGTACTACTGTGTAGGCCAGTGGTTTGGCTCTGTTCAAGTCCAAAGGACTCAGAACCTGGAAGATCAATGGTGTAACTCACAGCCAAGACTGAGGCCAGGGGGAGAATGTGCTGTTGCAAGTCCTGAATCCAGGAATGTAGAGTTCTGATGTTAAGGGCAGGAAAAGCATGGTGTCCCAGTTCTAGGAAGGAGGGATGGTGAAATCTCCTTTTATTTCTTTTTGTTCAGTCTGGGCCCCTTATGGATTGGATGCTGCCCCCCCCCTCCCAGTGGGAGCCCATCTTCTGCACTCAGTTCACCACATACCAATCTCTGGAAATAACCTCATGAATATGCCTGGAAATAATGTTTTTGTCAGGTATTTAGGTATTTCTTTATGTGCTTAAAACAACACCTAATATTAACCATCCATCCCAGTATGAAACTCAATCATGGCACAAAGTTTTGCATTGTTGGTACTTTAAGTCTTGAACAGATGGATAGAGAAAAAGACATGTGCATTAATTCCCCTGATGAGTTAGCTGAGTGGTTCCTGATACTTTACCATTCAGAGTTGACATTGTTCCTGGCTTTTTCTCACAACTGGCTTTATCTTTCCGTTAATGGTTGGGACTACCTGTTCCTCCAACAAGCTTCCATGTTTCTGTAAGCCATGGTTTCTATAACTGACAACCAAAGAATCCTTACTGTCCTGATATATTTGTTTATTTGGAATTGTTATTGATATTAATGAATGGGGATCAAGTTTAAGATAGGAAAAAGCGCATTTGTTACGCGGAGATTAAAGTTAATGTTTGCACTGTGGCTACTATTTTTATCATGTTACTCAAGAGTCCACATTAACAAAGAAAATCATCACTGTATTCTGAGAGAAATTGAAAGTAAGAGTAGGTTTAAAAAATAATTTCAGAAGTCTTTGTGAAAAGTTAAATGTCACAGATTCAAGATTATTCAAATTTACACAGAGAACCACTTAGAAGAGATCAACTAGATAAAAACTGTGATGTTTGTCATTTCTAATTCCAGTAATTAAGTGCTGCTCTCGTTCTACTTGAAAAAGCCTCTGTGGGATTATATTAATGGCATAATGGAGAGTCAAAGAAAAAAATCAAAACTATTATGAAAAAGAGTGATATTGAAAAATTCATGAGCTGGAACCTTCAGAAACAGAGAGTATTTATGGTGCTAAATGATCAGGATTACTGGAATGGTGTGTGGTCTTTTGTCCTGGTGGACATGCCACCTCTAATATTACTAAAATCTATATAGTGCATTAGAAACAGACTCATCAAAAATACTACAGTCTAGTGCTTTAGCTGAAATTATTCCATTATGATCCCACTACTTAAATTTTTATTTCTTATAAGAAAATATCATTTATTTCTAGTAATAAAAATATTTGTGTTTATTTTTTAAATAATGATTGCTTGATTTCTATCATAAGGGAATTATTTTTGAAGGAGTAAATGTGATCATTATGGCCATAGGTCAATACTTTATCAGCTTAAGAAATGAGAAATGTCTCCTGCTTGGGCCTTGGAGACATGAGTCTAACAAGTGGAGTTATTATTATTTGTCTGTATTAGACTGATCATCTTTTTAAATCAGCTCTGATATTAAACATTATAACTGCTTCTAACCAGCTCTTTTTTGACAGGGATATCTATAAAGGGGAAGGAGAAGTGTCTGAGAGAAATTTCAAAGAAATACAACTCAGAGAAATAGAATTGAGCCCTGGGAAGTTAAGTAATTGTGAAACCATAATAAAGATATTTAACTTCTGTATGTCTCAGTTTCTTTACCTCTAAA
Source organism: Ictidomys tridecemlineatus (assembly GCF_052094955.1). NCBI lineage: Eukaryota > Metazoa > Chordata > Mammalia > Rodentia > Sciuridae > Ictidomys > Ictidomys tridecemlineatus. The sequence goes on along the minus strand of NC_135487.1, from coordinate 64,552,920 downwards.
ATGGAGATTATTGTAACTAACCTCCTTGGATCTGCTGTGAGTAAAGAAATAAAGTATGAGAAGAAATTTAACTAAAAAAAATAGATTCCATGTCAATGGAAGGTGTATTAATTACATTGCATATTGTATTATATAATAATTGAGAGGGAATGTGCTTTTCCATAAATAAGCACTCAAATTTTAAAAAAAAACATAACTAGACAAAAACTAAAACTTTAAATGCATTCAAATGTAATAAAATATATACAACGTAGAGTTATTAAGTATACATATTCTTGAAAAAAAGCAAAATGTATACATCCTTCACATCCTGGGTGATATTTTTAAAATACACAAAGAACCTCTAGCAATATTGGTGACACTATATAATAAGCTGCTTGGTCTTTTCAAACTTTGTTATGAGATTTACCTTGTGTCTATGACCTGCAGCACTATGGGTTCTTACTCCTTAAAACACTGATCCTTGTGGTATGTTATGTTGGTTGATAGTGAATGTTTACAAAATTATCCTGTTTTTTTTTTTTATAATTACATTTAGATTGAGCCATATATGACCTAAAAGATAACTGAGTATGTATTGTCCATTGGAATCACAATTCAAGGTACTTCCTTTAATTTTATTGGTTTTATTGATACTGTTAACAGTTTGTGATTTCCCCACAGCTGTTTTTATTTCATGAAAGTCATTCATCCCATGAGCATGACTATAGCTCTAAGCATTTTATAATAAATTGTTATGATCATTAAACACATGTAGTTAAAGACTTCTCTGCATCCATTTCCTTGTTCTTAGTTTTAATTTTTCATTATCTTTATTAATTTTATATATCAAATATAATTTTTAAATCCACAAATTAACAAGCTACATATGCTGTGCCTGTGCACTTCGAGCTGTCTGCACATCATTCCCACATACAGTGCACTCCTCTTCCCTGGTACAGACTTCCTGAAAGCACCTTGGCTCTCTTCCTGCTTGTGCTGCTGATTGCCTCCCATTCCTGTCATAGACTGTGGTCCTTGGTGACTTTCCATCCTCCTGCTACATCTTCTCCTCTTCTGGGCTCAAGACGTTCCAATGACACGTCCTTTGCAGCTCTGCCTTGCTCCCGCTGTCTTTTCAAAGTAATGCTTGTGATTGTCACGAGATGCTCACTTTCACAGTTGGCACTGATTAATATTCATTCACTCATTATTCCCCCGATCCACAAGCATCTCTTTAGGTCCTACTCATTATCAAGATGATAGGCTCTGGGGTTGCTCAGAGGAGTGTGACACAGTCACTGCTTTCCAGGAATCTGGAGTTCTGTGTTCTAGAGGTGAGATTTTGGAATGTGAAGGCCCCAAATCATGATTTCCATTTTAAAAATTTCCAAACTACAAGCAAAGTTTGCTTTGAAAAATATTGATGATGGGATGCAGTTTCTTTTCCAGGATTACCAAATGGAATAAGAGGACATAAATATTGCCATGGTGAGAGACAGAATTCCATGGAACTTCAGTTCAACACTGCCTATTGTTGATCTGTAACTATTTGTGAATGAACACTAGCTGTTACTCTTACATTGTACATGAGATCTCTGGAAAGAAATCAGTTCTTCAAATGTAATGAAAACAATAATCAAATTTGTGCAGCCAATAAACCACCACAGTTTGTGTTAAATCTGTGTTAGTAATTTGAAAAATTAGTTCTTGGCTTTACCCTTTACCAGACCATAAAGCTGTGTAAAATTCTGATTTTCCTAAAAGCTTGCACAATTTCTTGTGCTAGGTTTCCCATAGGACAACATTTCTGAGGTAATTATGAAAGAAGTTGGATCCCAGAAACTGTAAAGGTGTATAGACTCAGCCCAACATAAATAAAATATAAAACTAGACTAAACAACAAAATCCACAAACAATATCAATAGCATTCCTGCTTTGAATTTCCAGAAGGGGGAGTTCTCCCTTCTTTAAATCAAATTACCCTTATAAAAATAAAATCCTATTTCATAGATTATATTTTATATACAGTGATCCCTGAGTTCCTATAAAGCACACACACAGAGCCAGTATTCAGTCATTGGAACAATGTCGCTCAACATCTGAGTAAGATTCTGACTTAATAATGGATTTTAAAAAGACCAATGGGAAAATTTTCCATGTTATTAATGGAGAAATTCTATCCTTGCTGAGGTGATGGGCTGAGATTGGCTGAGAAGGGGTTCTTTAGATTGTAAAGGTTTAATTAAGCTGGAGAGCTGTCAAATTATAAGGATCTGGCAGAAAAACCACTCTGGTGGACCATGTAATAACAAGGAGGCTAAAGACTTAATGCCAACGTAGCCAGCAGTAATACACACACAGCATCCAAAACAAGGACACTAATCGCCCCCAGTGAACTGGGCTGTACATTATGAAGGTTTTGTCTGCCACGATTCTGACAGACTTTGAGGAAGTAGAATGTATCCAAGGGAAGACAGGCAAGATGGCAAATATCCTGCAAATCTCATCTCTGAAAGAAACAGTGGATTCTTAATGTGGAACAGAATGCATCCTAAGGGGACATTAAGATCTGTCGAAAAATATTGGAAGGACTGTCATCTTCAGTAGTGTGGAATTATTATCATTTTTTTCCAAATGGGAAAAAGAAAGAAATCAGCTGAAAGTTTTACTGAGGCAAATTTCTGCTCCTTACTAAGAAGATTCAACTGCTAGAGTCATCAGTGAGTCTCTGGAAGGAAGATCTTGTTGCAGCAGGCTCTACAGACTCTTGGGAGCATTGCCAGTTTGGGCCTGAATGCTTAAAAGTAGAGACAAACACTGACATATGAAGCTGTGTTAAGTAGATTATTATCTGCCCAGCAAAAACAGAGAAGGCCAAAGAATTTGGGCAAGTTAGTAAATAATTGCTAAAAGCCTTGGTTAACCAATATGTGACACTTTAGCTTTTAAACTTAGAGATTCTTTTTCATGTATTTTTTTTAAAATAAATTACGTGAGTTTGAAGTTTCAAATTTTGGGTACCTATATTAAGCAGTAAGCAATAAAAGACTAATTTTGTTGTATGTGTATGTTTATCATAACAATTAATCATGAGAATGTTCGTTAACCAAGAGCCCAGGAGTGAAAGTATGATTCAATATCTCCATCTATATAATCAAGTCCTTGCCTTTGAGAAGCTTATAATCTATTGCCTAAAAATTGTACATTCATAAAGTGACTAAAGATAATTATGGGACAAACTCTAGAGAAACCAAGGTTTCTTTGGAGCTTTAAGAATCTTATGTAGAAGTTATTGCAAGTCAGGTTTTCTGGAAGCAGACACTGACCACTGAGAGGGAGTGTGGCATGCAGGTTCTTAATCTCAGTTTAACAACATCTGTGAAGGGGAGAGTAGGAAGTCAGGACTTGGGAGAAGAAGCAACTCAATGTGATGCAGGTCTGACAAAGCCTCATCCAAACCCACCAGGGGCTCATGGCCTAAAATATTTGTCTCTCAGGAGATGAGATGGCTGGGAATCTGTTCTTCTTCCCTTAGTAGTCATTGGATGTACTATTGGGACCCTTCAGAAGCCTTTGCTCCAGGTAGCTCTTTACAGCTGAGGCAAACCTTGAAACTTTTATCTGTACCTACAAAGAAGTCAGGAAATAAACAGATAAAACCAGAAGTTCTTTGGTTGAAGTTGGAGTAAGAGGTCTAACACCTTACTAACAACCATCAAAGTCTTTCAAAAAACACCTTAGAAACTTAATTGGATAGCATCAGAATAATAGTTGATATAGTTATTGATAAGGTCCACACACTCTTCTAAGTGCTCTGTATAGACGAATTCTTTTTATTTTTTCCATTAACTGTGCCAGATGCATAGTGATTACTCTACTTTTTAGAGAAATAGGCAAAGAGTTTGAAAAATCTGTCTGAGATTACCCAGCATCTAGAGTTTACAGTGTTAACTACTACAGTTTACTCTACACATATCATTACTTATGTATAAAATTCACCTATATAAAGTTTCAAGAATAATTCTTCAGGTAAAGTTTAGTAAGAAGGTATGATAAAGAATGTGTCTTCTGGAATTGCAGTATTTATTTGCTTTGACATAGCTCTGGAGCTAATAATCTAGATTGTGGAGACTTCTGAGAGTAGTCAGTCTCTGCATTATTTGCACTTTATAAAATTAGTATGTATGTGTTTATATGTTTTTCTTGATGGCAGCTTGTAGTTTTTATTAGATTTAAGGCTTGATAAGTTGATAATCACTATTATAGGGAAATGAGAAAGCATATAGCCTAATAACACACTTTCTTTTCTCAAAAAAGTCAAAAGGAAATACTTGCTAAGGATGAAGTTTCACATTTAAGATGAGTATAGCAATCCATTTCACTAATATTGTCTATATTCTGTTTGCCAGCCACTGTTCTAGATATATAATAAAGAACAAGTGATGGAGAATTCAAGTTCAAAGCCAGTCTCAGCAACTTAGTGAGGCCCTAAGCAACTCAAAGAGACTCTGTCTCAAAATAAAATATTTTTTCTTTTCAAAAAAGGGGGATGGGGATGTGGCTCAATGGTTCAATCTCAGTACAGAAAGAAAGAAAGAAAGAAAGAAAGAAAGAAAGAAAGAAAGAAAGAAAGAAGAGAGGAAGGAAGAGAGGAAGGAAGGAAGGAAGGAAGGAAGGAAGGAAGGAAGGAAGGAAGGAAGGAAGGAAGGAAGGAAGGAAGGAAGGAAGGAAGGAAAAGAAGAGAAAAGAAAAGAAAAGGAAGAAAGAAAGAAGAAGTAATATTTAGTTTGGGTTCGTCTGAAAGCAGTCCTGAAGACAGAGATTAGAATGTTAGACATTTTGGGGGGAAGTGCTCTGTAAGAGAGCAGGGGAAATGAGGCCATGAAGGGAAGGAAGCCAATTACATTGTGTTATCAACCAAGTTATGATTATGGGAAAGTGGATCTTAAATCTGATGAGCATCTTGTGATGTTGAAGAAACATTCCTTACATTTATCTTGGGCAAGGAATATGAGATATTTATCTTCCAGCTCTCATCAGTCTTTTGCTGAGAGCTATCCTTCAGTGGGGAGGAGGCTTATCAGTTGAAAGATATTGGGGAAAAGCCAGATTGGCTCTTCCTGGCTGCATTTGAAAAGATATTATAAATGGATGAGCTCAAACAAGAACTTGAGTTCTTGCCCAATTTAAGAGCAGAAGTAAAAAGGAGTAAGAGTCTCCTAAACTTTGTAATTCCTCAGGATGGGAAATGATGACTTTTTGGGCTTCAAACTATTTAAAAAAAAAAAAAAACTTTTCTTAAGAAAAGTCCACCAATAATTCTCACTCAAACAAAGGAATTCCCTCTACAAAAGCAAGATTAAGACAGGTGCAAATGCACACATCTCTAATTCCAGCAACTTGCAAGTTGAGGTACGAGTATTGCAATTTCAAGATCAGTTTTGGCAATTTAGAGAGAGATTGTCTCAAAATAAAAAATAAAAAGGACCGGGGACATGGCTAAGTGTTTGAGTGCCCCTGCTTTCAATCCCCAGCATTGAAAATGAATGAATGAATGAATTAAAATTAAAAATAACCTCAAGGGTATTGTCTTCTTATTCAATCTTGCTTATCTCAGTATTTTCACCTCGGTTCTCATTAGATTGTAAGAGAAGAAATAAATCAGACTTAAAAATTATGTGTAACAAGTAATAAAAAGAAAAAGTAATACAACTTTTTAGAGTAGTAACTGGTGCATGGAACTGATAAAAAGCCCATCCAACAAAGGCAGGCAAAGTGTTTGAGGAGACTGAATTTTCAAAGAAACCGGTGAGGACTGCCTGATAGAACAGCCTTGGGCTTCCAAACTTTTCCTCCAACAGTAAACTGGGAGAGCTCTGTGGTCCCCAAGACAGTCCACTCCGCAAAAGCCATTTCAAGAAGTAATTATGGAGGATAAAACAGAGTACCTCCTGGAGGGCACAATGGAGGCCGGAGTGAACAATGAACCAAGCAAATCCAGAGACTGGTCAGGGATTTCTCTCTGATAAGGTCAGGTATTTTTATAAAAGATATTTCCAAGAATTCCTTTGTTGTTGTTTTTTTTTTTACCTGCAGCAACTGATATGTTTATTTTCTTTTCATTAATAAAAAGTCTTTATAGTGTGATTACATCACTCCTTTTCTGCCATTGAGTGTGTATTTGGAATAATTGCTAAGTGAATTCACTTTTTCAGATTTTAGGTTATAGGACAATGAGATTCTAGACATGGCCCTGAAGGAGAGAGCTGTATGTCACCAAGGTACTCTAGATTTTTAGCTGGAGGTACTAAGTCAGTGGACCTTTGGATATTCTCCTTGGGGACGGAGGATTTAGTTTGTTTCTTATTTAGAGAAAAGGCTACAATGATTGATCAGGAGAGCACAGTTATGATTTATATATGTGATGTCCCCCCAAAACTCATGTGTGAGACAATACAAGAAATTTAGAGATGGTTGGTTTTGAGAGTTTTAACCTAATAAGTGCATGAATCCCTTTAACTTGGTGGTAACTATAGGCAGGCAGGGTGTGCCCTTGAGATTCATATTTTGTGTCCTCTCTTGCTCTGTTTCCTGGTGCCATATCCCCAGTTGCTTTCTTCTGTCCGCCATGATGTTCTGCTTCAAGTCAGGCCCTGAGGAATGGAGTTGGTGATCTATGGACTAAGATCTCCAAAACCATGAGCCCCCAAATAAACTTTTGTACTCTAATTGTTCTTGTGAGGTATTTTGGTCACAAAGGCAAAAAAAAAATGCAATTGGGCTGAGACGATTAGATACACTATAGGAGCTTTTATATTATAGTCCTATGAGAAGCAGACTTCAAGGTGGGAGTAGATATGCAAGGGATTTTTACTGGAGAAACCTTTGAGGATAAAGCAGAAGAAACCAGAGGAGGTAGATAGTTCAAACCACAGTGCTGATATGGTTTCTATAAATGAGAAGAAAGAAGCAGGACTGGGTACGCAAAGAAATAGAATGAGGGCTGAGGCTGTAGCTCAGTGGTAGAGTGCTTACCTTGCACATGTGAGACACTGAGTTTGATCCTCAGCACCACACAAAAATAAATAAATAAAGATATTGTGTCCATCTACAACTAAAAAAAATATTTTAAGAAAAGATTAGAATGAAGTGCTGTTGTTGGAAAGTTCAGCCAGAGAAAAGAGAAGAATTCAAACCAAAGTCTTTTGAAGGAAGAATGTTGTGTCCCATAGAAAGAGGGCTATCTTAGCATCCCAACATGCTCAGTCATTGGCTAGCAAGAGCCCCATGTTTAGTGTCACTATGGATCCTTATGTATGTTTGGTTCAGTTGGTATTGCAATCTAGTCTATCCTAAGTTAGATATTATTCCTACTCAAAGAGTTCAAATGCAAGTGCAATGTCACCGTTAAATACAGAGAATGCTGCTATCTTTCTTAGCAGGACACAGGCTGTTCAGTGCAGACATACATTTTGATGTGCATGTTGCTAATGAAGTTTGGGAGACACAGCATGTCAGAACACAGAAATAGGCTCACACTCTTAAATCCAGTATGTGCCAGGTAGGGGGCTAGGCAGATGCATGGGTAATATGAATAAGTGTTGACCATTCTTTAAAAAATGCCCAAACAGCCCTTCACCAGTCTCATACTGGAGAGCCTGAGGGCCATGGGCAGAGAAACACAAGGGCAAGTGCTGGACTGGGGAGTGTTGACAACCTCCACCTGACAGTTGGGCTTTAGAATTTTCCAAGTTTCAAACTGTTTTACAAAACATGTGTGTCCAATTGGATAACTCAAAATGGAGAGGCCTAGTCATTTTCACAGAGTACTTACCACGAACTAATAAAATGATAATTATGATTAATAGTAGACCATAATTAATGGTATTGCATTTGCTCATAAGGTCTCTATGGAGTTCCTGCTTTGTGCAAGGCACAGCTCTGGGTGCTGACAATAAAGCAGTGAACCAAACAGAATAAAACCCCTACCTGTTTTGTCCTGTTCAGAACTGAAATCTGAGAGGGTTGTAATAATGTGATGATTGTTTTTCTTAGGTCATTGAATGGGGCAGACTCTCCCTGACTTGAGATTCAGAAGTTCAGTGTGGGTAAAAACAGGGCTGAAGCAAACATTATGAACACTTTTGTGGGAATTCTCTGCATTGTAGTAGTTTCAGTTATTCACCCTGGAGCTGTGGAGCAATTTTGAGTCACTGAAGAAGCATACTTACAGAATAAAGGCTTCTTTATGCCTCAGAAGACATAAGTTTTGAAAAAAAAAATAAAATTTAGGACAGAACTAAAATATAAGAAATGGGAAGACCATACACAGGTATTTAAAAAATTATGCTTATCAGATGCAGTGGTGTATGCCTTCAATCTCAGAGGCTCTGGAGGCTGAGACAGGAGGATCACGAGTTCAAAGCCAGCCTCAGCAAATGTGAGATGCTAAGCAACTCAGTGAGACCCTGTCTCTAAATAAAATAGGGCTGGGGATGTGGCTCAGTGCTTGAGTGCCCCTGAGTTTAATCCCTGGAATCAAAAAAAAAAAATATATATATATATAATGCTTTAATATTCAGCTTGAAGCAGAAAATAGGCAGAACATGTTAAGGAAAAAAATCACTAAAAAACTGTTAGATATGGTATAAATAACTTACAAAAATTTTAATAAAGTATCATAAAATATATTAATATGTCATTTATATTTTCAAATGCATACATATGTACAGATTAAACTTTGATTATGACCAGATTTGTAAATTTGTTCTTTGTGTAATATAACAATTAGCACGACTCTTAAACATTTACATGTAAACATTACTTATGTTACATATTGCTGTAAGATCGAACTCTTTAGGAATGGAAATTCTGCCAACCTAACCCAGCATGTGAAGATACACACGACCCATGTATTTCTCTGATTCATTCACACATTCACAAACTGATTCTTCACACTGTGCTAAAACAATAAGTCTAATTCAAACCAAAATGAGAAAATGCAACTTTTATGCCTTTCCCTTAGACATGTTATAATTGACATGAAGGGAAGAAACTCCTTTTGTTCAGAAAAAAATAAGGTTTTTTATTCCATTTTCCCCATTCAACTACTCTATTCTGACCTGATTACACTTATTTAATTTAGCTTTAGTTAAATTTGAAATTGATAATTATCTCCTGGATCATTCCTTCTGCACTGGTAGAACAATTCTCCATGAAGTATCTTGTTAAAGCATGAAAACCACTAATAGAATGTGAAGCTTTGTGCCTTGCTACTGTTTAAGCCTATAAGCAACTCCATATAACACTGGAAGTAGTGAGAAGGTGGGCAACATTTTTCACTCAAATTGAATTTACTCCTCTGTAATTTGGTCTGGAAAAAAAAACAATAGTGATGAAAATTCTACAGAGTCAGATTAATTCAGGGGTCAAACAATAACAAAATAGGGAAGCGAAGTTAATGAATCTTTACCACGTGAGGCAAAGCACAGAAGGTCCTAGAGAATCCAGAAGCCTAGTGAGAAAAGCATGAGCAGTTTGTTAATGACATAGGGCTTTGAAATTGAATTTATCTTGTATACTCAGCTGTTTGGAGAGGACATCATTTATAAAGCATTCTTGTTATTAATATTTTCCATCCCATTCCACTCTTTTGACAAACTATATACTTTTTCACCACATTAATTTTGAATTTAAACTGAACATCGGAACATCTGGTAACTGCATCTATTGATTTGCTTCTCAGCCATCAGGATACCCTCTGATGTTCTTCTCTCTCCTGTCTCAATAGCCAAAGGCAATCTGAATTGGGGGACTGTAGATTTAATGTCATCAAATGCCTATTGTGCAGATTAGAAAGAAAGGAACTCCTTTTTCGATCATTCAATCAATCAATGTGAGTTCTGCTGACCATGCTCTTGATTCACTCAATGTATTTATCTTGGCCTTGTCTCAGGTGACTCTTTTCCCTGCTTTGTTTCATTTGGAGTTCACCCCAAATCAGGCTGACGCAAGACCAAACTCACATAGTGTATTTGTGGAGAGAAGGGACAAATGGAAGAACAAGGAGTTCATGTAAGTGCTTGTTGTCACAGGAGGTTGCCACAGGAGGCAATAAGGGTTTCATTCTATGAACCTTTGAGCAGAATGGTTCCCAGAGTTTTCTCTGGAAGACATGGAGGCTAGAGCACCTATGTATTCACCACCTGCCTTCCCTGTTGGTGGAGGTGCATCCCTGGTGGCCTATCTCCAGTATCTCCAGTGTTCTTTTAGGCAGAGGCCTCCACTGTGTTAGAAAAGACCAGAAAGTGAAAAAGCAGAAAGGTGGGTGGGAAGAACTGGAGATGGGTCTTCCCATGCTGATGTAAGTCACACGGAAACTTTGGTGGTAGTAGAGCTGAATTCAGAAGTGGGCTAGAGGAATTTGAAGAGGTCTATCAAGGGAATTGTCTACATTCTTCAATGTGTTATACCCTATTTTTTTTCTAAAGCTCAAGTTTCCATCTTTCACTAGACTGAGAATTATTGAGTGGAGAGACCCAATCTTCTTCTCCTGTGCCGAGAGCTATGGCTGGCTTACAGAAGTGTCCCCAGATTCTTGTTGTATGATAAATACTTTCCCATTTTACTATACAGTGGAACTGATTGCTATATATTATTACTTTTTAAAAAAACAATAAAATTCATGTTTTGTTTCCCATGAATGCAATGTTTTATTCATATACCTGAATTCACTTAATGTATTAAAGTATGGGAAGTCAGTCTCAGAGACAAGTCTAAGCCTTATACCCATTGTAGTAATTATCTCTTGCCACATGGAAAGAGCTTAAAACCACAATAATATATTAATTTTCTAATTCTGTGAGTTGTGCTAGGAGTTCTTCTAGGATGCTGGGCTGGATGGAAGGTCCAAAACAGCCTCGTTTGCAATGCGGACATCTGAGTAAGTTCCTAGGTGGAAGCTCAACTAGGTCAATTACTTAGAATCCTTAGTTCTTTTCCACTTGGGCTTCTATACTTTGTTATTTACACATCTTTATAGAATAGCAATGGTTTCCATGAAAATAATGTTGGGTGGGAGGGAAAGGGAGAGAGAAGGGAAATTGCATGGAAATGGAAGGAGATCCTCATTGTTATACAAAATTACATATAAGAGGATGTGAGGGGAAAGGGGAAAAAAAAGGGAGAGAATTGAATTACAGTAGATGGGATAGAGAGAGAAGATGGGAGGGGAGAAGAGGGGGGATAGTAGAGGATAGGAAAGGTAGCAGAATACAACAGCACTAGTATGGCATTATGTAAAAATGTGGATGTGTAACCGATGTGATTCTGCAATCTGTATACAGGGTAAAAATGGGAGTTCATAACCCACTTGAATCAAATGTATGAAATATGATATGTCAAGAGCTTTGTAATGTTTTGAACAACCAACAACAAAAAAAATAATGTTCCAAATAGAGACCTAAGGGTGGCCTGGGATATCATGCAACATTGCTTTACTGTTGGCCAATATAGCACATAGGGGTCAGATTCTACATACCTTTATAGAATACTGGCTACATTTCATTACAAAAGAACATATGTGATAAGAGATGTTGTTGTGATCATTTTTGGAACCATGATCTTTCTTACCCAGTGTGCACCTAGATGTGTCCAGGCATACTAGTATTAAATGACAAGATCCTTGACAGCAGAGCCCCTTTCAAATTCACCTTCATAACCCTAGGAACTAACGAGGGATCTGACAGCAAAGACTGAACACAGCCTCTCCTTTAGGAACCATTTCTCCATTTGTAATCCTTCAGGACTCAGGTGGTAACCAAAGACCCAGTTTTGTCCCCTCAGGAAATGCACTACAGGGTAAAAGCTGTCATCTTGTCGGAAGAGAGTTTAAAAAGAAAATCTGAGCCAAGATTGTGGGTTGAGTATGTGAGGAGAGAGATATTCAAAATTTTTCCTGTCGGATCTTCCTCTATTGATTCACCTAGAAAACACCAGAAAATGGACCTTACAAGACGTTCAAAAGAAAGGGAAAGCATCCAGAAAACAAAAGGGAAAGACCTAAGTGTTTTATTCGACAAGTTAAATCCTCTACAATATTTTTTTCACCATGTTACTTTCTTCCTTTAGTCAACAGGGTCTCGAAGGCCTTTGACATTGTCCTATTTAGAAATGCTGAGGAAGTGTCAGACATGGAGTAGGAGTGGGAACATGACATTTGTGTCTCTCAGAACCAGTAAAATGAATGGAAGGATCAAGAACTAAGGCTGCTTCTCCTGGAAAAATGTTTTATGATGTTTTCAAATGTCAGCATGGTATAGACCAGATGGACTCTGCCAGTGCTAATTAATGTGGTGGATAACTTTCCACTTCTTTTGTACCGTTCTTGTTTGATGTTCCTTTTGAACATTTCTGAGGCACAAAGGTATCTTCTCTCTTAAGTTTAACACATGATCTTTGCTTTATATTACATTATTTAATCATCAGAAGGAGCAAACAAAACTCTTCACATTAATTTTTTTTCCTTTTACCTCCTACAAAGTTTTAAGCCTCATCTTCTGTCCATACCTATTGTAGGGGGAAAAGAAAAAAAGAAAGAAATTAAAAATAGCATTGTTCTATAGAAATATACAATACTTATTTTCTTATTGAAATGTCTGGATAGCAAATCCCCTCAAGACAGCTGTAATGGAATGCATCATTCATTTAGTGCACCGTAGGCCACGTATTAAACAGGGGAGCTCCCATCACTCTGGCTAATCTTAAGTGTCACTGTCTCAGAGATGTTCTGACATGGCCCTGGAAGGTAGGCTCTACCAGGGAAGAAATTTTGTTTTCTCTTCATCCTCTTCCTTCTTTTTAATTTTTTGGAAATAATATAAATAAATAAAAAGGAATTCAGCAGATAAGTCATGCTATATCTATGTGTTGCAGTTCCTATATTGTGTTAGTCACTCTCTTTTTTCTTTTTTCCTTTAAGAATTTGTTCTTACCCTAACATTTTTGGACAGTATTTTAGCCACAAGTTTATTTTGATTATCTTTGAAAAAAAAAGCTGTAAAGGGTTCTTTAATATTTTTAATTATTTTTATAAAGGTCCTGAGTCAAAATACTTCTTAAGGATCAGATTTAATCCCCAACACAGGAGTAAAATTCAGGTTCCATTATGACACTTACCTTAGATATGAATATGATGAGCTCAGAGACTTAAGCCACTTACCAGAGGTCTCTCCTCTGAGAGGAGTAATGCTGGTGTACAAATCCAGGTAATCTTTAGAGCTTTAAAAATCTTATATTTTGTGGTCATGATTTTAGGAAGCTCTGTTTCAAAAACTCATTTATTAAAAAAGATGAAAGTTCATGTTTTATTCAAAAATATAAATATTTCCCAGAATTTATTAGCAACTGAAATTGTCCTGCTCAAGAATATTAAAAGAAAAAAGTTCCTCAGGTACATCTTTGCAAATTGGGTTTTATCCAAAAGCATGTTCTTCCTAAAGGCTATAAACTTCTGAGAAGTTGAGGGAAAATCAAAATACCTTATTTAAACAAAACAGCCAGTGTTAATCCAGAAATCATAAAATGCCAAAAAATCCCCACACCCCAGATTTCAATTTTTAAATGAGTTTTTTTATTGATTTTCAAGATAGTAAAATATACAGATTGAAAAAAAAGTTACTTAACTTATAAATCTATCTTTAGACAAAATCCTCTCCAGATCTAAATGATTCCTAACTCTATCTCTCCTTCACGAAGAGCAGAGTCAATTATGGAACGAGGTTGATAAACCACCCTGTTAATGTGTCCCAGGGTTTTGCTGAGAATGTTCCATCTGTACAAAGGGGATTGGTCTGTTTGGATAACTTTCTTAAAAGGGATGTTGTTGTTGTTGTCTTAATTTTTGCATATACTCCATTAAGAGGTTTGCTTTATTTATGTGAGTCAGCTATGTGTTCTGCACTGGCTCCTAGTTAGCTTCTAAGTGCTAGCTGGGTGAATTGAAATATTGATTTTAATCCTATCTGCATTCACTAATTCTGCTTTCTCAAAGCCAAAGTGAACATAACCTCTATCTATCTATCTATCTATCTATCTATCTATCTATCTATCTATCCATCCATCCATCCATCCATGTGTATCTTTATATATTGGTTTACCCTAGGAGGAGGAGCAGACTCAGATATTTTGGAACTTGAAGTATATGCAATCTGTGAGAACCTTTTTAAATAGAAGAAAACTTTGAAAAATATAAATCTTTAAAAGCAATCACAAACTTTACAAAATATCGAGAAATAAAAACTTTTAAAAAATTTAAGTATTGTCTGAGGCACTTCTATTATACATGTTATATACATTTTTTTTTCAACATTAGGCTATGCACTCTTTGATCACACCTTCATAAAACTGTATTTTATACATACCATTATTTTCCTTGGAAAGAAGAGTAATTCAATTTTTTTCTCAGCTAATTCAATCTTTTAAATGTGTTTTGAAATGCTCTATATTTCCTAGTTTTCAGAAAGTTTTTTTCATCTTCAAATTTTATTACTGGTAATATCAAATACATTTTTAGGACTATTGTCAAATTTGAAAAAAAAAATTGTCTCTCTAGAGTCTTTCATTTCTGAGCTGTAAAATATGAGAGTATTTTAAGGGTCCTTATTTAGTAACTAATGTTAACTATTCTCTGAAGCAAACTGTAATGTACATCCTTTCACTGCTGATGTAGATGCCATGGTACATACACAGTGACCTCTGACCTTACAGTATCAGCACAGTCCATTTGGTCAACACTGGGTGGCAGGAGTATCATGTAGCCATTCCTGCATCTGGATGGATGACTATCAATTCCTGAATGGTGTATAGAAGTGACTGAGCACCAATAAGCTCACACTACACCTATTTATAACCAGCTTTCTCCTTAGCTATACCTCAGTCACCCCAAAGTCACTAGACATGAGATAGAGTACAACCAAGGGGTGTTGGAGTGTAAAGAAATAGCAGTTACATTCAATCACAGTTAAATATCACACTTTTACAAACTTTACAAAATACGTTGTTATGTGATTACATTGTTAGAGCCTGTGCCACGGACTGGGAATTCATAATACAAATGTAGTTCTACCTCTATCTAGGGAACCCATGATCTGAAAGCCATTTACATACCATATTTTTTAATATACTGATGCAACTAGTCTTACATATAACCTAGGTTCAGGATACTTCAGAACTTGATAAACCCTGAGACATTGCTTAAATTTTAAGTAAAATAGTCTGTTTAAAGTTTTCTCAGTGTATTCTGTCTCGGGAAAAGATAACTGCCTCAAACTGTTGGGGCCATGAGAATTTCAGCTGAATATACTTTGGGATGACATTTCCCATACATTTGGTATTTTCTGGACACTTGCATGAACACATTTGAATAATTTCAATACAGACCATATGAGAAGCACGTAGAAAGATTAAGTGGTGGAATTCATGATAGATTAGCTGATACTTCCTGCCACCTGACACTTAAAATAGACAAGTAAGGGCCTGTTCTCATCCATGTGCATGATCCTGAATGTGGTGTCATTTAGACATATTGCAGAATAAGTCCAAAGTGGAACATGGTCTCATTTACACATTTTGTGTCAGTTTTTAGTGACTAGATAAGAGCTAGAATTTTTGCATATTTAATATGAACTTTTCATCCTTTACCTTATGATTGCTGGTAAAGAAAAAAGTTTGTAAAGAAAAAAAAAAAAAAAAGAAATGCTTTTCCAAAAATGACAAGTGCAGGATTCTTGAGAGCAGGATCCATAAGAATTTCTGGAATATGTCAGATGACAGCTGCAAGAGTCAGGAGAGATGTGAAAACTGAGTCCAAGGCTTAGAGCTCTGAAAGTCAAGAGGACAGCAGGCTGTGCTGCTTTTTGGATGTGTTAAGAGTTCTGGTAGTCTTGGTACAGCAAGGCTAGAAAGATGATGTGACAATTGAGATCCCCAATCTATGTTCCGGCCTGAAGGTGGAGCTTGTGATAGCACCAGGGCTGGTTTTACACAGACTCCATGGTTTGGGAGGAAAAAAATTCTTGGGGAATAAGACAAACAGAATCATAGCATAAAAGTATTGGTAACACAGAACGTTGGTTATGCAGCAAAACACTCCTCGAATCTGGCAGAGATTAATGCTGGCAGCACCAATCACAAAGTACCACAGAGTAAAAAGAAGAATCTTATTTTATTCTAATTAGACTGAGAAAAGTGTCTCCTGGTATGCATCATCATGTACATAGAAATATGTAAATCCACAGAGAATGGGCAAATGATAAACAAAGAATAGCAAAAATAGGTCCTTGAGAAATCCTGCTACTTTTGAAATCAAACTTAAGTGAGCAGAAGGGACAAATGATGAACAAATAAAGATTTAAGTAATAGGCTGTTCAATAGGCTTTTCCCATTAGAGCTCCAAGGCATCTCCCCTCTCCTCTTTGGTGGGGAGGAAGGAGGAGTCCTATACAAATCAAACCAGGGAGGAAGCTCAGAAACCACTCAGAAGACAGTAAACTGCTCACAGAAAGGAAGATTGACATTCCACTCCACTGGGATGTGTTTTAGGCCTCAAAACTCAGGCCCATCTCATGGTGCTCCCAGAGCAAAGCAAAGTGGAGAAGATTTTGTAAGAACTGGTCTTGTTTGGGGTGTATATATGGACTGGTCCTTGACTTTTACTTTAACAGGTGAAGGTAGAAAGCCTGGCTGATGTGGCTTGAGAAGTTAGTGAGAATGGATTGTCCTCCCAGAGTTTGTTAGGCCCAGGTTCCATGGGGCAGAGTGGTCAGTATAGAAAGCAGTCAAGCCTAGCTCTCTTGAAAAGACCACTCAGTGATTCACCCTAGAAGAAAGGGCTGTTCTAGGAACAGCAGTTCAGGCTTGGTGTGCAGAAGGCAATTGAAGAGACATTGCCTCCATGAGATAATTGCTATATTGAAGCACTGTTGTGAAAGAAGTAGCCACCATAGTGCTATGTCAGAGAAATAGCTGGTATTTGGTGTCTGTCACACAGCTATCTTTGAAGTCCAATCACAGCAGCATCAACCAAGAAAGATCTTGCCATTTTTTTTTTTCATATTTGAACGTCCCATTATCCCTTCCATCCTTGGAAGAAAAATGACTGACTACTTCCTCCTATTTATTACTAATGTATAGAATTTGAGATTCAGATCTTGGTTCAGGGAAGAAAATTTAAGTTAAACAGGAAAAAAAAAACACTTTGGTTCAATTCTGATTGAACTTCTTACTACCTGAAAGTGCTGCTCTTCAAATACTTGAAAGCCAGGCATTCTACCCAAGATATTATTCAGTAGGTAGAAATGAAGAGATCATAGAAAAATCAGTGAGGGAGAAAGATACAGGTGGATCTGTTTTGTTCTCTTCCAGTAAATCAGATCATATAAAATATCTAACTGGATGATATTCTAATTCTTATCCTGCATCATTTGCCCACAGATCTCCACAAGCTTCCCTGGTGAGACCATAGGCAGTTTGAAAAGCTCTTAAACTTTGGGGTATATCCTGGTTTTGCTCCTTTGAGACCGTCTCATAGAGAATCCTGAATTAGTTTACAGAGAGAACAAATGAAACTATTGCCTCCACTGCTCCAACCGACAGCCAGCACCAACGACTAAACACAGAATGATTTGACCTTAGATCATTCAGTCCCAGTCAGCCACAAAATGATGGCTGTTACATGAATGATCTCAGGTGAGAGAGCCAAGGAAGAATTTTTCAGCTGAACCTAATCCAAAGTGCAGATTTGTGGGAATTGTGAGAAAATAAAATCTTTGGATCAAGCCATTCAGTTTTAAAATATTTTTCTTTCACAGAAAATAACAATAAAAGCTAGTTTGTATTTGTCATATGATATCATTTTTTTTTCTTTTTCATATCTTTGTTTCAGCAAGTTGTAAATGAAAAGGCCTTGTGATTTGAAATTGATATAGATGTGACCACCCAGTTTACCTGGTGAGTCCTACAATTGAGTCTTCTAATAGGATCATGTAATGGACAGCACGTGGGAGCCTTTCCTGATTTGGGAATACAGCCTACTGATAAATACAGCCTGCTAATAAATACTGAATATACAGGAACACTGTTGAGAGATATATAAGTATTTCAGAAACTACCTGTAATGAAAAAGAAGGTTAATTTGCACGTTTGCTGACACTAATTCCTGCAAGTTTCTGAATAACAATTCTTGAAAGTCAGGAGAATTCTTTCCAGTCAAACTTTCTCTGAAATCATCTACTTGTGTACATGTAATGATTTGGAGGGATGGTGGGAACTAAAATTTGGAGGCCTATCCATGTGGTGTAGTCTGTATGTTGGCCTCTCTAGAGGAAATTGCCATCTGATCACAAACAATTTTTTTTTCTTTAACTTAAACATTTCATTCTCTTGGGTGTTTGTTGCTAATGGAGACAGAAATACCACTCTCATCTGGATTTAATACATCTCCCACACATCTCCATCAAGTGCACTATTTTCTCAGCAGAAGTAGAATTTTAACAGTTTTTTTGTGACTTTTGACACATCATCACTTACAAAGGGCCTTCCTTTAGGGGACTGTGCACAGAGACCTGGTACTAAATTTGGCTTTGTCTGCCTCACAAATGGATAAACAGATGTCATTTTATAGATTTTTATGAACAAAAACTAAATGACATCATACAAAGGATCTGTCACAACAAAGTTGTTCTTGTTTTCTTACTATGCTAACCATGTTATCTTTGACTTGATCACGCATCAACATGTTCCCCTTGCCTATTCATTTTCTGTCAATAAATATGTATATTTAAGTATGTTTAGACAATGGTGTCCTTCAGATTGCTCAGCATTGTTCAGAGGATTGCTTTACCTATGGGTATTGCTATTACACCCTAAATCTCTACCCCAGGTATTTTTTTTTCTGAGTTTTAATACATGAACTCACTTTATAGGAATTATGAGTGCAATAATGGTTGGTGAATTAAAGCACAATGATTTGAAGGTGTTGTAGATTTTATTATTGAAAGTCAATGTGACAATAAAAAGAATTTGACCTTTGGAACCAGACAACTTGGGCTCAGATGTATTGTTGTAGGTTTTGTTCTGTACTGAGTTCAATAGGTGGTCCTGAGCAAGGGATTTGGGCTCTATTTTCTTACCTAAAAAAAAATGGTGTACCTGTATGGTGGTGGGGAAGCACCTGCTTTGAAAGATTCATTGTGAAGATTAAATTCTATAACAAAGTAAAAGCACCTCTGGCATTCAGTAGGTAATCAGGAAATGCCTATTACCTTTATTATGTCAAAAGCAAACAGTTGTTTGATATTAAAAAAAAACAATGAAAGCAATTATTTTCATTCAATCCATAAATTCAAATCATGTAACTTCAAGAAAATATTTGTTGATAGTCACTGTAGATTTTAAAATGATACTTTGACTTTCTTTGTTTGACTTTCAACTTTCATGTTTGGCTCATATCTAAGCCTGTTCGTCATTCTAAATATTTTGTGACTCTAAAGTGTTTGGGCCAGTATTGGGTCAGCTATGTAGTTAGTCTGCCTATTCTACTCTGGGCAGTGAAATGGGAACCAAGCAAGCACACATGCTACTAGGTCACTGTCTTGCAAGGGCTAGATGAAGAACCTTCATATTTCTAAGCCATTTTAAAGTTGTAAAAACAGCAAATATAATGTTGACTTTCATTTACACTTAGGGAAACAATGATCCTAGAGTTAAGTAACTTGCTCATTATCACACAGATCCTATTTCAAGACCTAGATAATTTTCTAAAAGAGTCTTTTGTTCACAGAAGCAGGGTATGTTTGACAGAGCTTCCCATAAGCAAATTGTTCTGGGAGATTAGCATATCTATCTCTTAGTGTCATGGTGCATATTTGTAAATAATTTAGAAATGGTCCTTACTACTTTATCATTTTAGAATGTAATAAAAGAGACAGTTAATAGGTACTAGCTCAAGATTAGATCATGTCCAGAACTCAAATCTTATGACTCCCACAGGAAAAAGGAGGAAGAGGAGGAAGAGAAAGATGATGATGAGGAGGAGAATTTTCACTTTCCTTAATTTTATTGCCTGTTTTTCAGAGAAGAATCTCTTTAATATTTTGAAGTCTTTTGAGTTATAGAATCACAGAATGATATGGAGGTGTCATAGAGATTGGTGAATATTTTAAGTACTCATATCTTGCACTGGTGGAAACAGAAGGCTTTCTAGTTGGGAAAAGTTTATGCATCAACTGGGAGGTGTCATGCCTGTTGGTAACACTGTTAATTTCTTGTTCATGGCTATTTGTGTTGCAAATAAAAATGGAAAGACTTTATGCAAATAGAAACACTTTATGTTAATGGAAGGCACATCTATCAGAGCCTTTTCTTCAACCCAGCAAGCTCTGATAACTTTAAAGAAAACAAAATTTGGCTAGAAACCGAAAAGATATGTGTTGGGGCTACATATCTTTCACTTTACAAGTTCAAGTCAAATTATTAGGTCAAAGTAATAAATCAAAATATGTAATGGTTCAAATACTGAAATCCATTTCTTTTTGCTTAACCGTTCAAGATAGATTGAAAAATGTCAGAAAAGGGAGACAGTACAGTAGGGAGCTGTGTCTATGTCAGGGATCCAAGATAATGGCAGTACTGTCATCTTTATAATGGAACTTCCAAAGTCATCATAGACCTTGATTCTTCCCATTCAGATCTTCAGAGGCAAAGCTAGGAAGCTGTATCTGTCACCTTCTCTTTCTCTCCATTGTGTAGAACTCAGACCCATCAATACATCTTCAAGGAAAGCTGGTTAATAGAGTTTGTCTTCCTAAAACAGGAGGAGACAGTTTTGGCAGAACATCTAGTACACTTTTGTGGAGTCTCCAAATATATATTTGGACCTGTATGTGTTTTTTTATACGTTTGTTTCTATGTTTGTTTTCTGGGTCTTTTATGTAAATGTGACTTGTTCTGTTCCTGGGTGGCTTTCACAACATATATTGGAATCTTTTCAGGATAATGAATTTCTTTTAGCATATGTATACTATTGGTTCTGTCTATCTTAATATGTGAATGCAACATTTTTATATATATGCTTTCTTCAATGTGGAAATAGGCTTTTTTAAAATACAGGAAGCTACAGGGATTAAATGATTGTTAAACAGTAACTGAATCTCAGATAATACCTAACTACCATTTGTGGACTATTGAAGCATTTCACAGATTGCTTTCCTACATTTGTTGAATTTTAAGCATTGCAAAACCTGTCTTTTGCTAATAAGAACTTATCAGCTTAGCTCATTTGCATAGGGAAACTAAATATGCAGTTAATTTGCACATTTAAAAATGTATAAAAAAGCATTTTCCCTTGCACACTAGGGGGGCTCTAAGTTGCACAAATAAGAAACTTTAACTCAAAGACAACCAGAAAAGCCCATGGATATACAAATAGGACTAATTGGTATTTGGTTTATAGCTACATGCTGACAACGATTAAGTTAATTATAAGGCGCAGGGTGCTAAATTACCATCTTTTTCATACATTTTCTGAAACAGCAAGAACCCCAGAAAGGTTCTGGTTCAAAGTTTAGTTATTCTAAACAAGAACAGAGTTGAAATCATTTCCAGAGCTAACCAGTTAACACATTCCAGTACAATTAGTGTAATAGAAAAAAAGTCACATTTTTACAATAAGGAAATCAAGTAAAGACATATTCCATTGAGTAAACACTGACATACTTTCCAAATGTTTTTGCCATGTGTTTGGTCCTGAGAAATGAAGGTGTCAATAATGAGTTCTAAGGCAACATTTTATGAGAAGACAAAGGTGAGTTTGTTCTGGAAATAATCGGGTCAGTATCTACAGAACATATAGGGGAGAAATAGGAAATGATGCCAGTGACCTTTTATTCTTTCAAAAGGAGCTGGAACAAAAAATAGTTGTAGAAGCAGATTGTTTGTAAATTAAAACACTGGGTTACAATGTATATAAAATTGTCCTTAGAGCTTTAGAAAGTAAGACTGTGTACCACCAAGCCATTTCAGTCTATCATTTGGATTTATGAAAACCACATGTGAATTCAAATCTATTCAAACTAATGAAATTTACCAGAAGCAGAGGAGGAAGAATAGTTACTCTAAATGTTTTTCAACAAAACACGTTTTCAGAAGTGAGTTGCCAGCTTTACCATGTAGTATCCTTCTTCCATCAAACATGCAGAACCAGGCTTCTATATTGTGTAAATGTTGGATCGTCAAGACTTTATTAGTTCAGCACACGGTAAGTGTGAATAAACAGCATTACTGATATGTGGGTTCTAGAGACAATGAAAGGGACTGTAAAATTCAGTCTTGTAGAAAGATTTAAAGAATCTATAATCGTCATATCCTTTCATTCACTTTTAACAAGTTTTCTTAGACTCAAAGTGATCATATATTAGATGGCAAAGAAATTCAGAATGTTAAGGATGAATATGTAAAAGGATTAAAACACACATGACAGAGTCCTCAGTTTCTATAACCTTTAACCCTTATCATCTTCCATTTCCCCCTTGCTTCCCTGTCCCTCCTTTATTTTCCCTAACCTTTTGCCTAATGAACCTTGACCAACCAACAACAAGCCTGAAGTCCTGCAAATAACAGCTCTCAAAACTTGGAATGGAACCACCATTTGACCCAGCTGTCCCACTCTCCGGTCTATACCCAAAGGACTTAAAATCAGCATATTATAGTGATGCAGCCATATCAGTGTTTATAGCAGCTCAATTCACAATAGCTAAACTGTGAAAGCAACCTAGATGCCCTTCAATAGATGAATGGATAAAGGAATACACACACCCACATACACACACAATGGGATATTAAAGTTATGCTGAATTTGTGTACAATGAATCAAAATTCATTCTTCTGGCATATATACCTAATTAAAATAAATCAATTAATTAATAAAGAAATAGGTACAAACATGTGAAAGTCTGGACTATAATTGGAGGGTTAAACAAAATTAGCAGCTTATGTATGCAAAGCTTATACTATATTTAATATTGACATTCTGAGGCTTCAAAATGCTTTTCCATTTTATTTGTGTAAATCTAGAAACTGTGAAACCTGTGATTTGGTTTAATATTTTCCTACCAACTGATTTTAGTTAAAACAATTTGTAAATGTTTAAAAAAAGTAGTACACTGGCCATGAACAGGATAGAATTGCACCAAGACAGTAAAAACTAGAATAATCTCAAGCTGTTTTAACCACAATTGTTAGAGTAATTAGGGACCAAAAATTGCTGACCAGGTCAAGCCACAAGGACTCAAATTGCTCTGCTTTTCTTATCCCATAAAACTGTAAAGTTTTGCTTCAACTTGGAGAGTTCCCTGACTGTCAGGTGTTGTCTCATACCTATTGACTGAATAAAGGCCTTACCCTCTTTTGGGAGCACATAAGTTATTTTGTACAGACAGGTATCAGGAAAGGAGGAGACCATGGGCAGTTTCTTCCTTTTGTTTGATCCTTTACCTTCTTGAAGGCCCGGGGCCCTACAATCTTGAATGGTTAGTACTAATAATTTATAAATCAATTTTAAGTTTGTGTGTTGTTATAATAATCAATCATTGAATCAATCATTGAGTGTTTAAACTACTGAAGCATAATTTACCTATTTCAGAATGGCAGAATACCAATGAGGTCAGGAGAATCTGGTTATTATTTCTCTAATGCTATTTGAGCATTAATTATTAAAAATTCAAATTGCAAACATAACATCAGAAAAGTAGCTAAATTAATGAAAATACACAAAATAAGATTATTACTTATCTTTATGTTGTGAGCAAGACAAGAAAACAGGCACCTATTTCATTCATTCATAAATAAATTTGTGCAAAAGACCTTTGGAAAAATGTAGAACTGAATTTAGGCAACAACAAAATTTTAGCACTACTTTTACTGCTGGTAGAATAAAAGTAAAGGGAATTTAAGAACAAAGACTTGGAAAATTTTTATTATGTACAAATGAAGTTCTGTCCCTAAAACAGACTGGTTGTTGGAAATGTGCTCCATCATTTTATACTCTTTGATTTGGACTAATTGGGGAGTAGATACTTATCAATGCTGATAAGTATCAATATGTGAAACTTTAGTTTATGATAACTAACATCTTTTTTTCATTCTAAAAGATATGGACAAATAAAAGCCAAGATTCACAGTGACCAACCAGAGAGAATTACACAATATTATAATACCTAAAAATTGTCCACACACATATTATATATTACTGTCACTTAAGGAACAGAAAAACTGGGAGAAATAGATATTGTTTGCATGAGTTGTACACATCATTTAAGGGGAGTTAGTACAAGAAGCCAGATTTTCTAATACTATAGATATAAGATTGAGCTCTTAGAACCACAAAGAAATAGATGATTTTAACAACAAATCAATTATTTTTAAATTATGTGACTATTGACTATCAAGTTTTATATTTAAATCTATTAGAAGTATCAGATTATAAAGGATTTATGGTCTGCAAAGAAAACAGCCAAATTAGATGTATAATCAATAAATTTACTACAAATTATTGGAAAAATATTTCCAAAATTTAACCTAAGTTTTTCATGCTATGTACTGGTATGATGGAAAATATTATCTGAAAAAATATTCTACTATTAGTATAGATGAAAATTATAAGAATAGTCTATTTCCTTTTTAGATTCAACCACTTGTGTTGTGTTGCAATGCACCATGGAGAGCCACTAATAGAAGAGCCCTCATTTGGCAGTGTGCTTGAATGACTTGCTCCTCAAGAGTAAATCTGAGTTAGAACACCTGGCAAAACTGAGTAGATTATAAAGTATTCCTCTAAGGCATACTTACATCTCAGAACAAGTAACTGTGAGCTTCAATTCCCCAAAAATACATTCTTTAGGTGACTGAATCATGTCTCTTGCAATTTACTTAAGCAAAATTAAATTAAACCTCAACATTTTAATGGTAGTGAAGGTGGAAAAGAGATTTAAGGAAAGATTACAATTCATATTTAAAATTCACTCATGTGAAATTTTTACTTGAATTAGCAGCAACACATATTAGTGTATCTTTCTGCATCTTATGGACAGATTTCTTTGGAAGGGGCTGCAGTGAATTAAATATAGTCCTTAAATTCCCTATATTTATCAATGCAGAAAGATCTTTCATTTTCTGTGTGTCTGTTTTAATTTATAAGTATACTCTAAGCAGAAAATCAAAACTATTAAAAATAGTTCTATTAAAAATAGCATATAACATATTTATGTGTTCTTAGAAATAAACTATAAAGCTCTTAGTTTTATGGATATAAAAAAGCTAAAATATGATTACAAAAAGACCATATCTAGGAAACTTAGGTTCTAGCATAAGCCAGGCCAGAACTTCCTACTGTGAATTTCATGTAAGTACAAAATTAATGAATAGGACATGTGTGGGTTGTAGAAATAACAACAGAATCATTGTAGGAGGTTTCAAATTATCTGGGATTTCTCATTGTTCGTGTATCTTCTAGATACGCTGGGAGGAAATGGTAATCTCTCTATACCTATTCTATCAGTGGAAGCAACTGGGTATAAAGAACTGAGTTCCCTTCAATATTAAGCAGGAGAGCATGCATTAAAAGCTAATATATCTCTTTTATGGCTAAGGTAAGCCCACTAGGGTGGGGCAGGAAAGAAATCAAATGCTTCTCCACACACTAATTGGGGTCCATTGACTCAAAGAGCAGACAGGCTCCTTGCTAATTGGAAAAAAAATGTTTTCCCTTTCTCAGTATGGATTTAGACCATAGCTGAAAGATAAGTTAACATCTATCCTTGATAGATGTGCTTACTTTAATAGTTCCATTTGTTAAAGGAAGGATCCCACTAGAGTCACACTGGTAAGAATGTTGATCAGGCATACTAATTACATACTTTATCATTCATCAATGGGTATATGTTCTTTGCCAAACTTTGCCCTTGATTAGTGAGGGATTTAGTTATCATTTGGGCAAATTTGAAGAAGATACCTGAGTTCACAAAATTTTGACAAAGAACAATTTATGTGGATTAAAAAAATCATAATAAAATGAATAAACATATGATGAGCTTATTACATGTCAAAAGTTCTTTAAGTATTTGTATATAACAATCTATTTAATCTTTAGAAGTTTTTAAAGATGTAGGTACTATTATTATATTCATTTCACAGATAAAGAAATATGTTTTAGGCTAAATAAGCTGCACTTGGCCACAGGATGGCAAAGCCAAGGTATTTACTCAGTGGTTTGTTTTGCAGCCTGAATCTATGCTCCTACAACTCTGCTATATAAAAATAAAATGATGGTCATGCCAACTGATGATGATGATGATCTTCATTAAATGCTTACTGTATACAGGTCCTGGACTAGGTCCTTTGGATACATTAGTTTATTTTGTCCTGATAATAACCATCTTAGAAAGAACTGAAAGAAAGTCAGGCAAACATATAAATCCAGAGTGAAATTCCAACCTGTGAAGAGGACTGGAGATTTACTGAGGGAATGGGAATGACATTTGGAGGAAATGATCTGAATCAGGAAGTTTTGGGAGAAGGTTTAAGTACCTATGAGGGAAGAAAGTGAAGACTGAGGAAGTATTCACAGAAGGTTCCATTTTTATGGAAGTCCTCAGTATTTACTTTCTTTCCATATTTTCACTCATAGAAAGATAAAAGTTGGCTAGAACATTAAGATTTTCATGTTTGTATGGAAATTTTCTTCTGAAAATTTCTTAACCTTTGCTAAAGAAGAGACACAGTAATCCATCATGTAGGCCATGATGTGAGTTTCTGTGGGTTGCAGGTGGTAGCAAGGTATAGCCCACTGCAGAGCTAGGAGGTATGAAACACAGTCATAATATTAATAAAGAAGCACAGGGAACAGATCAACATTTGTTTTAAAAGACCTGAGAGACAAAGGAAACTTATTGGACATCTTGATTATACAATTAGATGCATGTGTGACACAGTATTTTTGTTAATTAAACCACACAGTATGAGGTGCTAGAGTGAGCTCATCCTGCATTTTTGTTATCTTTAGGTATCCAGGCAAAGAAGGGAAAGTACATAATCTTGAAACATTTTCAGAAATTAAATATCTGAGTAGTTTATTAAAAGTTTTCATACATTTTATAGAATTCATTAATCATCAATTATGTATTAAATGAAGATAATATTACCCTACTTACTCCACTAAGTTGAATTTAATTTAGTCTAATTTATTTTATTTTAGTTTTGCTTTGTTGAAAATAAAATGAGATGCTACAGGTTACAGGCTGTATAGATTGCAATAAGGTGAAAATACTTGAGAGACAAATTTTATTGATTTTTGTTGGTAGATATGGATATAACAAGTTTCCAATCTAAATGCAAGAATTTTCTGATTTGAATCAAGGAGATTTTGTTTCTGTTAAAAGATGGAATATCACCTAAGCATCAAAATGAAATCAATTAATTGAAATGATATTAGGTCCATAAAGTCAAAAAAAGGCCAGGTTTCATGAAACACAGACCAGGAACCAAAATGTGTAGGAACAAAGATAAATCTCTTCTTTGATCAAAATTCCTTTACTGTCTGCTGCACCCCTTCCTCTGTTTTATTATGTGCAGTATGTACCAGGTCCTTTCGTTATATGATCAAGGTAGACCGAACAATGCCTTTCATATTGAATTACATAGGTCCAGAGGAGATCATTTGATCAACTCAATTTAGTGGAGATATTATCCCCTGGTGGGAAAATAGAAGTTGGGAAATTAGTTTATAAGGTTATATTAGAATAATTTGGTGTAGAAGAGAAGCAGCACTCAAAAAGACAGAGACAGAGAAAGAGACATACTTGGGGGTGTGGGGGAGGGAATTTATGGACCAAACAGGCCTCTTGAATTATAGCAATATAATCCAAAACTTGTTTCTAAAAGAAATGTTCTATATTTCTCTCTTTAGTTACACACACACACACAACAGACACAAACATACACACACTCATTCATACACATATGGGCTAATGGTCATCAGTGATGGGGCCAAATACATTAAAAGGGCTGATTTTTTAAAAAAAATTATTACTTAACTAGAGATGTTCCCTTTGAAGTAGGTATCAGATATCTCGTAATGTAGCCTTGGTTTATAATTGCCTTAAAAATAGTAATAACAGCTGCCTATAGTTGATTAAAATTTTGTTCAGCAAGTATTCATTCTATCTCTGTTCATCTACATGGGAGGAACATATGCTCCTCTCCCATTGATATTGGCCTTGACCATGTGTTCTGCTTTGTAGTGAGATTTTAGCAGAAAACATGCAAGTAGGAGCCTGAGATATATTTGTATGGGTGGTCTCACTCACTTGTGCTTCTGGCTTTGACTATGAGAAGCTCATGCTTTGGGAATCCAATGGTTCAAGGTGATGAAAGACGTGTAGAAAAAATTGAACCCATCCCATACCTTGGAATCAAGCCCAGAGAAGCCTAGCTAAGATGGGCCAAATCCCAGTTGTGTTGTGCACATGTGAGAAAGAAAGAAATGCAAATTACTGAATGTTCATATTGTTGATCATTCAGCCCAAAATGCCTGACACACATCCTTCTTGCCATGTCCTAGGCATATTATTTCATTTCATTTATTACCCATTTCATATTATTAAACTTAAGTCAGGTTAAATGCTCAGATTTTTTGATATATCTGTTATGGTATAATTTTTTTTATTAAAAATTGAAACATTAAACTAGTCTGCACTCAGTGAATTATTATTTACATAGTCACTATGTTTCTTTATTTTTCTTACTTTTAGGTTGACTGAAAGAAATTGTGAGTTCAAACTCTCATTAACATTAATAATTGAGGATTACTGTATTGAAAGCCGAATGTGAATTCAACTCTAATTCTGAATTCTTAGTATATAATTTTTTTTCAATTTGATTTCAAACACTGAACATTTTATACAGTAAGAGAGAAGGTTAGTAAATAGTGCCAAAGAATACAAAGATGATACACTGAGGAAACTCAATCAATTCTTCTGCAATCCTTTCTCTATATCCTGCTTCTTATTTCCTGTCTTTCTTTAGTGGTCAATAGAATTGTATAGTGGTTGGACATGTATGATCTTCAATGGAACAACTGGTCCACTAGCCTTATGCTTTATAAATAAATTTAACATGACATTCTGAGTAAAACACTCCAAAATCAACTATTTTAAGGAAAATAAGCCCATGGGAAAATTTTACATATACAAATAATATATCTGTAACTTGTTCAATATAACTAAATAATTTTAGGTTATACTGTGCTCAAGTTGCCTTATGAAGAATCACTCCAAAGCACTGTCTAGGTTAGGTAGGTAATTGCAAGATTATTTGATCCAGGGACTTTTGGCATTTGAGCAAGGAGATTTATAATCACAGTTAATGATTTCTCACAGGAAAGTGCTGTGTCCCTAGCAGGCTTCATGTGATGACACTGAATTTTATCTACACCTTAAGCATGGTTCCTTTAAACTACATGTTTGGAAATCTTTGAAGAAAATAATTTGAATTGGTTATTGAGAAAGAAATATGGATTACCTCATTAAGGAAAAATGAGCCATTTAAAAAAATTCAAACCTGATGTCGAAAGTATAAAAAGTCAATGCAGAGAAATAAACAGCAGAAGTGCATTATGATAAGTATTATTGATAACAGGCATATTCTGTTCTAAACACATTCAGGAGAAGTAAGGTTACTTTCATTTATTCATTTACATGCCCACTCAGCCACACATAAAGCTATACAGATATATGTGTCTGAAAGATCAATTCTCAACATCTGTGTTTTTCCAACATATCTGACCATTAGGGAGCTACAACTCCCTTGTAGTTGCTGGGGAAACAATGACAGAACTCAAGCCAGGAATCAATTAAACTAAGGAGACTGTTCCATATCTTTGTTTTCTGGGAAGAGAACAGGTGTTTAATAATTTACATAAATTATGCAAAATCTAAAGCATTTACAGTAACTAGACACTTAGCAACAGACATGAATGAAGAGGTAAATTGGCTGATGATGTTGGGTATTACAGTGGCGCCTGCTAGCACTGCTGTTGTTATGGGTCTGTCAGCATTTCTATCATAAACACTCTTTTTTAGAGATTTATATTTCAATCCTAAATTCTGTTTTAGTATTTTATTTATTTATTTTTAAGACCACAGTAGACATGGCCATTGTCGGGTAATACAGCTTATTTGTAAACTAAGAATTTATTGAAATAAGATAGTAATGGAATTTGAATATAAGCTCTTTTGTTTACTAATACTCAGAAATGTCTCCAACTGCAGAATGTACTTTAAAGTTCATTTTAAATCTGCAATGTGAATTTGAATATTTGTGTAACATTATGTGAGCTCTATTGGGGATGAAACAAAAATATAGTATCCCAAAGTGTGAAGTTGATAATTTTAATCAATAAAGATATTTTCTGTTTATTTTTTCCTTTTTTATTTTGGAAAATGTTCCATGTGTTTTGTCATATGCTAAGTTCAATAGGGAATAAAAGAATAAAACTCAGAACCTGCCTAAAATAAACAGTCTCTCCAGTAGGAAAATAAAACATAGATACTTCTAACTATAAATGAAAATGTCAGCTGTATATGTAACTACATTTCATGCTGATACAGCAACAGAATGTTGAATTAGTTGTCATAGAAAAAATGTTCTATCACAATACAGTTTCTCCCTTTGTAAAAAACTTTCAATTAGTTGGCCAATATGTGAACTTTTCAAGCCCAACATCACAATTAATATATGTGTCTGAATTCTTGCCAGATATGTGGGAACCTTAAGAATCCCTGGGTAAGTAAGCTCTTGAGAATAAGACACTTTTCTTTCCTGCATGATACCCAAGAGATATAAAATTTCTTTAACATATGTGTTTGAGATGAGTTCAGCATATCTTCTGTGTTCTGCAAATTTAAACTCATTTGGCAAAACTAAAACCCTAGGTAAATCCAATTCTCTAACTATTACCTGAACCTTGGAACTATAAATATTATGTAAGCAATTAGCTTTGTTTTAAATTCCTGGCTATGAACCTCAAGAAGGTACACAGCTGGTCATCACACCATCCATCCCAAGTCTCTTCATTTTCCCCATCTGATGACTATTTTCCATTTCTTCTTTCCAGCCTTAGTACCTCCTCATTACCTTTACCTGAAAGGTTTTGCTTGCTGTTTCATTGAGAATATTAAAGCGTTCAGACAATAATCACCACCCACCAAAGCCAACTTCCTGTACTACTTCCGCACTTATACACTGCTTTTCCACATTTTCTTAAGAAATGAAAAACGTTATAATCATGTAAGCTAGTCCCTCCTTATGTATGTTAGATTCATATAAACAGTGGTCCCTAGATTCATGTATGATTTGATGCCTCAGTATCCACAAGGCCTTGGTTCTCAAATGCCTCTCAGATATCAAAATCTGTGGATGCTCAAGGCCCTTATAAAAAATGACATAGAATTTGTGTATAACCTACATGAATCCTCCTGTATTCTTTAAATCATTTCTAGATTATATATAAATACCTACTACTATGTAAATACCATATAATTGCTATACTGTATGATTTAGGTAACAATGACAAGAAAAAAAATATGTACTTATTTAATGTGGACTCTTTTTTATGAATATTTTCTTTATACAGTTGGTTGAACCCATGGATGCAGAACCAATGAATGTGGAGGGCCAACTATTCAATATCCAATCCCTTCAATCCTACTCAAGGTAATAGCTTTAGCAATTCTCCTTTCCAGAGATACATTATCATACTTTCTATAACTCTACTGAAAATGGCATGCTATGATTCAATTGTGTCACCCAAAAAGCATTTGTTATGAGCTTAATGTCTAGTTCAACAGCATTGGGAGGTGCATCCCCAAGTGAGAAGTATGCAGATTTTCTGGGCTACACCTTATAAATGGATTAAAGCCAATAATATAGTAGGGTTTGAGATACATGTTCAATGTCTGTCCATTTCACTTTCCTGTCCCACACTGTGAAGGCCCTAGCCAGAAGTGGGTCCCTTGATCTTGGACTTCACAGTCTTCACAAATCTAAGAAATAAAACCCTGTTCGTTATAAATTGCCCAATAAGAAGTGTTCTGTTATAGCAGCACATAATTTTATGTGTTTGTCTTTGTCCAGAGACAAACATGCAAAAAATTATTTTTGCCATTAAAAAAAAGTTCAAAATATTTCTTTGGGTTTCTTTTCTACCTCCAGCTCTTTTTGCAGTAAGAGTAAAGGATTATCTCAAATCACTGCCATCTTTTTAATTCTTTATTTAATTATAATCCACTGAGGCATTGGATACCACAATTCCATCCAAACTTCTCTCCTGCATGTTCCTAATTGCCCCATTGCCAGTAAATCCAATGGCCAGTTCTTAGTCCTAACTCAAACTCTCAAGGGAATTTCATCTACTTGGTCATCTCCTTCCTGACACCTCCTTCAACTGGCTTTCAGAACACTACAGTCTCTTGGATTTTCTCCTATTTCACTTTGTCATTATTGCTGGTTCTTCTTTTTCCAAATCTTTTATTGTTGCAATAGTTGGTACTGATTATCTTCTCTAGGTATCTTCTCTCCTTTGATAATATTTTCTAGTCTTCCAATAAAATCTAGGTATAGGCGATGTCTAAATTTATTTCTCCAGCCCAGACCTCTGTCTGACATTCCAGACTCATATCATATTATTTGATTTTACTAATTGTTTTTTCCAATAGTTAATTCAAATTCAGCATGCATGTCTGTGAAAATATTTCCTGGTCTTCCTCCTTTATTCAACAGTTCTGGCAGGCTTTCCCATTTCCTTCTACTTATTCAGGTCAAAAATTATGGAATAATACTCAATTCCTTTATTTTCCTAAATCAACACATAAAAATGTCAGAATATCTGATTGCTCAACTTTCCAAATGTGTTCATCATCTTACGCCCTTTTCCCTTTATGCTTTAAATATATCCTTTTGCTCTCCCTCTTTCTCACTTTTCTCTAGCTATACTAACCTCCTTGTTGTTACTAGAAAATTTCAATAGTTTACCCACATTGGGTCCTTTGCTAGGGCAATTTCTTCAGTTTGGATTTCTCTTTCAATAGTTATTCACGAGTTTATTCCCTCCTGTCCTTTGAACTTTTGTTCAAATTTCACTTTTTTTATGGAGCCTATTTAACCCTTAATTAATGCTACAAGGTGGTCCCCACCCTAGCATTCTTTATCTTTTCACTTTCCTCTTTCTTTTAACATAGCACTTGTCATTCTCTAATATGCTATGTGATTGTCACTTTTATTTTGCTTATTGGAAGTCTATTTTCCCCCAACAGAATATAAAATCCACAAGATGAAGGCTTTTGTGGTATTCACTGATATATTTCAAGTTTCTAGATACAATATCAGTCAGACTGTACATGTATGAATAGGTATTTGTTTAAACAATGATGGAATTGACAAATTCACTGGGACCGTGACTGCACTTGGGATTACACATGGTGACACTTGAATGGTCGAGGATGCCAAAAAGCATACTCTGCTCCATGTAGAAAGATTCTTCTGATGAATAAAACCATTGTTGGAGAAAACTAAAACAGGAGACATACCTCTGAGGGAATTACAAGAGCAGAGCCATCCAGCTGTACTCAAAGACAGGAATCTTCAGGGTAAATTGAGATACATGAAACTCTGATAATAACTATTTCTATTTCCTTCTCCTCCTTCCCTTCTTTCTTTTTCTCTCCCTTTTTTCTTTTTCTTCTTTTAATTTTAAATAGATTTCTGTCACTTACATTAAAAGATAATTAAAAAAAAGAAAAGGTAAAATCATAACTAGCTTAGAGATATAAAAATGAACATGGATGAGAGATTTTATTTAACTCATTAATGAGAAAGTTGCTGAGGCGTTACAACCAATTTGAAGGAGAATCCAAAGAACAAACACATTTATAGACTGGGAATATTGAAATGAATGTGTAAATTGAGGTAAAACTAGTCTTTTCTATGATGAGAGAGAAAAATTAATTGAAACCGTACTGGACAGAACAGAATTTGTATGTGCATAGATGACAAATTATTTTGCATTTTTGTTACTTAAAATTTAGAGTTGTAAAATAGCTCTCATAGAACCAGAATCAGATAACCCTCATAGGATCTGTAATAGAAAATGCAGTTCTCTATTGAAGTACACATTTTCCCTACACTTCCAAAATGTCTTAGATTATCTTTCATATTGATAAAGAGGATTAATTTTCCACTAAACACTGTGGATTAACACTTATATTAGTTTCCTATTGATGCTTTAATAAATTATCACAAATTTACTGGCTGTAAATAGCACAGATTTATTATTGTGCAGTCTGAAGGTGAGAATTTCAAAATGGGTATCACCTGACTAAAATGAGGTATTGTATTCTCTAGGGGAAAATCCATCCTGACCTTTTCAGTTTCTAGAGGCTACCTGCATTTCTTAGCTCATGGCTCCCTCATCCATCTTCAAAACCAGTAGAAAAGCATTTTCAAATCTCTAATGAACTCTGACCTCCTCTTCTCCCTCTCTCTTTCACTTTTAAAAGACCATCATGATTACATTTGGTTCACCCAGATAATACTAGATAAACTTATTTTAATGTCTACCAATTAGTACATTTAATTTCACCTGTAACCTTAATCCTTCCTTGTTGTGTAACAAACATAATGTACCACAAACTATGGAGATTACGATGTGAATACCTTTGTTGTACATTATTCTGTGAATCACAATATTAGATTTGGAATATTTGATTTTTAGGGGTCTTACCTAGTTAAGATTAGAAATATCAGTTAATTGTGATCATATATAGATTAATTTTATGCTATTCGAAACTAATTTCTAAAATGAGAAAATAAAATACATAGATTATATTCTCCTTATTTAAGAATAAATCTTATAATGCGTAAATTTTTGTTAATGAAATTTTTGCTTCTGCTACTTAAAGGCCAAACATTTTACTTCCCTTGTACCTTATACACAAAAAATCATTGCCAAACAGTAATCATTTAACATAACTTTACTTTATCTTTAAAAATATTCTCATTTCTTTAATCATTAAGCCAAGCTTGTGGCTTGAAATACAAAATAAACCATTTTTTTTTCAGATGGAATTTCCATGAGTCATTTCCATTTTTCTTGTATACTGGTATAGTGAGATGTTTAGTCAAGCACTCCCTGAGAGTTCTAGAATTTCCTCAGTGTTACCAGAGATAAATGAGTACTACCTTTATTATTCTATAAGTTTCAAGGATCCACAGTTATTGTTCAGCCAATTAGTCTATTATGGTTGGATAAAGTCTATATTATATACACTTGTTAAAATCTTTTGTTTCATGTGAATTTGTCTCACAAAAGAAAAAAGAACATGCGATATTCTAAATGAAGTATAAGTTGGACCAGGCAAAGCAGTTTTTTCTTCAAACCCTAACGGTACTCTTAATGGAGACAGATACCCTTCAGCAATTTCTGATTTTGCCAAATCCTAATTGCTAGCCTGAAAGCAAACTATGTATTTAATGATATCTATTGCAATTATATGTACTTAAAATCTGCAACATCTGCAACTGAGAGCTTCTCTAAGTATATACAAACAAGTTAAGGGTAAGTGTCATTAAATAAATTTTTTTAAATAAGGAAAAACACAGAAAAGGAACACCATCAGTCCTTTACCATGTATTACTTTAAAAATGTAGTTTTAATAGTTTTTTTTTTTGGTCCAAAGCTATTATCTCTTTACCGTAAAGACTGAAAATTAAATATGAAAAAAATGAAATATGAGGATATTTTGTACTTTATTTGTACTGAAGGGTTAGCACTTCGCCCTCTCCCTTTCCAACACATGAAAAACATTTTCTGAGAAGTGTATCTGGAATCCCAATTTTTTTCCTTCAGAAAAAATAATGACATTATAAGCATATTAAGTAAAAAGTTGAAAAAGGAACCAACTTCCAGTATCCATGTCAGTGAGGAAGTAAAGCAATTGCAGAAGAAAACCTCATTTAACAGAATTGCCTTTAAATAGTAAAGTGATTGGGAAACTTGGAATTACCTTGTGTCAGTGCATTAACACTGCCTTCTCTCCTTATTTCCTTTTCTTCTTTATGATTTTATTGTGAAGAATTCTATCAACAGTACTGCTGCAAGGACTTTAAATTTGTAGGCCGTTAGTCCACATCAACTTTTCCAACTTCTCAAATAATTTCTGGAATAAGACCAGATATTAAATAAGACTGGATATAACTATAAAATTTATACTTAATAAATTTTATTAACCATAAAATATGCTTATCTTCTTTTTTAATATTTATTTTTCAGTTGTAGTTGGACACAATACTTTTTATTTATTTATTTATTTATTTATTTATTTATTTATTTATTTATTTATTTATTTATTTATGTGGTGCTAAGAATCTAACCCAGGGCCTTGCCTGTGCTAGGCGAGCACTCTATGGCTGAGCCACAACCCCAACCCCAAATATGCTTTCCTTCTTGAGTAAGAAAGAATCACAATGAAAATGCAAAGCTTTCTTTGAGCTTTTGTCTAAGAAGAGAAAAATAGCAGAATATTTATGTGATTTTTGTAGCATTCTCAAGAATGTATCATGCTCATATTGGTTTATTCTCTACCTCCAAATAGACTTAGGTTTTCCTATATCTATATTTTGGTTAACTTTTGTGTCACTGTGACCAAAATGTCCAACATGAAAAACTTATTTGGGCTCACAGCATAGAGGTCCTAATCTGTAGATGGGAAATCCCATTTCTCTGGATCCAAGGTGAAGCATGACATCATGAGGGATGGATGCTCTCCTCATGGCAGCAAAGAAGTGGAGAAATGGAGAAAGGGCTGTAGGGAAGATGCACCTCTCCAAGGGATGTCTATTAATCCACTTTGTCCAGCTACACCCCACCTGCCTACAGTTACCATCTAGTCAGTGGATTCAAATGAGTCAGTGCATTCAAATGCAATCATCTCTCCTTTGAATATTCCTGCACTAACACCAGAGTCTCATATCCAAACCATAATAATCTATGTGTTGTATCTGGCTTCTATTCCTTTTATCCCCCTCTCTTTTGTAATTCCACTCATTTTTCTCAAAGTTCAATTTGAATTCTGTCTCCTCTCTGAAGGGTGTGTCAGGATGGGCTTCCTCTGTAGCTGAATCCAGGAAAAGTACTGAGCGCAATTGGTTTATTTGGAAAGTGGTCCCAGGCAATAGCAATCAAGTGGGTAGATGAGAAAAGAAAGGTCAAGAAGCTGAGGCAGGGTACCCTAATGAGCAGGACCTTGGTGGGCAACTAAGGTTCAGTTTTTATGGCTAATTTCTGAGAGATTGCAGAGAGTATGCCTTAGAATTTTCTACCTACGTGTGAGCAAACTATGTCTTTCATGCACTAAATCATACCTGCTATATTAGTTGAGAGCTGCTGGGAGGTGGCCCGATCATGAATTCCCCAGTTCATCTGGCTACTCTAGACCCACTTAAGCAGCTATAATGACCAGAGTGGCATTGTTGCAAAGTACTATAAACATGTTATTTGTCAACCAATGTTCCCAAACCGTATCTTTATGGTTTGGGTTATAGAAACACACACACACACACACACACACACACACACACACACACACACATCCACATTCACATCACTAATCTTCCCAGTTAGTAAGTTCAGAATAGAATAATGGTAATGCCTAGAGCCTTGACTTTGTCAGATTGTCTGGATTCAGAAACCTGTCCAACAGCTGACACTGTTCTGGACTAGTTATTTAAACTCTGGGCTTTTCGATTACCCACCCATAAAATCTGAGTGTTTTACTTTAATTCCAGGGTCATTATGATGATTCTATAAAAAGCCACACAAAATACACTTGGAAAATTGTAGACATTCTATAAAGCTGACTTCTTTCTTCTGTGTTCTTTCTATCCTTTGCTCTTTTCAAAAGTTTATTGCATCATATCTATTCTCACTTTTGGAGGAAAGCATAAACCTAATTCATTGAGGCACATTTCTCCCTGTTGCTTCTTCATAACTACCACTCTTCCCCAACTTTTTTTGTTTATTTTTTTTCTCTCTAATCAAATGGAAAGTTCTATAAGAAATTTTTAACTTGAAAGATGGTAGTAAATAAGTATTTTTCCTCTGTAATTCATCTTTTCACTCCTTTCCTGATCCTTCTACCCAACACAAGTATGACCAACCTCAAGTACACCAACCTCAAGTACACCAACCTCAAAGGGAGACAGAAAATAAATAAGATGCTTTATTGGCCTTGTGTATGAAACTCTTCTGGAATCTTCCCTGGGTACAGACTCTTCAGCTCCATAGAGTTCATGTAGTAGGATAGCCTAAGGGCCTTTCTTTGAGGCCCTAATAATATATTAGCTGGAACCTCAAGTCCCTCTGTGGTAGTAATCAATCTACTAATTTCATGAAAGGAGGATATGTTGGTTGTGTTGACCATGGCTTCTTTGGTATATTTTGCTTACTGTATAATTTATGATTCATGGATTAGGGATCCTGGTACGGTTCCTGTGACTTTTCAAAACTTTGAGATGTTGAGAAAATCTTTAGGGAGACATAGAAAGGCTTAGGCAGCCAGGGCAAGATGGAGAGCAAGCAGGTTGGAGGCAGGGCCAGGAACATGGAGAGGGTCTTCTGATAAGGTCAATTTTCTGGTAGACAAAAGTGCTCATGCACACAAGCCAGGGACCCAATCAGACAAACACTTTCATACTCATGCTTCTAAGCAGGGAATTCAATAGAAAAACTAAAACAGACACGTGGACAGAGGATCACCAGTCAAGAGTATTAAGGAGTGTATGGACAGGGGAGGAGGTAAGGAAAGCTGGAAATTCCAGAGACCATAAAAAGAACAAGAAAAAATTCCTACAGGATCCTCAGCTTCAAGGCCCTTTCTCTTCAGAGAAGTCTATCTCTGTATCCCTGTCTCTTTTCAATAAACCTACTTCTTGTTTGCTATCTCTGGGTCCTGTTCTTCAATTATTTGCTGAATGGCAACAATGAAACCAGCACTCCTAGACAGTAACAGTCTTTAATATCTTCATTCATATAGAAGGTCAACAGTATCGATTCTGAAGGGTTGCAGCTGCAGTCCAAAGGCAGATACCATGGAAAATGCCCAGCTTAGTACACAACGGTAAGTTCAACACCAACACTAGTTTACTTCCTACCCACTCTTAAGGCTGCTTCTAAAAGATGCAATCCTACCATTTTTAAAGTTAATTAAAATATGGGAAGACAAGAGCATCCTTTTAGGTACAGAAGTATTTTTGTTTGTTTCTTCAAAGCTCCAGTGTTCTCTGGTGAATTTTAGTATAAAAAACAGAGACTTCTGACTGGTAAGCACCATATGCTGTGCTGGCTTTTATTTTATTTTTTCAAAAGATATCTCTTATCACATTAGTGCAAAGCCCATTTCAAAATGCTTCACAGAACCTTTTGCAGTCTATAATGAATTGTTATAAAAAAAAAAGGTTTAAATGAGCTATTAAAAACAGGGAGTTCATTGAGTGGAATAAAAGCTATCCTTGGAAATAGGGTTTCAATTGAAAAAAAAAATCTACATGGAAGTGTTTACTGGTAAAGCCTGTTTGATTATCCCCACCTGATGTGTCTCACTCTGTGGTCACCACAGGGTAGATTACATAATGTACATGGGTTTTGAAAACATATAATCCATTCTCCTTGCTGCAGTGCTTGTATTCCATGCTGACACATTCAGCTAAAACCCTGTCTGATATATCAAGCTCTTTATTTTGGCTAACTTGATGATCTGAGAAAGAAAAAAGGACATCTGTGTCTCCTGTTTTGCTCTCTTGGGTACTTTTTAGAATAATCTCTTTTTCAGTAATGGACAAGAAACTTTAAATATATGTGTGTATGACACATCTTTTTATCTTTGATAACTATTCCGGAGAATACCCAATTAATAAAAGAGTGTGCTGTATTCTCTCATGAGGAGTGAGGTGTTCTTATTTATAACAATATCTGATAGCCATCATTACTAAATTTTTTTTCATTACTCTTCGATTTCATCTCCACATGGACAAAACTTTGTTTTTTTTGCAAATCTTACTTTTCCTCAACATTACATCTCTACAGAGACTTAGCAAATCAAGACATTCTGTGACTCATTGTAAAATAAAGGTTTAAAGTTGTAGGATATGTACAGCAGAATCAATTAAATTGCCACTCAGCCAGTCAGAATATATCTGAGCATGTCATTGATTGTTCCAGATAGTGGTAGCATTGATTCAATGTTGGCAGCTCATGCCAATTGGGAAAGTTATGGACCTGGCTGTCAGAGATATGATACGATCTTACCCAGTGGTTTTGTAGATGTGATAAAAGTTAATAAGCTCACTACAAATAAAAGCTACAGTTTCAAATTAGTTGACTTCCATAGTGGATTTAGAAATACAGTTTATTTTTTGGAGCTGGTAGCAAAAGATCTCCTCTCCTCATAGCGCCTTACTTTAAGAACACTTTACCTTGATGTGGTGACTGACTACTGTGGCAGTATGACACAGTAGTCAATGATAAAGAAGAAAATGATGCCCGCTGAGCCAGCCTAATCAGGTGCAGTAGCCCTGGTGATATATGGGCCTGAGATGTCACAGAGAGGACACATTCACTTCTGGAATTTTTTCCAAGCATAGAGCAATTGACCTGGGAAGGGAACCTGGCACCATTTATATTTATCAGCAAGGGGAGAGAAAGCACCCCAGGCCTGCCATTTTCACACAGTTAACTTTGCCAAAGTCATTTCCTCAATCTGCTTTGGGAATATGGAAACACCTTAATGACACCTTCTTGGTTTATTATCCTTAGATTATCTAATTTCTTTTCATAAGGACAGTATCTACATAAACAAACTGCTTTTGAAATTTGAGGAAATGAGGGCTGCTTGTGTTGTTTATTTTATTTGTTATGAAATTTTATTGTTTTCTATTCTCTTTCTACTGACGTTGTGTTAGCTTCCATATCCTTCCTATTGGATATAAAGTAAATTGGAGGATAACTACAGCATTAATTATTTTCTTTGTCTTTCCTTTCCTCCCATTTTTATTCCCTCAAATTAATACAGTATAGAGTGAATTTCAAAAAGCTGTTCACTGTATAAAATCTATTCTGTCTGGATAGACATAACTTCTCACATTTGAAACTATAAAATGCTTATAAAGGCCTCCACTTTCACAGTTACTGATGCATACAACAGCCAAGAAATGCTTATTTAAACATTAAGAAGTTCTTGCTTGATGAATATAAATATGATGGACAAATGTTTTAGCATGGAAATTTAGCATTCATTTGTATGAAAACACTTTCCAGTATTACTTTTTAGAATATTTTATACCCATAGTTAATCATTGCATTTATATCTATAGTCCCTAGAGACTTCATATTATATACTTTATGAACATTTTTGCAATAAGATCTATTACTTAAATTCAATATTGGACTTTTTTTTGGCATACCCAAGCATAACACAAACAATTTTATTAGCTCCTATGCTTGTATTTCTTGTATAATTTCCATCCAAGTGCAATTTTATGTGAACTTTTAAAAAAATATATGAAAAGCTTCAAATTCCTAATTCTTTCCCTTTAGAAAGAGGTTCCATCAATATTCCTTCAAGTTGGAAGAGAGAGTATGAGCAGATGGCTGTGGCAAACAGCACATTGCAATTGGGAAGCAGCGTACAGGTACCAGTGAATACGACATTTGGTATTCCATAATAGTCTTTAAAATTAATTTTAAATCAGGCTTCAAAATCATAATAAAGAGCAACTCATATATAATTCATTTCTTTATTCTGAGGGCTAATGTTCAGAGCGTTAAGTACAATATATGCTGAAAGAAGGCAAAGGAGATGTGATTTTTCAATTAAATACATAAAGTGTGTTTAAAAAACCACTGGCATGACCTTAGTTATTTTTCTAGGATCATGGAAAAACTTTTCCAGCACCCTGAAAATTTTAGCCCCAAGGACTACTTAGAA
The DNA here is from genome assembly GCF_052094955.1 of Ictidomys tridecemlineatus. Lineage (NCBI taxonomy): Eukaryota > Metazoa > Chordata > Mammalia > Rodentia > Sciuridae > Ictidomys > Ictidomys tridecemlineatus. Next base: position 64,510,795 of record NC_135487.1, on the reverse strand, counting down.
TTAAAAGAGAATATAAATTTGAAGATTGTAAGGGAACTATTTTAGAAGTTTTAATTTTATATTTTATGCAGACTCTAGTTGAATTTTTGAAGGTAATTAGTTGGTCAGATGCCAGAAGTGGTAAATATTTTATACTTGCTCATGGAAACAGGTAGCTAGAATGTCAAATTCGTACACATCATCAAAAGCAGGCAATTATCATCTATGCTAATGTATAGATGTCTGCCTCTGGGGTTCACAGGTAATCAGAACTTTTATGAAGAGTTCAGCACATATTTCTATTTCTATTTTAAATATTGCTATCTGAATAAAACTTTTGATTTTTCCTCCTTTTTTTGTGGCTTGGGGAATGGCACATTATGATGGGAAGGGTGGCTTCTTACAATATTATTCTTTTGGGTTTCAGATTTTCTTAGTGGTTTTGCAATCAGAACATTCTTTAAATTAATAAAAACTTTCCTATGTAAAACTCCAAATTACATTTGTTTTTTGCAAAGGAAGGAATTATGTAAAGCATAGAAATTATAAAATAAGAAACAGCTCTATTAATATAGGGATTTCAGATGAATTATTCTCAATATTTATTAAGATCGTGTGGCTATTTACTTGATGCATGAGTATATATTTGCCTTTAAAACAGATCTGAATTGTTTTGGGATTTTTGGTGTTTGCAACTGTATGGTGTGTTGGGTTTATTTTCTGTACTGGGCATATCTCTTTTAAGGACTCATACAAAATCATATATCAATATGAAATATTTGATAACACAAGTGATATGGAGTTCTGTGTCCAGCAGACTTATGCTGAATTCTTTCTTCAGCACCTACCAGTCATAAAACTGGCAACTAGTTATCTAACTTTCATAATAATCATATGCCAAATGGGAAGAAAAGAAATAGAGACCTCACAGTGTTATGAAGTTTATTTAATTATTTGCATATGATTAAGATATTTCAACTACTTTTTATTGTCATACTTTTGTGTTTGTTATTGAAGTTTTAAAATGTTTAAACTTAATTTTGATATTTATAGAAGGTTTAGGTATATAAGGTATTGTGATCAACAATAAAATAATTTATATTTTTCCAACATGACAGCATTTTTGAGGAGTTGTGGCATGGATTATCTTCTTGGACTCTCACAATATCCCCGGAAATAAGGAAAGTCAAAATAACTTGCCTGATACTGTACAACCTCTTCATAGTACATCAGAGACTTGAATGTACTTCCTTATTATTGCTCCAAAAATTGTTTCACTAGAACCCATTGCCTCACAATAAAAATAAATATTCTCTGCCATGTTATTGAATGTGACAATTCTTCTACATTGTCCTTCTAATTTTCTAAAAAGTTCTCATATAATTTTACCATGAGGTCCACTGCAATAAACATTGTTTGTAATGACAGCTCACACCTCTGATTCCTTTCCTACCAATTCCATCAAATTAAAAACCAACTATATAAGATGGAGTTTAAAGGAAGCCAACATTTATTAGAAGTTTACTCTGTGCAAAGAAATCCTGCTAGGTGCAGTATTGATAAACTTATATTCATGTGCAGCTTTAAGATTCTACCCATCATATCCAAGAAAGGAAGCAGGCTTTAGCTATCACCAGAAAGAGGTCAATATCTTTATTACTTGATTGCATGTACACATGGACTCAAGAAGATGTTGCAAAAAATATTTTTCATTTCACACTGCAGTGTAGTAGACCTGGGATGAGTGTCTAGGTTACCCACCCTAAAGATATTTTTCCTTCTTCTCTCAACACTCTGAGTTCCCTTGGTCTTTTCTCTCTTTCTTCTCTTCAGGAACCAGACTCCCTTCTGGAACCATACAACTATGTTGCTATCTGATAATTATGACAGTGTGTGAACTAGAGCATTTCAGTTTTTTTTTCAAAGAAGAATTAGGGAGGACAGCAGAATACAGCTGACACTAGGATTGCTGTATGGATACACATGGATGTATAACCAATGTGATCCTGCAATCTGTACACATAGAAAAATGAGAATTCATACCCTATTTGAATCAAATGTATGATATGTCAAGATAATTGTATTGTCATGAGCAACTAATAAAAAGTCAAATTCAAAAATAAAGAATATCTAATTGTCAAATAAACCATTTCATCTATTGATTGCTTCTTAAAGCATGAGTCTATTATTAAACAGAGAAATAAGTCTGTTTTAATCAGTAAATTGTTAAGAATTTAAGAAGATGCATTAAAAAGTTATTACATTTGAATCATGTCTCTGTCACTACAAGCTGCTTGATCTTAGCAATTTACTAATCTCTTCGGGCCTCAGTGCTTTATTTGTAAAGTGCAGATAGTAATAAGACCTTGCTCTTGTGGTGGCTGAAAGGGTTATATGAAGGAACATGTATACAACTCAGAGAGGATTATGTGCGGCTTAAAAAAATGCCCAATGTGCTAGAATTACTAATATTATGATTTTTAAATTTTTATATCTTACCCAAATTTTATTCATTGATAGACTAAGAAGGAAAGAAAAGTGTGATGAAAAAGGGAAGCCTAGCCATTACATACATACATTTATTGATTCAGTAAATGAGTAAATCAAATATTTAATATTTCAAATTTTTTTAATCCCTGTGACTCATCAGTCTCACATACACACTGGCATACATACAAGTATAAACTGCACAGCCTTTGTAGATCTCTATGCTAATATGTTTTTTTTCTCTTTCTTTTTTTTTAAAAAAACTTTTTATTATTGCATGACATACAAGTAAAGAGAAGAATGTGAGCAGTCCCCTCTACAGTGCTATAGAATTGCAATAGGCAGAGTGACCAATGCTATCTGGTGTGATGAGTAATGGAAGACATTTGATCTTGATCTTAAAAATGACTAGAGATTTGTTATTTAAGTTGGAAAAGGGCATTTCAAGCTAAAAAAGAGAAGGCAGGATATGTTAAAGTCAGGAATATGAAACGCCTGAATTAAAGAGTGAGAATCACTGTACTATTGTACATAAATTAGTTTTGAGTTCCCTGGCAACTGACTGAAACTGATAGTTGCATGCAGGGGTTTATTCAGAAGTACTTTCAGAAGAGCTATCTGCAAGATCATGAAGAAGGCAGAAGTGTTCAACAGGTCTCCATCACTGAGATCAAAATACAAAAATGACTCAGAAGAGGAAATGTTTGTTTTGGGCTCATGGTCTCAGAGGTCAGCCAACTCCTTTAGTCTTGGCCTGAGGTGAGGCAGAACATCATGACAAAAGTGTAGGCAGAGGAAAGTTGCTTGGCTCATGACAGAAAGGAGCGGGGTGGAGATGATCTCTAGACAAGATGTAGTACAAAATCTTGCACTCAGTGGTCTACTTCCTTCAGCTATGCCCCACCTGCTTATAAATACTACCTAGCAGTCCATTTAAATTATTAATCTATCAAATGGATTGATCCACTGCTAGGTTACAGCTCTCATTTCTGAGCATTTCACCTCTGAATATTCCTACATTGTCTTAACACATGAGCTTTTTTTGGGGGGACATTAAAGATCTGAACCAAAATGGCGAGACTGAGAGACAAGAGAAATTGATCCAAAGAGAATTGCAACTGAGTTCTCCACCCATATGGATCTTTATGGCCTCCAGAATTGTTCTTTATGGAAGTAGGAGAACCATATTTTTATGTTTCTGTATCAGCAGTCTTAGCTGTGGACTGTCTTCTCAAAGAGTAACCTTGGACAAGACATCTTCTATGGTCTGTAGCAGGGAACTTGCAGTTAATTCTGTCTCTGTCACAATGACTCACTCTGTTGGAGCCTCTATAGACAATATGTGAACAGATAGCATGGCTATGGTCAATGAAACTTCACATATTAAAAGAGATGGCTAACCTGTGGACCATAGTTTGTCAGCCCCAGGACTATAATAATTCTCACTGAGGGGCTCAGCTCTAAGTCATCTACATTTGATGTTCCTAGCATGTAGGGGATGGGTACTTGACCCTGACAAAGGGATTTAGAGAGAGCACTAAAGAAGCCTTAAAATGTACCCTTTGCATGTTTCAAATTTACTCGCTTCTTTTGATAAGGATACCTCATCTTTCCATACCATCTATTAAGGCCATCCTGAATTTCCATATTAATTAAAATGGATCAGCTTTTTTTTCTAAGCATCCACGAGCCATTATCAGAACATGCTAGCACCATGTCACAGGGTTCTTTTCAAGGATTCTCTACTGTGGGAGATAGCTTCTATGACAATAAAGTTTCCCTTATTCGAATTGATGCTTCACTTCCCACTCCTTTCCTTGGTGTGACATCCTGAGAATTCAGTCTAATGCACACTCTCCTAACTCATGTCAGTACCTGGTATCTAGGTAATGCAACTTCTTTTGTGTTTAATACATTTTTTTCCCATAGTGGCCCAGAAACTCCCTCATCAAAGCTGTGCTTGGATTTGACTCTAATTATAGGTCTGGTTGCCAGACTTTAAGAGGGGCAAGCTTCAGGGTCCTGAGAAGGATTTAACTCAGACTTTCATGTGAATTATGTGTAGGCTGAAAAGTGATCACCACCTACCATGGTTTCTTGAGGTGAATTGGTAGGTTTCCCTAGAATCAACCAGTATCATCATAGCAAGAGGCAGTGGAAACAGCCACTATAGTACAAATATGAAAACAGCCAATCACTCAAATATATGGTCATTGTATTTTCTATTTTGATGCCAGAGTATTAGAAACAAGGAAGTCAGAGGGAAAATACAAATTAAAAGATTTGCATTTAAAGGAGAAGGAAAGAAATCTCAAACTGTATCAGATTAAGCAAACACTTCTAGCTTCTTCCCAATCAAGATTGTTCTTCTTCCTTAATAAAACAATCCTTATTTTAATTCTAATAAATTGCTACCAAGAGTAGAGACATATTTTCCAGCTTTCTTTGTAGCTATGTTAAGCTACATTACTAAGTTCTGGCTATGAAAGTGATATTTGAATATACGAGAATTGTTTAAAGAATATTGGTAGGGTAAGATAAATTTCCTTTCCTTCCTTTGGAGTGGATACCCTTCAAGGGAATCTAATATTTGGATTTACATTTGTCCCTAGAAATGTGATAATTAGAAAGGGCCTTATATTCAAATTTGGCATTTTATTGTTAGAATATCTCTAAGTTGACATCTTACTATCGAAATATTCTAATGTTTTCATTTAATCATGTTTCAGAAACTCTGGACTGCCTATTTATTAACAACATATTTGGGCATGAGAGACAGAGTACATTTTCAGTCTTGATTATAAATTGGCCTTTGGAATTGATGTGTTTAATGTACTGTGTAGTGAATTTCAGATCAAAATCAGTTCAGACCTAAAATCAATTTGGACTCTTCCCACACATTGTTATATGAAGATACTCAAAAGGGCATCGAGGGAATGGCCTCAAGAAGGTTGGAATAGTACTGTCTTGTTGGACAGTGGTTCTGCTTTCTTAATGGAATGGAACGATCTTAGGACCCAAGAGTCCTTAGGTTTAGTGGTTAAGATCAATGAGTGAAAATAACAAATACCTTAGGAACAATGTCAGGATACATTGACAATATTTACTCTCAATTTCTGATGTTTTATTTTATATTGATGAAGCCTTATAAATATAATGCTTCTTGTCTCTTTCCTCCCTCTTTCTCAGCTATCCCAGTAGGAATAGAGTGACATCTGGGGATGGCAGAGGAAAAAGACATACCTTGATCAACCCTTTGCTCTCCCTTTTCTTTTGTGAATGAGCTGCCTGAAAGTCACCTATGTCTTTCTCATTGCTAAATGAGATAGTTCAGCACTCCTTCCAGTAAGTTAATCTCACTTGGGAGTTTAGTTTGGGGAAATCCACTTGTCTACAATGTAACGAACTCCCTAGCATAAAATATACATTCAGAAAAATGGGTAACGTGAATAATATATTGAACTATAAAACAAACACTCAACTATCACCAGATCAAAAAATAGAACATTGCCATAAGCCAGAGCTTCTCTCTCCTTTCTGGATCCATTTTTATTATAGTGAAAACAAATTAATATAGCTTTATGAAGCTGTACCTTCATTGTTGGGCTTCTTACACTCAACAATTTTGTCTGCTTCATCCTCATTACTGTACATAGCTTTAGTTTATTTTCATTGCTGAATTATATTTTGTAGCATGAATGTTGCAAATTATTTACTAACTTTATTCATTTTTTTTATTGATGGGCATTTCTTTCCACAATTCTGAGCAACCAGTCAAGCCGTTCTCAATTGACCACAAATCCACATTTAACCCTGGACAACTTCTTTTTCCACACAAAGTAGATGACCAGATTTATGGTTCCAATATCTGCCCACTGGGGGGATTTTCTCTGACCAATCTCCTTCAAGTCTATCCTCAGTGAGACGATACTATAGTTTTCATCCTTGTTTGTTTTGTACCCATAATCTGAGGCAACAGATTGTATTAGTCAGGGTTCTGTAGTTTCTGATAACATGTTTCCCATTACCATCTGAGACTTCACCAGAAGCATATTTGATATTCATATTTCTACCAGAATTCTGTTCATGAAATACATATATATGCCTATATACATAAATATACAATGACTATGCATAAATACAATGACCATATATGACAGTAGAAGTTTATATTAACTATATATAACAATAGAAGTTTTCTCTGTAGGTCTCCTATTTTCCTTCTGAGTCTTCACCAAAGTCAACTCTAATGTGCGTGTATCTATCAACAATCTCTTCAAGCAATCTGAAGTTTTTTCCAACATGCCCCTTGAAATTCTTCCAACCTCTACCTGGTCCAAAACCACTTTAATATTTTTAGATTTTTTTTTCAACTGGTATCTCACTGGTTAGTACCCAAATACGTATTAATTTTCTAGGGCTGCTATGACAATCTATGACAAATTGGGTAGTTTAAAAAACGGAGATGTATTTTCTCACAATTTTGAAGACTACAAGTCCAAGATTGTTATGGTTTAAGTATGAAGTGTCCCCAAAATTCACATGTAAGATAATGCAAGAATTTTCAGAGGTGAAATGATTTGATTATGAAAGGTGTAACCTAGTTGGTGGATTAATTCTGTTCACCTGGGCAAAGGCTCAATAGTCTAAATCTGGAGCAAGTATAAATGAGGCTACTGGAGTAACTGGATGATAATTGTTGGAAGGTAAGGCCAGAGGAGGTGGATCATTGGTAGCATGACATTAGGTCACATACTTTGTCCCTGGTTAAGCGGAGGTCTCTCTGATATTTGGTTGTCTTGTCCTGAGCTGTTTTCCTGTGCCATGCCCTTCCACCATGATGTTCTGCCTTATCTTGGGCCCAAACCTATGGAGTCTGCTGACTATGAGCTGAACCTCTAAAACCCTGAGCCAAAATAAATTTTTACTCCTCTAAATTGTTCTTGTCAGGTATTTTGGTCACAGCAATGAAAAAGCTTACTAAAACAAAGATCTAAGTGTCTGCAGGGTTGGTTTCCTGTGCGCCTCTCTTTTTAACTTGTCGCCATCTTTCTCTTTATGTGTCTGTATCCTAATCTCCTCTCCTTTTAAGGACACTAGTCATACCCCTATCTTGTTTTATCTAAACTTAAGATAAGGCCCTACCTTCAAATACAGTTCTACAATGTAGGAGTTCAACATGCCACTTTGGGAGGGAACATAATATGGCCCATAACATTATCGATGAATCAAATTCAAAGTTTTCCTTCACCTTTCAGCTGATCATCAGAGTCCCCCTTTTGGTTGTGAGTTGAGAAAGATTCTCTCAATCAATGTCCATAATGGATTAGTTGGAAATGTAACTTTCTTTGATGTTCAGCTACTTTATCAAGTTCTGCATTTTATTTTCTGCTTTCTCCCACATTCTCAATAAAGTATGAAATTTTCTTTGTAAGTAAACCAAGAGACCCTAGGGCTTTCACAACTGGCTTGGAATCACTAATTCCTTGCCCACAGCTACTCAGTAATAGTGCTTAGCAACAGTTGTTCAGCTGGTGTTTTCTGCAAACTTTCCAATTCAGGTGCAGTTCTTTGTATCAGTATACCCTCCCAATTCATTGCCAATGAAAATTTTACAATATGATCAACACCTGTGCACAGGAGCTGTCCACATGTTGCCCACCACTATTGATGGGGGTCTCCATTGCCAGCTGGATAGTGAATGATCTAACATCAAATTCCAACTTGTTGACTACTTTCTCAGACTGATTCTAGCATAAGCTGCATTTGTTCTCCAAAACGAGGTGCTGAGATAAGACTTGATGTTTTCGATGGTTCACAGGAGCTAACACTTGCCAAGGAAAGAGTACTGCAGCAGGATTGGGCAGAGAAAGAAGCTGAACCAAGACAAAGCTCAATAGTCTCAGTCTGGGGCAAGTAAATAAGGTCAAAATGGCCAGGCCTTTAGAGACCTCTCATTTAGTAACCAGGCATGATCTGCTACCCTAAAGAAGGTGTGGCCTTGGGCAACCTCTCTACAGTTGAGATTGACTTTGAAGGACTGGGTAGGTAGAGGCTATTGGCTGACTGTACTCGCTACAGCGGGGCAGCAGGTCCTTGTTTGAAAGATCTTAGGAGTCAGATGTCCGAGTGCTGCAAAGATGAGTAAGACTTCTGAGTATATGCCTCAGAAGTGGAATTTCTGGGTGATAGAATGTGTGCACATTTCACATTAGCCCATGATGCCAAACTCATTTCCAGAGTGGTTGTACCACTCGTACACTAATATTCATTAGTGTATGTAGGAGTTTTCATTGCTTCACTTCTATGTTAACACTTGGGATTGTCTCTCATTTTCATTTGAGCTGCTCTGACAAGTCTGTAAGGGTATTTATTTGCATTTTGTTATTCATTCACATTTTACTAACTACTAATGAGGTTATGCTGTTTTTCGTGTATCTACCAGTCAAGTCGATAACTTGGTAAAGTAGTTTTGCAAGGATTTTGCTCATTAAAAAATTGTGTTGTACTATTATATGAACTTCTTGTCAATTGTATATGTTGTAAATAATTTTCTCCATTCTGGAGCACTTAATGGGGTATTTGATGAGGAGAAGTTTTACATTACACTTACTCCAGTTTTTTAATCCTTTCTTTTTAATGATTCTCATGTTTTCTTTAGAAAGTTACTACCCTAGAATGATAAATATATGCTCCAGTAATACCTGCTAAAGGCATTTTAAATTTTTCTATAGACTGAAACTTAATAAGAATTCATTTTTGTATATGATGTAAGATATGAGATAGTTTCCAAAATATTTTTTTTCCATATAGAACTATTTTTATCCCAGTGTGATTTGCCAAAAAGACTTTGGATAGTCTGCCTGATGCTGTAATGTGTAAATGCATATTCAGAAAAGGCTAGTTTTTGTTGTGGCAACAAGTAACTCCCAGATCTTAGCATCTCAAAACCTTGCCATGGTTGAATTCTCGTTTACACTTCCTGTTCATCATGGGTAGGCTTTGTCTGCCACAGTGCTGGTCTTGGGGGCAGAGGCAAAAGAAGGAGGGAAGCATGTACAGGTTCCTAAACATTTTCCTCTAAATGATATTAACTTCTTCAAAAAAATTTTTTTTGTAGTTGTAGATGAACAGAATGCCTTTATTTTATTTGTTTATTTTAAATGTGGTGCTGAGTTTTGAATCCAGTGCCTCATGCATGCTAGGCAAGCTCTATACTACTGAGATACAGCCCCAGCCCAATATTAACTTCTTTACATTTTTCTTTGACTAAAGTAGTATGTGGCCAGCAATTCTACAATTTTATGTCATACTATACTCTTACAGAGAAAGCCAACAAATTTTGGTGACTACAAACACAGTCCATCATATATCTTTGCAAAACAAAACAAAACAAACAAACAAAAACCAAGTATCTATGGGCCACTTTCTTCTTCTATTTTTTTTCATTCAATCTTTATATCTATTTCACACTATACTAATCTCTGGAACTTCAAATGTCTCAATAATCAGACTGTAGTCACCCTACCTTGTTCATCAAAAGTATTGTCCTTTTTGGCCATTTGCCCTTGTAATTTTTTTTAAATTTACTTTTAACGTTTCACAAGGACAAAAATAATGGCTTGAATTTTCAGTGGGATTTGACTAACTTTGGTCTTGTGAAGGGAATTAATTATTCATTGTTCCTCCAATCTGGGGAAAAATAATGGAAAAATCTAACCTACCTAAAGTCACTACATTTAAAGTATGTGTATTATGTATTAGAAAATAAACTGGGCAATGTCCTAAGTACTGGATTTATAATGAATATGAGTCTTATCCTTCTTGGAGCTCAAGGATGGAGAGAAAAGTTGTAGAAGTTTGTAAGACTTATTACAAATAACAGGATTTGATGGCAGAATATAACATTGATTTATTTGTTTCAAACAAATATTATTGAACATGTACTCAATTCACTTTGCTGCGTACTGTAGGATCAGAGTTGAATTCTAAACTTTAGGAGGCATCTAAAATAAACTACACAGTGATAAATGCAACAGATGCATTTTAAAAAATAAAAGGGAAATACTGCTTCCTGTTAATGAAATTAAAAAAAAAATCCTAGGAGGAATCAGGATTTGATGAGAGTCCATAAAGCGAAACTAAGAAAAGGCCAGGGCCCGTGGCTCATGCCTGTAATCTCAGTGGCTCTGGGGGCTGAGGCAGGAGGATCAGGAGTTCAAAGCCAGCCTCAGCAAAAGTGAGATTAGGGACTCAGTGAGACCCTGTCTCTAAATAAAATACAAAATAGGGCTGGGAATGTGGCTCAGTGGTTGAGTGCTCTTAAGTTCAATCCCTGGTACCATAAATAAATAAATAAATAAATAAATAAATAAAAGATGGGTGGAAGGTATTCAAAGCCTCACAGATTCATGAGGACTCGATTCATGCTATTTCTTGATGAGTTTTATAGTAAAAGGATTGTTCCTTTAAATTTTGAAATTTATTTCTATGTAAAGGGACAAATTCTAGAAAAGGGAAAAGTGTAACAGCTGTATTTATTATAATGAGTATAAATTTATAAAAGGATACAAAATTAGGCATTCAAAGTTTTTCCACTGGTTTTCAAGTCACACATTCAGAGAAAATCATTATGAGTGAAGTATAAGTTTCAACATTTTACAGAGCATTTTTCATTTATTTACTTCTTGCTATGGGAATTAATTACTAAACCTTATATTACTGGAACATTAAAGGCAAGCTTTCTAAATATGTAAGTAAAAAAATTCCAAGTTATGTTTCCCCTAGTAACTGTAATAAATTTCTTTGTGTAAATAATAAAGCAATAATATTAGTATGATGTACCATTGTGCAAAATAAATATAAATGGTGACTTACAGTCATTGTATAGCAAATATCATTGCATGCAGTCAAAAAATCTGGTGTATTTTAAAAGTACTGACTTGTGATTTGATCCCCAGCACTACCAAAAAAAATGTCTATTTATCACTCATTTTTTAATTTCAATATCACCTCAATAGTTTCTATGTGTTTCTGATATTTCATATACTATGAAGTATTTAGACAACCATTTGGCCACTTATCTAAAAATAATTTTAGGGAGAATAAAATCAATTTTTCAATTGGTCGTATTGTTAGGAATTTGGATTTGTATTTGAGGTGTATCTGTTGATAGCTCTCTTTAAAGAACAGAAACTAAAACTGACTTGACTCAAAATCATAGTCTTCTGCACTTTGGAGGCAGATGGAGTCAAGTTGTTTGATAATATTTAGTTTAGAGATTTAGTTTCTCCACTTAGCAATAGTACTGTAGTTAGTTTTATAGCCATACTTGTCATAACTATGCTGGCCAAATATTTTGGCAATGTTTTCTTTGGTTTTAATAGGAAGTAGCAAGAGATTTTTAGAAAATTCAATAAAATAAATGTCCTTATTAACAGGCAGAATCCAAAATAAAATATATGGTCTGGTCTGGTGTTCAAGTAAATATTTTATGTGAGGTACTAAGGATATAACCCAGAGGCACTTTACCACCGAGCTACATCTCTATCCCTTTTTATTTTTAATCTTTTAATTTGAGACAGAGTCTCCCTAAGTTGCTTAGGGCATTGCTAGCATGCTGAGACTGGTTTTGAACTTGGGATCCTCTTACCTCATTCTCCTGAGTCCCTAAAATTATAGGCACATGCCACGGTGTCTGGCATAGTGAATTATTTTTATATACAAACAAACTTTATTATTAGTTCTGCAAAATATCATGAATGTCAGAAACTGGGGACACACAGAAGGATTTATTAGAATAAATATATTATTATTATTATTATTATTATTATCCTTTGCTTAAAAATACTTAATTTTAGCTTTATTGCATGGTTTGGTATAATTTATCATTTTTCTTTTAAAATGTCCTGTGCTTCTTATCTATGCTCTATATCTAATCTATTGATTTTCAACCAATTGGTTTCTTTACTCTTTTCTGGTTGCCCAGCATTTACTGTTTTATTTCTGTGTCTATCCTGGGCTGTTTGCCTCTTTACTTGATTTATGTAAACTCAGTTCTTATTGCACTTTGATCCTGAATCCATGCCCACCAAGAATATCTTAATGATCCTTTGCTGAGTACATATGACTTTGGGTTCACCCTGTGCTCCTGTGTGATAGTTTTCTGTCCAATTGGCTGTACCATATTACTCCAATATTTGGTCAAACATTAGACAGTTCTGAAAAGTCATTGTGTAGATGAGATTAACTTTGGCATTTTTGAACTTTGAGTAAGTCAGATTATTCTACATAATGTGGATGGGCTTTATGCAAAAATTGAAACCTTGTAAGAAAATGCTGACCTCCCAAGAAGAGGGAATTTAGCCAGCATACCACCTTTGAGCTCAAATGACAATTCTTGACTTAAATCTCCACCCATCCAGCATGCCCTGCAAAGGTTGGACTTGCTAAGCCTCCACAATTTCATGTTCCAATTTTAAGAAATAAAAACCTCTCTCTGTTGGTCTATACAGTTGGCCCTGTATATCTGTGGATTCTGCATGAATAGATCAACCTACTGCAGATCAAAAATATTTGAAAAAAGCCAACTGTGTCTGAACATGTACAGATGTTTTTCTGTCATTCCAGAGACAATACAAAATAGCAACCATTTAATAGCATTTACATTGTATTGGGTATTCTAAGTGAACTGTAGATGATTTAAATTATATTGGCCCATATGTGTAAGTTATATGCAAGTACTATATCATTTAATTGAAAGGAGTTGAGCACCCATTGATTTTGTCATCCAATGTGGTTCCTGGAACCAATCCTCCATGGATGCTGAAAGATAACTGGATGTATTTTCTGCTGGTTCTGTTTTTTTAAAGACTTCTTCCAAATCCCAAATTGTCTGAATTTGAGTCTCTGTTCTGGTCTAAAATCTCAGGGCAGAACAATTGCTCATTCTGCCTGGTGCTGTGAACAAGTTCCTCTTACTTAATGATTAAAGATCTTTGGTTAGCCCTGAAATCTAAGCCACAGTGAGAAAACTTACTGGGCTCTGAACTTTCAACTTTCAATGGACACGTATGATTGCAGAATATTATTCCCATCATCTATATCCACATCTATTCTTGTGTTACTGTGTGATATTTTCCGCTTACCTCATAGAAATTATGACTAAATCTTGGTTTAGATTATTGATTTATTTTTTTAAATTGCAAATCTACAGGTGAGATCATCTTTGTTGTTGCCAATGACACAGGTCCTTTCTATCTTTTCCCTCCAACATCTTCTGCTTGCTGGCTGCTCTGGATTCTGTTTTGTGTCAACTATCTCAAAGTTACAAGAAGGCTGCTGTAGTCCAGGTAGCCACTCTTTTTTAAAAATATTTTTAGTTGTAGATGGACATAGTACCTTTACTTTATTTATTTATTCATTTTTATGTGGTGCTGAGGATCAAACCCAGTGCCTCACATATGCTAGGGAAAGCCCCCTTCACTGAGCCATAACCCCAGCCCCAGGTAACCACTCTTATTTAAGAAAAAAAGAGTGAAAAAGGATTGCTACTGAGTACTACTTTTTTTTTTCTCATGGAATGTCATACATTATATCTTCTTGATGTATTCACAGAGATGTTTTTTAAAAGTTCAAATGTTCAGGGTCAAAGATCTCCAGGTTCCCTACTACCAAAGAAACCAAAAGGACGAGGACTTTGAATCTGATTTCTTTCACTTAGCATAATGTTTTTGAGGATTATCTGCAGTCGCATGTGTCAGTAGTTCATTCACTTCTATGTCTAAATAGTCTTTTAACGGATGGATATATCCATACATTCCTTTTTTAGGAAAATGTCATTATTGTGAATAATGTTGCTCTGAACATTTGTGCATGTCTTTCTGTGGGCATGCTTCATGGCTCTTCAGCAGATTTCTAGGAATGGCACTGCTGAGTTGCATGGTAAATTTATGTTTACCTTTTTAAGAAACTGTCAATTTGCTTTACAAAGTGGCTACACTGTTTAACATTTTCACTTAGCAGTAAAAAAAAGGGTTCAAGCTTCTCCAAACCCTTACCAACCTGTTATGGTCTGTCTTTCTGACATGAATGTAAAAGGGTATTAATTTTACTGTTTTAATTTGTATTCCCTAAAAGTGAATGTCGCCAAGCACCTTTTCATGTGCTACTAACCATTTGCTTATCTTCTTTAGTAATATGCTTATTTAAATCTTTTGTTCATTTGTAAATTTAGTAGTTTGTCTTATTGTTATGTGTACCTTATATACTTTGAAGTCTTTGATTGCACATATTATTTGCGACAGTTTCCACCCAATTTGTGTTTGTTTCTCACTTTCTTGATGACATTTTTCAAAATGGAAAGTTTTAAATTTTAATGAGTTCTATTTTTTTTTCTTTTGTAGATAACCTTGTTTGTGGACTTTTTAAGAACTCATTGTATAACTCAAGGTGACAAAGTTGTTCTTTTATGTTTTCTTGTACAAATCATAGTTTTTGCTTTTACATTTAGGTCTGGTATATACTCTGAGTTAATTTTTGTGTGGGGTATGAAGTAAGGTCCTTCATTTAAAGTTTTGGATATCAAATTGGCCAAGCACCATTTAGTAAAAAGATTATCTTTTCTCCATTCATTTGCCCTGGCACTTTTGTACTAGATCAATTGACCATAAACAAAAGGTTTTATTTCTGGATTCTGAATTCTGTTCTATTGATCTATATGTCTGTCAATATGCCAGCAGCATATGTTTGATGATTGTAGTTTATAAAGTTTTGAATTATAAAATTTATCTACCACAAAATTTTTCTAAAAGTCATTTTGGCTAATCTAGAAAATTTGCATTTCTACATAAATTTTAACATTAGCTTGAAAATTTCTACATAATGTTTTTGAAAAAATTTCTATGTAATGTTCTTCAGATTTTTAATGACAATTGCATTCAATCTACATATGAAATTGAGAACATTTTCATCTTTGTAATATTGAGTCTGCTAGTACACAAACATGGAATGTGTCTCTTTAGATTTTCTTTAATTTCTCTCAGTGATATTTTTAGTTTTAAATACTCAAATTTTAAATTTTTCGTTAAATTTATTACCTATTATTTCTTTTCTAGTGTTCTTGTGAATGAAATTTTAATTTTAATTACATTTTGATTTTATTGAATTTTTATATAGGAGATCATATTATTTGCTAAGAGGTACATCTTCCTTTTCATTCTGAATTAATTTTACTTATTTTTCTAGCCTGACTGAACTGACTAGAACTCTCATTATGAAACTGATCAGAAATGGCAAGAACAAGATCTCCATCATTCATCATTAAGTATGATTTTAGATATAGGATTTTCTTCGTTACCCCCAAATTGATTAATTTCTCCTCCCCATTTGACAATTTAACCATGTATGAATATTCAATTTTGTTCAGTGTTGGGATTTTTTTTATCTGTTGATTTGATCGAATGTTTGTTGTCCTTTAGTCTATTAGTAGGATGGACAAAATTAATTGATTTTCATATGTTTGACCAATATTCATTTTAGAGCTTAATCTTATTTGGATGTGTGTGTGTGTGTGTGTGTGTGTGTGTGTGTGTGTGTGTGTGTATGGTGTTCCTTTTATGTATTCCCGATTTTTTTTCTTGCTAACATTTTTTGAGTATATTTTGTTGTCTCCATTTATTATGGATATTGTTCTCTGTTAGAGTCTTAAACAAGTCAAGATGGCGCCTGGCACTTTGCCAAGAGGAGTGGTTTGAGAAGTAATGCCAGCAAGCCATTAAGATTAGATAGAGATTCCTTAATGAGTGACTGCTGTGTCTAGATTATGTCAATTAAGTTAAGCTGTGTGTAATCATTAAGATGATGATTCCTTATTGGTTGACTGCTATATCTAGTTTATGTTAATTAAAATAAGCTGTGTGTAATCAGTTATGTATATATACCCCTACTGTCCTACAATAAACGGCTCCTGCTCCAGCTGTATCAATCTACACAAGTTATTCATCACTCCCTGGTTAGTTTGCTGCAGCCAGACTGCAGCAATTCTCTAGTTTTCTTATGAATTCTGTAGTCAGTTGGGGTCTTAGACTAAAGTGATACATAGTATGAGTTGAGAAATGCTGAATTCTCTGTTTTGGAAGAGTTTATGAAAGATTAATATTATTTCTTCTTCAAGTATTTGATAGAAGTTTCCTAGTCAAGTCATTGGTTCATGGGGTTTTCTTTGTAAGAAAATTTATAACTAATAATTCAATCTCATTATTTATTACAAGCCTACTCAGCCTTCCTCTTCTTAGATTAGTTTCCATAAATTGTCTCTTGACAGAAATATATATAGTTATTTGAAGTTGTCTAATTTGTGAAAATAAGGTTGTTTAACATTGCCTTATAATTATTCTAATTTTTCTAAGCTTTGTAGTGATGTTTTCTCTTTAATTTCAAAATTGATAATTTGTGTCTTCTTTTTTGTTCCTCCCTTTGGTATGACAAGAAAAAGGCTTGTCATAATTTTTGATTATAAAAAATCCTACTATCACAATTTCCTCTATCAATTTAATATTTTCTATTTTACTGATTTTTCACACAAACTTGTATCATTTACTTATTTCCATTTATTCTAGGCTTGTGTTTTTATTGATTTTATTAATGTAGAAACTTAGCCTATTTTTCCTTTCCTTTTTAACTTTTATTGAAAATAATTACACATACTTATGGATTATTAGGTGATATTGCAATATATGTATACATTGTGTAATAATAAAATCGGGGTAATTATTATCTTTATTCTCTCAATCATTTATAATATCTCTATGAAGGAACATTCAAAATTTTCTCTTATATTTTAAGATAAAAGATGGAGCTACTTGTTGTTAACTGTAGTAACCCTACTGTACAATAGAACACTAGAACTTATTCTTCCTAATTGCATCTTAATAATCATTAATCAATCTCTCCCCATTATGCCATATTCTGCCCCATCTCTCTGATCTCTGTTAATTACCATTCTATATCAACTTCTATGAGGTCAATTTTTCTTGAGTCCACATATTAGTAACATTATACAATACTTGTGTTTCTCCTGTTATCTCATTTCATTTAACATCATAATATCCAGTTCTATCCATGTTGTCACAAATGACAAGATTTCATTATTTTTTTATTGTCAAATGTTATTTCATTGCATATATATATACCATTTTTTCTTTATCCATTCTTCAGTTGATGGGTACTTAATATTTTTTTTCATCTATTGGCTATCATGAATAGAGCTGCAATTAACATGGGAATGCAGATATCTTTTTGACATGCTGATTTTTTTTTATTTTAGGTACAACCCAGTTATTTTTTCCCTTGATATATAGTTTGCATGAAAAAAATATTATTTTAAAATACAAAAGTTCAGTTTAAGCATATTTACTATATTGTGCAACTATACCACTATCTAACTTCAGAATATTTCATCACAGTAAAATGAAACCCCAAATCTACCAGTAGCCACTTTCGATTCCTTCTATACACAAGTTCCTGAAAAAGCACTAATACACCTTTTTTATTGGTTTTATTTTTTTTTAAATACATGACAGCAGAATGCATCACAATTCTTATTACACTTGTAGAACAATTTTTTATACCTCTGTTTGTATACAAAGTGTGTTCACATCAATTCATGTCTTCATACATGTACTTTGGGTAATGATGTCTATCACTAATATACTTTCTAACTCTATGGATCTTCCCAATATGGACATTTCATATAAATGGAATCATATAATGTGTGGCCTTTTATGTTTGGCTTTCAAAATTAGCTTAATATTTTTGATGTGGTAAACATGTTGTAAAATATATCAGTACTTCATTGTATTTTTTGGCTTAATAACTTTCCATTGTATAGATACACTACATCTTATTTATATTTGTATCATTATGTTTACATCATTTGCAGGTTGTTTTCAACTTTGACTATTATGAATAATGTTGCTATGAATATTTATGTTATGGCATACATGTATAATTTTAATGCTTTGGAGTATGTCTAGAAGTGAGATTACTGATTCATATAATAATTCAGTGTTTAACTGGAAAAATATTTGCAGTGATAGGATTTTTTCTTTTTTTTTTCTAATACAGACTTTTGAAATTTTTGAGTCCTGCTAAGCACTGCTATAATTATATTTCATAATTAATAAATGTGCTATAGCTTGAATCTCACTACATATGTTAGAAACATAATTCTCAATTTAACAGTCCTAAAACGTAATTATGCCATGAGGTCTCTATCATCATGGATGGATTAATGTCATTTTTTGTGGGAATCAGTTTTTTTTTGTTTGGTGAGGGAGGGGTACCAGGGATTGAACTCAGAGGCACTTGACCACTGAGCCACATCTCTAGCCCTATTTGTGTTTTATTAGAGACAGGGTCTCACTGAGTTGCTTATTGCCTCACTAAATTGTTGAGGCTGGCTTTGAACTCACAATCCTTCTGCCTCTGCCTCCTGAGCTGCTGGGATTACAGGCCTGCACCACCCAGCCTGGCCGGGAATGGGTTTCCCATCAAAGGATGTGTTCTGCTCCCTTTTGCGCTCGCTCTCTCTCTCTCTCTCTCTCTCTCTCTCTCTCTCTCTCTCTCTCTCTCTCTCTCTTTTCACTTGTATTTGGCCTCTACCATATGACAACATGGCAAGAAGGCCTTCTCTAGATGCCATCCCCTTGCGATTTCCAGACTTCAGAACCTTGCCAGTTCATGGGATTCTGTTATAGCACAAAATGTACTAAGATGTTGTTTTTGAATTTTCATTTAGTTTAAAAATTTTTCAAATTTCAGTTCTTTTCCCCCCTTTGATCCATAGTTTATTTACAATAAACTCTTTATAAGAGTGTTGTTTAATTTCTAAGTATTTGTGGATTTTCAAAATTTCTTGTGTTGGTATCTACAAGGATATGTATGTGCTTTTTATAATTAAAATACATTTTTATGATTTCAATTATTTTACATTTATTTGAAACTTGTTTTATAGTCTAACATATTAATTGACCTGAGATAAGTTCACATGTGCTTGAAAAGTTGAGAATTTTATTGTTTGATGAAGTGTTCAATAGATAGCATTTAGGATCAACTTAATGTCGATTAACTCACTTATAGACTTAAGAATTTTGTCTCTAAGTGCTCTAGCAATTATTAAGAGTAAGATATTAAAGTATCTATTATTGCAAAATCATCTGTTTATCTTTTTAACTCTCGGGTTTCACTTCATGCATTTTGGGACTGTACTTTTAGATATGCCTATGTATTATTTAATGATTATTGTTTGAGTGATTCATCTTTTTGCTTCTGTTCTTTGGATTTACTTATATAATTAAATCCAAAGAGTAAGTTATCTAGTATGTATGTAGTTGCTTTTTATTCTTTACACAATTGGACAATCTCATCCCTTTTGTTGGAGTATTTAATCCATTCACATTTACTTGATATAAGTATACCCGCTATTTTTCTATTTTAGTTCTAAATGCCTCATTCCATTTTTATTCTTCAGTTCCTCCTTCATTGTGTTCTTACATGTAGATATTTTAGTGCCCTGTTTATACTACTAGATGTATTATTAAAATGTACAATTAACTATTTTCCTAGCAATTTCTGTAGAGATTGTAATATGCTTGGGATCATATTCTACTTTGCATTAATATTAATTTAATGTTAGTAAAATGTATAAAGTTTTCTCCACCATACCTATTTATTCTACCACTCTCTATAATAGCATTTTCATTCATATATATATACACACATATACATATATATATCTCCAAAGTGATATTTTATAATTTTAAAAATGTTAAATATTTAAAAATATTACTTTGCATAATTAAAAATAGCCTGAGAATACAAACATAATAAATATATACTGTCTTATATATTAACTAGTTATTTTTAGAAATTTTCTTTATTATTTTGTGTGAATTTGTGCTACTATATAATGTCAGTCAGATACTACCTGTTTTTTATAAGTAAAATTTATTAATTTGTGCAACTATCTGATTTTTATAATTAAAGTGTATATTTTGTATTATTTCAATTATTTTACATTTATTTGAAACTCGCTTTATAGCCTAACTTTTATAGCCTAATTCTTTTTTCAGTCCAGAGGAATTCCTGTGTATTTTTTTCAAGGCAAATTTGCTGGCAGAAAATCTCATTTCTTTATGTTGGTGTTTTGTTTGGATATGAGGTGTCCCCAAAAATCTTACATATGAGACATCTAAGAAGTTTTGAAGGAAAAACAATTGGTTTATAGCCTTAATCTGATTAGTTAATTATTCTCTGTTGGGATTAACTGAGTAGTAACTGGAGGCAGGTGAGGTGTGCCTGGAGGAAGTAGTTCATTGTGGGTGTGGCTATGGGTATATATTTTGTATCTGGAGAGTAAAGTCTCCTTCTGGGCTTCCAGATTGCCATGGAGCTGGTTCCCTCTGCCATACTCTTTCACCATGAAGTTCAACCTCACTTCAGGCCTCAAGGAATGGAGTTGGCCTTCTATAGACTAACACCACTGAAACTGTGAGCCCTAAATAAACCTTTCCTTCTCTATAATTGTTCTGATTGGGTATTTTATTCACAGTAGTGAAAAAGCTGACAAAAACACTTGGCATGGCTTTGTTTCACCTTCATTCTTAAAGAGTAGTTTTGTTGAATATTTAATTCTTAATCGATTTTTTCTTCCTTTCTCTCACTAAATATGTCTTATAGTGCCTTGGGATCCCCCTTATTTTCTAATGAGATGTCTGCCATTAATTTCCTCTATGTGATAAATCATTACAAATAATTACTACATTGAAAATATCTTTGTTTTTGAGTCTGAACTCTGATTTCATTCATGAAAGTATGCATCTCTTTTTACTTTTGTAATTGGAATTTTTCTCACCTTTCCTATGTTATGTATGTAACTTACATATAACAAATATATAAATTAATATTTTTCCTCAAACTTGGAACATTTTCATATTATTTTTTCAAATAATAGGTTCTTCCAATTTCTCTCTATTGACATTGTCTATTTGGTTTATGGTTGTTATGGTTTTCTTTAGTTCTCTGTACATGTTTATAATGGCTGCTTTGCTGTCTTTAGCTTCAAAGTCCAACATCCATGCTTCCTTAAAAATAATTTCTGTTTGACTGGATTGTTTTCCTGTTTGTTTACTATTAAATTTCTGGCCAGCTAGTCTGTTTGTAGAACCTGCTTCATAACCTCAGATGTTGGTCTCTTTGAAACAGTGCCACTATGATTATAGTTTTGACAGTACCCCTGGGGAAATGCTTTGTTTCAAGTCAAACTCTGGAAGCAGAGGAGTTTTCACATGTTGTCCCACTCTGGTTGAACTATTGAGATATTGGCCTTGAGGGTAAGGTAATCTGGTAGTACTTTTAGACTAAAACATTACAAGTCCCATTTTTTTAAACATAAGTTTTAATAGTTTTTCTTTACATTAAAAATTCCTATTTCTCAGGGCTGGGGCTGGGACTGAGCGGTAGAGCGCTTGCCTCACATGCAGGAGACCCTGGGTTCAATCCTCAGCACCACATAAAAATAAATAAGTGAAATAAAGGCATTGTGTCCAACTATAACTAAAAAAAATAAACATTACCAAAAAATCCTATTTCTTATATACCCTTGGTGAATTTCCAAAACCCAGAAAAATTATTGTTTTTCACAATTTTGTGTAGTCTGCCCCCCTTTTTTGAAGAGAATATGCTGAACTTCTACTCTATCACGTTAGCAGCTGTATCATTTTAATCAGAAAAGGCAAAAGTTTCTTGAAGATGAAAGTAACTTTTAATTATACACCATTGAACTAAATTGTCACATGGTTCTCTTTCAGTGTAGGGAAAAGGAGGAGAAAGTATTTAGTTTTAGGAGTTCTTAAAATAGACTCTGGAAAATAAGAAAACGTGTAACTGGACACGGATTTGAGATAAGACAGACGATAATGTTGTAGAATGGTAAATGGCATTATCCTAAGTATGAAATACAAGTGTTCTTTTTAACACTTTCATAATATAATTCCAAAATCAGTCAAACATTAATTTCATTAGGTCTCAAGTTCAAAGATGTAAAGAGAAAGTAGTTATTTTGTGAGGCCTGTACTTGAGGTGAAACTATGTGGGTTTTGCACTAACTTGACCATGCATTAGAATTGCAACCCTGGAGTAAGTTACTTAATTTCCCTATCTTTCTATTTTCCAAATGTTAATTGTGGATAATAATTATTCTTCCTTCAAGAATTGTAGTAAGGATTAAATGCCTATCAGACACTTTTCTCAGAGTCTGGCTGACAACTAGTATTTAACAAATGTTAGATTCCTGTGCTTAGAGGTTACTTTCTAGCAAACCTAATCCAACTTAATATGAAAAGAGAATATTTTACCAGTGATTAAAATATATTACTTTTTAAAAAAACAGTGTCAGCTTTAGTTTCTGTATGTATGTATATATGTTACATATATATGGGATATATATCTCAATAATATCAAATAGAGAATATATTTCTGATATTATAAAATGGAGATGTACATATGGAAAATTGGAAAGGAATTAAGAAAAAAGATACCATGAATGTATTGGGTAGCCACCAGTCAGAAAAAAACATTCATATAAAGGTACAAATATATACATGTACATGTTTAGAGTGATTTCGTTCAGCCAAAAGTAACTAAGAAGATTAGTTCTAATAAAAATTAATGTCCTTTAAAGATAATATTCTTTATATTCATTTCAAATTAAAGATAATCTGTGATATATAAATATAAGTAATTATGAAAACACTTTTATAATGTATTAAACAAAAGACCAGTCATGTTTCAGAAAGTAAAAGAAAATATTTCATGACACTCTGTAGTTTAGAAATTTGTTGTAAAGACTCAGAACTTCTGTGATGCATCACAAATGGAAATAAAGCTGCTTTGGGTACATATTAATTTAAACACTGAGCAATAGAAACCATCTTATGTTATGATTACTGCAATTACCACAGTTCTTGCCAAATTTTCTGCTCACTGCTTATTATCTCATTATTTCTCCAGAGAAGCAATGTTGGAACATATTATTGTTGATGATACAGGCATATGAACACATTTGTTCTTTTAAGGGGGAAGAGTGGGCTGGGGCAGGTGCATTGTGTGAACAGTTACTAACTCTTGAGATGACAGTGATAGTATTTATGTAACTAGTCTCTGAAATTTAGGTCACTGTTAGTGCTTGGTATTGCTTTCATTTCCCTGAATTCATTCCTGAAAATTGCTGACCACCTTTTCATTGCTTCTTCCTACCTCATAATATCTGAACTATAACTATTCTGTTTCCTGATTACCTGAAACTGAGGTCAGGATTGGTACCTAATAAATTCTCAAACTCTGTACCAGCATTGTGCAGCCATATGGTGATTTCAGAAAAGCTAGTCAAAATCCATGAAAAGTAAAAATGTACAGACCTTTCAGCAAAATTCAGCACAGGAAAAAGTCCTTAGTAAGACACATATCAATTGTGTTGTATTGCTCTGATTCCATTGTGTAGCAATGGCAAAGGAATAATTCACTCTTAGACAAGTTGAGTAGGAGTTTGAGGAAAGTCTTGTTACCTGATCCTTTAACGTTTAATATGGGTATACAGAGGCTGTAAAAAAAATTAAAAAATAAAAAGCTAATAGATGACAACTGAGGCTGACATTGCAGAATGGAATAACAAAAATGAAAATGAGAAAAGCTGAGAGAAAGAATTTTCTAGAGTTTAAAACAGTATTACACACCAAGGATAAGATGTGCTGTGCAATAAATGCCTTGCTCTAAAACACCTTGTAACACTGTGAAATTAAGTCTAGTATTAAAGAGCTTTGCTGGTGGAGATACTCTGGGAGTGGAGAATTCATTTGTAAATTCTGGCCTCCCTATAGATTAGCTATATATGATTGGCCTCCCTATATGATTAGCTTTATACTATTTTACTATTTGAATTTGAAGTAGAGGATAGAATTCAAGATTTTCTACTGTCCTCTGATTTAGATCACATGTACAGTGATCTAAATATACCACAAGACCACAATATACCACAAGAGCAGCAGAGCATGGTAGTTCAATGTCAGACTCTAGTGCCAAGTGAAGTTTGAATTCCAGCTCTAGCATGTATTATTATATGACCTATAGACCCCATTATCTTGCCTCTCTCTGTTTTAGTGTCCTCATAATGAATATAAGAATAATAATAGTATTCATCAGGATTACCCTAGATTGTGCTCTATCATTTGTAACAGAAAGTTAAAGGAAAATACAAATGAGAGTCTTAGAAAACCATTCCTACCTGTCCAGTGAGTAGGTCTCTACCTATAAACAAATTTACTATTGTGAGGAATTCGGAATGTTATGATAGGTCCAATTTAAATAAAGTACCTACGTCTAGACTAATCAGATGAGCAGTCATATAGTCTGTTATTGCAAGGCATTTCTAAATCAAATTATAAGGTTGGAATCAAGAAATATTTCCCATAAATACTGGTGACTGATCCTCTTATTGGGCTGACAGAATAATGAGTTTGTACTCCAAGGTTTTGCATAATTAATCTGAATGTTCTAAAGAAATGCACATGATCTCTGTATGAAATTTCTGAGATTAATTAATCTGAATTTTAAAAATAAATGCACATAACTTCAATATGACATTTCTGAGGTGAGCCCAGCTATTTCAGTGCCTTAAGGGTCACAGTCAATGGCACTCCCTGGACATGGGCCACTGTTCTCTTAATCAGAGACTACTATTTCCTTTTTTATTTATTAAAAATACAATTATACAATGAACTGTAGAATAAAGTAATTACTTTTTTAATATTTATTTTTTAGTTGCAGTTGGACACAATACCTCTATTTCATTCATTTATTTTTATATGGTGCTGAGGATCAAACCCAGGGTCTCATATGTGGGAGGTGTGTGCTCTACCACTGAGCCACAACCCTAGCCCAGTAGTTACTTTTTGTAAGTAAATTATTCTACTATTAGCTCTCTCAACACAATATTTTATTTGGTTCAGATTTGTGTTCACAACATAATAAATTACTATTTTCATGAATTGCTGTTAATTAATATTTTCAATGACCTGAATACACATTTTGGTTTTAAACATATTCAGCCAAGTAACCAGTTGCTATGAGTTTTTCACAATGTTTTTGTGAGATTTATATTTTATATGTTTTTGTGTTTATCATCTTTTCATTTTGACTTGAACTTCTTTTAGAGCAGTGCTTACAAGGTGATAAGCTCTTTCTGTTTCTGTTTGGGAAAATCTTTACCTCTACTATACTCATAGAGAATTTTTTTTCTTCTGGAAAAATTATTCTTTGTTGGCAATATTCTTTTAAAATTTTGTGCTTTAAATATATCATCTCATTCCCCCCTTTCCTGAAAGATTTTTCCTCAGAAATCCACTGATAGTCTTACAGAGTTTCCTTTGTATGTTCTCTGTTGCTTTCAAAATTCTCTCTTCATCTTTAATTTTTGACAATTTAATTATAATGTGTCTTGGGGTAGACTTTTAAAAATTTAATCTAATGAGGATCTTTGAATTTCATAAACCTGGATGACAGTTTTCCTCCCCAGATTTGGGAAGTTTTTCCCATTACCTCTTTAAATATGTTTTGTATCATTTTTTTACCTTGCTTTTTCTCCTAAAGTTTGTACGATGGTATATTATCAGTTCACATGTTTTCTCATGAATTCTGTTTTTTTCATTCTTTTTTCTTTTTCTTTCTTTAACCAGATAACTTCAAATTCTTTTACTCAAGTTAGTGAATTTTTTCTTTGTCTTGATCAAGTCTGTGGTTGATGTGCTCTCTGACTTTTCTTGTAGTATTTTCCTCATTTGGATTGGATATTATCTATGTTCTCTTGTATCTCATTGAGTTTTCTCTTTTTAACATTTCAAAGAATAAAATGAAAAGCAATTTTCAGACACAAAACAATTTGTATCCAGTTGATCTGCATTAAAAGCAATGCTAACAACACGTTTTTTAGGCAGAAAGGAAAAGATCCAGGTAGAAGCTCAAATCAAGACTAAAGAGTGAGAGAGAAAAAAGCAAATATCGAACAAATCTAAATTAGTAGACTAATGGTAATAATAATAAGCTTTAAAATATAGACATCTCGAACACAAACTGAACATATTGATGTTCATTTTAAATATGAATTAAAGGCATAATTAAAGGACATAATAGTGGCTTTAAAAGTTTAGAAGGTTCTGAAGAAGTTGTGTCTAAAAATAGTCTAAGGGCCTTTCATTGCCCATGAAGATGGTAAAATACCAATGTATGCTTTTTAGAACCAACAATATGTCTAATAATTCTGTGGTTAAACAGTCAAAGAAAAATGGAAGAATATGTAACTTCTAAAGGATAAGAGACTAAAATGATAAATTTGCAATAAGGTCAAGTCATTGAGCTTCTTTAAGATAATTATTTTAAGTTCTTTGGTTTGAGTTCATGAATTTTGGGGGGGCAAGAGGCTTTGCTTTTGGAACTTTGTTTATTACCTTTAGTGATAAAACATTTGCCTGATTCTTTATGACCCTTGTGGACTCTTGTAGTGTCTATAAATTTGAGGCATCAGTTATTTCTTCCAATCTTTATTGGCTGTTTTTGGCAGGTAAATATCTTTTTCCTGCCAGCTCTTAAACAGTTAAGATTTCCTACAGGTCAATGGTGGAGCAGGATTTTAGAGCCAGGTCACAGGGCTGCTTCCATATTCCCCTAATGTTATTGGAAACATATGTGAGCATGAATTCTACCTCTAGATTGAGACCTGAGTGTGGCAAAAGCTGGGTCAAAGGTCTGGGACTGGACCCACAGTTCACTAATCAGCAGGCATTAAATTGGAGGTGTGGGTAGGTGTGGCTGCTGGCTAATTTTGGAATAGACAGAACTGCCACCAGAACTGATGACAAGTGGGGATGAACACATTTCCACAGGAGGATGGCATTTCAGCCAGGTCTATAACCAAGTCCTCAGTGGTGGTCCTGCTCCTGGGACATGTGGCTACATGCTCAAAGCTGCTTTCCTATATCTAGAGTTTTATTGGATATTACAATTTCCTACCTAAGTCCTAAAGTTCCCACAAAAGAGTCTTTTTCATTGAAGATTGTCAAGTCACTATTTTTTTTGAGGAGAGCAGGTGAGAGGTTTAGGCATTCTATTTTTCCACCATGCTAATGTTATGAGCCTAGGATATTTTTGATTTATATCACTAATCCCAACAAAACATAAAATACTTCTAAACATTTGTGAACTCTGGAACTAAGGGGTGCATGGTTAAAAAATAAAAAAGGAAGGGACTCATGAAATGTTGATATTAATAGAGTATCAACAAGCAGAGCAGATAAAATTTGACCCTCTGTGTACTTATCTCTCTCAAAGAGTTATTTTTTAAAATAGAAAAGTTTTAGAAAAAAATTACTTTTACTAATTTTGACAGTATTATATCTTGGTTTTGATAATTAAGTCAAATATAAAGACCTTGGATGGGCCTTGTTGAAAGGATGAAAAATATGATTATATTATTAGTTTGTAGAAATGCAATGTGATCATTAGTTAATTTTTGAATTGTGCACATTTTAAAACCCTCACGTTTCAACATTGTTATGTGCTCCATTAAACAATTATTTTACATGGGTGGTTTTGTGCATGAACAGATACACTTCAGATAATTGAACACAATAGAAGGTAAATAGAAAGCTGTAGGTATAGATGACCACTCAGCATGCAGACCAGTCTCTCTGTGCAGAAACTTGAAGTTAAAAGTGTTTCCATTTTATCCACATGGTGTTTAAAAACTTATAGGGCATTGCCAGGAGTGATGTTGAATGTGAATATTTAAAAGAGTAATGAAATGATTTAATTGAACAGGATATGATATGTGGATTTTTTAAATGCAATATTTGAATTAGCTAACAGATTATCTCTGTAAAGAAACATTTTTACAGTTAAATGTGACAATTCAATGATTCATGCTGATTTAAAAATCTTCTCACCATTCATTCAATAAGCTTTTATTGAGTGCTTACTTGGTGTCTGAAATAATGTTCACTAGTAGAGGCAAAAAGAAAGATATCATTCTCACTGTTAAAGGCTTTACATTTATTATGTGAAAAAGATACAAAAGTGCATTATATAATTGATATCATTTTTCATGAATTACCCTAAATATTTAGTTCCTTAAAAAAATTCTCTACATTTTAATTATCTTATTCATCTGATTCTTTATGAATCTTATGACTTTCAGTTAAATTAGTTGGAAGATCCTCCTAAGTATTTCTATACAAGGTTAGAGTAAATATTTTAGAAAACAATACATTTTTTTTTCTCAAGGAAAATGGTCTCTTATTTTTTTCTGGATGTACATGGTCAAAACTTTGAAAGGAACAGCAGTCACTTTCAACTCTGGCTTGGTCTAATCATTCTCTTGCTTCTCTGTTGGCAATTGTCCCATCTCCAGCAGATCAGACTGAAATTGTTTTATTTTCTCTTTTCCAGATGAGCAAAGGCCTCACAGCAACCTGCTTAGCACATTTTCCACCCAACATGTACACACACATAGCAGGAATGTGTTGTAATTTTGTCAGAGGGCTAAAGAGTTTACTCACATTATATACATTAGCCATGCTATTTCCTTCTTTATATAACATTTTTGTCTCTTGGCTAGAGAGCTGTTTCCCTACCAGGCCCTCCAAAGACATCTCCTGTCTTTCAGATTGTCGTTTTATCATATTTTCAACCACCCTATTAAAATCTCTCATTTCAAAAATCTGACAACAGATAAATTTGTGGAGCAGTGAGCATAAAACATTATTTAGTGAGTATGAAAACAATCTTTAAATCTTAGTGTTAAAGTACTAAGTCCCAACTGATACCCTAGAGATTCTGATTCAGTATATAGGGGTAGAAGCAGGACGTTGAATGGGATTTTTAACAAGCATGGCTTGTCCATGGTCTGTACATCCAGTAGCACTTTAATAGAGTGATTGACATATGGTAAAATAAACATTTAATGGGGTCCAAAAGAAGTGGTCAGTTTAGAATAGTGCTTTCCAAAAATCAGTCAAAGAAGAGAAACCAATCAAACTGCGTTATCAGAAATGAGTAGCTATTCTTTAGGCAATGACATAGAAAAGTGGACACATTAGGGATAAAGGCTTAGCATGGGCACAACATGGTACACTAGAGAAGCCAAAAAATTTCTTAGGAATCTGGTAGCACATGTTGGAATAAATAGGGGGTGGAGGTTAAGGCCAGGGCAAAAGGCAGGAGCCAAATTATGAATAATATTTTTGAGAGTCTACATTTGATAGTCTAAATTTCTTGAGGCGATATGTAGAAAATAAAATAATATGAGAAGCATTGTTTTTTAGAAAGATTGATGATGAAAATAAAGATGGTAGAAAGCAGAAGGAATAGGGAAACAACTACTGAATTGGTCTGGGTAAGGGATGACAGAACTTTAGGGAATAAGTGGCAGTGGACATAGCTTGACAAACAGCATGGAAGAAGCTTAAAATCATTAGGTATAGTCTATTTGAATTGGAATGGCTGCCTAGTCTTCAAGACGATGGGCACAATTAATTGAGATGGTAAGATAAAAAAAAAATCACAGTTGAAGTAATGGGTTTAATTGCAAAAGAGGATGGGAAGTGGAGTTGACATACACTGCTTTAAAGATGCAGAATCTGAGTGTTTGAAGGGCATTCATATGATGTGCAAATTCATTCATTTCTTAACATAGGCACTTGTCTATGCTGGTCTAGACAATTCAGTAAAAGTCTGAGCTGGAGGTCAAAATTTTGGAGTCATCATATAATCATCATATAGGGTAACAGGATTAAATGAGGTCACTTAGGAGAACATGGAGAAGAAAAGAGGCTCTTAAGAGAGAATATAAGGCACATGGATCGCTAAAGAACAGCCTGAGAAAGAAGAGCTTATCGTGGAGAAACTTTCTCAGGAGAGAGTTTAGAGAGATAAAAGGAAAATCGAGGAAACAGTATCATTAAGCCAAAGGAGAGAAGCTCACGATGTCACTAAATACCACGAGTACTGAAACACATCTGCTGAATGCAGCAGTTGGGAGAATAATGGGGACTCTGGTGAGAATTTCTTCAGGAAAGTGAGGGACACAGACACCATATTTGAGTAGTTGAAAGACTTAATGCAAGGTGAGGATTCTGATATGGAGAACAATTTTTTCTCTAAGAGCTACATGAGTGAAAAACCCAAGAAAGCAGAGTGTGTCTTTCCTAACTTATATGATAGCTTAAGTCAGGACAACCATAGATAATTTGGTACCAGTAGATAACCAAGATTGGGGACCACTAGGGGTTCAACAAAAGGACACAATGGGCCTGAGGTAGGAGTCTGACAGGAAGAAGTAAATCATCAAGGAGGAAGGAAGGGCTGTCAAAGGGATGGAGAGGAATCCCCAATAAGCAATGACTACTTTTCAACTTATTCCAAACACATCTAGCTAAAAATACTTGATCAAAGCTTCTGAGAACCCAATCTTAGAAGCCTGATTTTGCAACCCAAACTTGGCAATTAGTAGCTGAAAACCACATTCATTGTCTGAAAACCACCCACTATTAGTTTGACATTTATTATACATAAGAGAATACACAACCTTGATCTGAACCTAAATGAAGAGAAAACAAAAAGCTATTTGCAATAATTTCAGTCAAGTTTCTCCAAACATCAGACTACTGAGTGATATTGCCAAGTCCAATAAATAACCTCTTGAGTAATAGTTCATTGCATTTTAAAATATCTCTGTACTGATTTCGTACACACATAGACACACACGTACACACGTTTTACTTTTCAGATACCAGTGCTCTTAACTACTTAACATGGCATTCCAAGTTAAGAATATTATTTTTTCAAGTTAGGAATATTTAAAGTATTTTTTAACCATTTTTTCTTTCTTTTTTTTTTTTAAATAATGATCCTTTAAGAAATATAATGAATGAATAAGAAAATGGTGTTATTTATGCTTTGACATGTTGAAGTTTGAGAAAGGGGGAATGGTAAATCCTTCGAGAGAAACATATTGAAGACCTAATGCAAAAAATAGAGTGAAGAAAGTATCATATTCTTATTGATGAAAAAAATAGTTTATAAAGAAACTTTCCTAATTAGTATCAATTATGCCATGTAATTGTCCAACGAATTACTACCTCCGTTGCCTACAGCAGTGTTTTTGAAATTAGGTTTCTCAAATTAGTTGTAGTCTTTTAGGTATTAATAAATGTCCCTTAAAGAAAATGCTACATAATATAACTCCAGTGTATTAGTTTTCTAAGACTGCCATAACAAAGTACCACAGCTAGTTTTCTAAGACTGCCATAACAAAGTACCACAGACTGGGTGCTAAAACAACAGAAATTTATTTTTTCACAATTTTGGAGGTTAGAAGTCTGAGATCAGTGTTTGGTGGGGCAGGTTCTTTCTGAGGGACACAGGATAAATATCTGTTCCAGGCCTCTCTATTTTGCTTGTAGGTGGTATCTCCTCTCTTTTTCACTTCTTCTTCCTTTTGTGGGTATCTATGTCTAAATTTTCTTTTCTTATAATGACTCCTGTCATGTTGGATTAGGGTTCCCCCTAAGACCTCATGGTATTTTAATTTCCTGTTGAAGACCCTATCTCTAAATATGGCTACATTTTGAGATGATAGGGATACCGGACAACATATGGATTTGGTGAAGATAAAAATTCAGCCCATATAACCCCGATGTAAATATCTATTGCTGTAGAACAATATTTCCACAACCTTAGCAGTTCAAGACAACATCTATTTATTATCCCCTAGTTTCACTGAATCAAGAATCTGTGATTAGTTAAGGTGGGTCTTCTGCAAGAGTTTAAC
Organism: Ictidomys tridecemlineatus; assembly: GCF_052094955.1. Taxonomy (NCBI): domain Eukaryota; kingdom Metazoa; phylum Chordata; class Mammalia; order Rodentia; family Sciuridae; genus Ictidomys; species Ictidomys tridecemlineatus. The sequence continues at coordinate 64,478,394 of NC_135487.1, read as the reverse complement.
CAAGGTACCTCTCAGATCAAACTCTCATTTAAAGTTTCCCTGGGGCAGGATCTGCATCTAAGCTCTCAGACTAGTTGGCAGAATTCAGTTCCTGTGGGCTGTTGGACAGAGGACCTTAATTTCTTGCTTTCTGCCAGAGGCCACTTTCAATACCTAGCTCCCTAACATGATCAACTTGCTTTGTCCAAGTCCCCTAGTAAGATTTTTTGAAACAGTTTTATGTAACAATGGATATGACATTCCTTCTCCTTTATCATATTTCATTGATTAGAATGAAGTTGCATGTCCTGTCTGTATTGTAGAGGCAGGAATTATATAAGGATTTGAATATCAGGATGGAGGGATCATGGGGTTCAATATAGATTCTATGACAATCCTCCATAAGGGAATTAGAATGACTTAAACATATTAAAAGTTTGAGAACAGCAAATAGGAATAGCCTATTCAACAAATAAAGAAAAAGTATGCTCCTTTTCTCAGGATCTAGGACTTCCCATAATTTACTTCCAACCTACCTTTATGGGATGATGTCATTATATATCCCTTCTTTCCTGTATAAGGCAGTGCTTTGTATGACTCACCCTTTTCTAGGTCTCCTAGATTTCCATAGGTTTAATAATTTGTGTTTCTAAATTCTTCATATTCTTTAAGCCTTACTTCAAATTGACTAGCTACATGAACTATTTATTGAACATTTCTAGCTAGAAATACATATTTGCATTCATTTACTCTTTCACTCAACAAGTAATTATTTGAGAAAATGATAAGATGCTAGGCATGGAATTTATAGCAAGGAAGAAATCAGATTTGGCCCTCATTCTCTTGAAATTTACATTCTAAAGGAGGAGGCAAGCACACAAAAAAAATCAATTATAGAGAGATGTGCTACACAGAAAAACTTAGGTTGCTTTTAGAAAAAGAATAGTAACAATTTTGTTTGGGATGATAGAAAAAAACCCAAAGGAATGACTCTGTGTTCTCAAAGATAAAGGCAAAGTGGGACAATGATTTTAGACAGAGAATAGCCTGTGAAATGTTTGGAAAGGGGTTGACTTCATTCAGGAAAAGGAAGAAAGTCTGAGAGATCTGAAATGTAATATAAGAGCAGTAAATGTGAAGATGTCAGTGGGGCCCAGATGATTAGGTCTTAAACACTGCTAAGAAGTTTTGTTTCTATGCTAAATTGCAGTGACTAATCAGTGGAGGCTTTTAAGTCCCCAAGCATTACTAACATATCTATGCTTTCAAAATACCACTCAAGTTTCTTTGCGAATGATTTGAAGATGGATTAAAAAAAAAAAAAGCAGGGACCAATTAACACCAAGCTTTTAATGCATATCCAGAAATCAGTTGATAATGGTAACATGAGCTAGACCATGAGTTTGCAAACTATAGTCTGTGGGCCCAAACCCTGCAGGGATCTGCTTTATATAATCCCTGAGCTAAGAATGGTTTTTACATTTTTGTAGGTTATAAAAAGTAAACAAAAAATTATATGTATAACTACACATAGCTACAAAACCTAAAATATTTGCTATCTAAACTTTTACAAAATAAGCTTGATGACCCCTGATTTAGACAAATAGTAATATTGGAATTGTAAAGTAGATGGAGTTGAGATATATCTGTTTGGACAGAATTTGGCAATGTGGATGTGAAAAGAGGGAGATTTAAAGGGAAATGTTTAAGTTTCTGACTTGGACAGCTAAATCAATGGAAATGTCATTACCACAAATATATCAATACTGAAAATGTGATTTAGGAGTGTCTGTGTGTGGGAATGGGGGTTGGGGGGTGAAAATTCTGTTTTGAATACAATAGCATGATATGTCTTGCCTCAGTATCTTTTCATACCATTGCTATGTTTAGGACAGTGTTCTGCTTTATAAATTATGCTATCCTGGGAAGATGCCAAAAAATACCCTTTCCAGCTTTCTGTGCAATTTGATGTTATGTCCACGAATCACAAAGAACTATGCTAGATGTGTTGGCTGTCAAGGAATTGGAGAGGAGGTTCCATGAAGATCCACACTGTTAATTTCAGCAATGGACTCCAGCTGTCAGGGGTAGAGGTCATCCTCCCATATTAGGCAGGACATCAGTACAGGGGAAGGGGAGTGGTATGGAAAACTTAGTTTGTGACAGTCGTGAAAACAATAGCTTCTAGAATTTGATAACAGCTGCAGCTATAGTCATTTTGTTTTCAATAATCCCATTCAACAAAATGATTTTGACTATTTTTTTCCCCTAGAAATGTAGCCTTGAACCTGGTTTTCTAGCCCTTACTATGCTCTCAGCTTCTCAAAATAATTTTTTTTTTGCAACTGCTTTTTTCTTAAAGTCAGTTTCTGTTGCTTGCAACTAAGAACCATGACTGATAAAGGTATTTAATTTGATATGCCTGTGGGACATTCAATGAAGACATTAAAGAGAGAGTTGGCTGTACAACTCTGAAGCTCAGAGAGGATAAGTCTTGGCTGGGAGGAGAAATTTGGGAATTGTTGGACTCTACATGTTACTTAAACTACAGGAATTGATAAGATTGTTTAGAAATAGAGTGTAAAGTGAGGACTTTGGATTGAAAATGGATTGAATCCAATATAAAGAAGTAGGGCTGAGAAGGAAGTTTTGTTTTTCACCCCTCCATAGCATTTTATGCCTATAATACTTAAGGTATTCTTCCTTACATTAGTGTTGTTTGTTTACCTATATGTTAATAATTTATCTGTTTGTATCTATCTAAAATTATCCATTTAAGTAGATTAAAACTAACAGTTTGAGAGGAAAAATAGGCTATTTTTTTTTCCTGCTCTGTCTCCTGTATGAGCAGGCACAAAACTTTTTCTGCAGTAGGAACAAAGTATATTTGACAATCAATACTAATTTTTCAGACTTTTAAAATCCTCCCACTCAGGTTTATTTCAAATATATATTTAGGTTCAAACTCATTTTATTTATTTCATAATGAGGATTGAACTCAGGACACTTAATCACTGACCCACATCCCTAGCCTCTTTTTATTTTTTATTTTAAGACAGGTTCTCACTAACTTGCTGAGTCTGACTTTGAACTTGCAATCCTCCTGCCTCAGCCTCCTGAGCTGCCGGGATCAGAGGCATGCCCCACTGAGCCTGCCTCAAACAATATTGAAATTATTGCAGTCTGTGTTCTGTAGATTGTCTTTTAATTTGCTGACAAAGTGTTTTATGAAATAATTGTTTTTCACTGAGTTATTTCCTAAACCATAGGACAGGTGATTATTGAACTTTTTTTTCCCCAGCATATCCTTTGGAAGGTTGAATTTGAAAGTCTTCAACTCTGTTTAAATCTTATATCAAACATATGGAATGGTCTTTTTGCTACTTTTCATGTGATGCCAGAGTTGAACAATTTTATAAGAATGAAATATCTTTAAAAAATGGATGATTAGCTAGTTCATTCACTATTACCTCCATTTTACTGCTACTTTAATGAAACACCTTGATTTTAATCTTAAAATCAAGATCATTTCACATTTAAATCTAAAGTTCTCAAAGCAATTTTATGCCACATTTTTTTGCTATATGAGCTAGTGTATGTAGAAATAATATCAGAAAATTTGATAATTTTATCTAGTTTACTTTGTATTTCTAGTATTTTGCACATGTGTTAGAAAGTTGTGTTAAGTATTAACTTATTTAAATCGATTATATACCTACTCTGATCCAGGAACTTTTGTTTTTTTAAGAATACAAAGGAAAAGAAAAGAAGACCCACAATTTATTTAGCATAAGTAGCACTGGAAAATATTTGATTTCTATTACTAATCCTGTTATCACCTCTAATAGTCCTATTTGTGAAATATATTTTTAGAAATCCAATTGTATACTCTTTGTTATGAATTCGTATTTGAAAAAAAATCAAGAAACTCAGGGAGGGACATTGTTCTTCTAAAGAGTAATTTCCAGCTGAGCTTTTGAAAGACACTGTAAAATAGGCAATTCACTTTGCACACCCAGAGTTCAGTTGCCTTTCCTTAAGCTGGAACTCCCTTCCTGGTTTCTATACACTTGACCTTGTTTATAACTCCTCCCCAGTCAAAATAGAGACCCAAGGAGAGCCTTTACAATTCATCGTGTGGTAAATCCTTCTTCTCTCTTTCCTTACATCTTATTAAAGGATTGCCACATTTATTGTTTTATCAAACCTGCAGAAGGCTCCATGGGTACTATTATCCCAATTAATAGTCCCAGTGTCACAAGGATAGTGACTTGCTAGAATAGAAATATGATCTCTAGAGTTTCATCCCTCATATTTTTCCCTCCATATTCCCCAAATTGAAAAATAAGATGAAGGAGAAAAAAATGTATCAAGGAACTAGTAGCTATTAATGACTTTGATTGTGAAACACAAAGCAGAGATTGTGGGTTGGAAATTCCTTTGAAATACTAGAATTTCTGGAGGTGGAATTTGTATCATTTAGTAATATACATTAACCACAATTATTTTTTCCAAAGTAATCAAATTATTCTTGACTCACTCGTATATGGGATATGAAAGAGGAGAGCAGCTGGGCACCTTGGTGTATGCCTATAACCTAGCAGTTCAGGAGACTGACACAGGAGGATAGTGAGTTCAAAGCCAGCCTCAGCAAAAACGAGGTGCTAAGCAACTCTGTGAGACCCTGTTTCATAGAGATGTAGCTCTGTTGTCTAGCCCCTGAGTTCAATCCCTGGTACAAAAAAAAAATGTTGAGACACAATGGAGATTGATCCAAATAACATACTTGTACAGAGGTACCCAGTGCAAGTGCAGGGAAATAACTAAAAACAATATTCTTATATATGTAATTATAGAATTAACACAGCTGTGGTCAGTGATTTGCCTACTTAAAATCTTTAGATGGTTTCTATTGACTTTTTGCATTCTCTTAATATAAGTAAAGATATTGCGGAGTCTTTTAATCAATAATTAATTGTCCCTGACTACAGTGAAGACATGTATGGTGGGGAAGCGGGTAGCATGCTGCCCAACTGTGGTGCATACATACATCCTCTCTTGAGAATCATTGATCCATTGATTTGCCAGGTTGGCATTGAAACCACTTCACACAACTATCCTGACTAATGCCACCTGGTGCATACTGTCATTTTGGCTTCATGTACTGCCATTTCCTTCAAATCCTTATGTTCAGCCACACCTGGCTGTTTGCTCTTTCCTGAGTTTACATCTCAAATGAACTTCAGCTACTTTTATTTCATCTATTCCATCAAGACACATTACCACCTCTGTGGAGTCATGCCTAACTCTGTTTCCCACAACAATGAAAAATTTTAAAAATGTATATATTTGTTTAGTTGTAGATGGACACAATACCTTAAATTAACTAGTTAATTCATTACTTTGATGTGCTGAGGATCAACTCAGTGCCTCACACATGCTAGGCAAGCACTCTGCTACTGAGCTACAACCCCAGCCTGCCCCACAACTATGAAAATTTGCATCTCTTCCTATATCTCTAAAATTTTGCACAAGGACTACAAAACAGTAGATATATTTTTAAATATTTTGTTAATGAATTTAGAATAAATGTATTTGACTAAAGTCCAAATACTTGCTTAATTAACTACAGGAAAGAAAGTTATGGAATTCACCAATTGTGTCCCTTCTTGTACTTTTTATTGCCAGAGTTCAAAGACCCTCTCTTGATGGAATACCAGAAAATCTGTATTCATATTATAGGTAAATTCTTATTTTAAGAATCATGAACTTCAGACCCAATAATCAAGATTATCAAATAGTCTCAGGATAGTGGGTGGGGGGAAGTGTTTATTAAATATTTTTCCTTGGAGGGGAATAAATATTTCTTAAATTCTATGTAGTGATAAGCAGATAATGACTCATTGCTTAAATGTTTTCTTTATTTTTCTAAACCCCAACATTATACTCCAAATAACAGAATATACCACATGATTGCTATCTATCCAGTAGCTTCTCAAGGAAATCATTTACCATGTGTAACTCAAAGTCTTTTCTAGGTTCAAAACACAATTAACTTCTGGCTCTTTAGAGACAGCACAAAAATAAATAAATAAATAAACCTGTTCCCTATGTAATTATGCTACTGAAAGAGTCAAACCACTCTCTACCCTTTACACAGAGGTCAACTGGAATAATTATTAGTAATAATGTTTGATATTATATATTTTAATGCCTTTTTCTCTGGAGATCAACTTCCTTTACAGACATTCTTTCATTAATCCCTACTCCAATTTTGTGAAATAGGAAGAAGTAGGATGTTTTTATGCTTTAAGTGTTATTTCCTCTCTTAGATGTAACAACTGAAGCCCAAGGAGGTCAAGCAACTCACCCAAGGTCATATTCTATGTCAACTGCTGATTTAGATCCTTTTATTCTTAACTCCTGCATTTTCTCCTCTAAACCACATTGCCTTCAGAAACAGTCCCTTCAGGCTTCACTGCAGAGTATACTGACCCATATCAGCGATGAATTTTATTAAGTAACACAAGGTTAAGCCCTCTACAAAAGAGGCCCTCAGTCAACAGGGAGTGCACTGCATCTGGGTTTTGTACAAGGTCTTCTCCATATGAACGAACTGTCAGAATAATTTCATAATCCATTGTTCTTTCAGGTTTACAAAGAGCATTCTTCTATTTACTGGTGGATGATGAACACACAAATAATGTCAAGCCATAACAAAGGGCAGAGGGAAACAGGATTCTACTATCAGTAGAATTAATTCCTTAACTGCATTACTACAGTAGCATAACACTCCTTGACTTTGATATTAAAAATATAAATGAAAAAGAACAAAATCTGAGATGTTTGTAACTTCTAGGTCAGCAGCAAACCTTATTTGAATATTATATTGAGCAGCTATAACATTGGTTTAATTTTTCAGCCCTGGGTTTGCAGCTTTTAAGCCTAAAGAAGATCAGTTATAGGCAACAGTTATAACATTATTTTGAAAGGCATTACGTTGTCCACTGTCAGTTTGTTTCAAGAAATATTTCTTATTCTAATGAAATTTAATATAAGTCACTTAAAGAACCACACTCTCTTCTGTCAAGGAGAAGCCATGGACAGGCTTTCAGTAGGGGTATTTTTCTTTTTATAATGAACCAAAAGAATTGATGTTTCGTTGGGGGCAAGTGAACGTGGGTGGAAGGGGAGGATAACACCAGGATTCCAGAACAGAGCAGGGAGAAAAGGGAAGCAGGGTATAGCTTCAGCCAAAACTTAGCTAAAATGCAGTAGGGACCTGCTTCTCACCATAGAGTCTGTTTCTCAGCACTATAACTCTACAGGAAAGCTTCCCAAGGTCTCTCCTTCTGCTCTAAGCAGTCTTTGACTCCTTGGGTAATTAATTCTTTTCACTGAAATATGCTGTTCAAGCCCTGCTATATATTTTTTTTTGCCTAGATTTAGAATTCCTGGAAAGAAAACAGAATAAGGCACTGTCCCAATGGTGAGGACCACTCTTCAAAGATAAATATCTCCTCTGTTTTATGTTTTGTTTAAATTGGAAAAGAACAGCCCAACAAAGCCTGCACAGTATCAGAGTTTAAGATCAAGTGGTTATGCTATTTACAAAAAAAAAAAAAAAAAAAGGAGAGGAAAGAAAAGAAAAAGGTGAAAGAAGAAAATACTATGTAGCACAACAGAAACTATGAACCTTGTTATGAGATGGCCTCCTATTTAACCAACTGACTTAAAATATTTTTAGAAACAGATTTCTAGAATTTGGAAGTGCAATACAAATTGTAAGTAGATTGTAATGAACTCCTGAAATATGAAGTCCTTAATGGAAATATCATCTGACTCTAAAATCTTACATCATAAGCTTGTTAAGCTTAACACATGGTATGATTTAAAAATATCTGGGGATTATAGGAAAAGAATATGGAAATATAAAATTGGGACAATAAAATTTTTACCAGTAGACTATTTACATTTATTGTCCCTTAATTTTTTTCTAATTTCTTTATACTTGTTTTCCTATAGCCAATTATATTTCTTGAGTACCTTAAAGTTGCAATAAGGCATTACTTTTTTTCTTTGCTTTTTATATTCTATTACCTAATGATGTTTACTTTATCTAATTTTATTTGAATAAATGGAAATGACTTCAAGATTAGGTATAGTCAGCTCTTATTCAGAAGTTCATTGTGAATTATAAGAGTTAAGAGCACTACTGGCTTTGTGGCCACAAGCAAGCTCCACAATCTCTCTGTGCCATACTTTCTGGTAACAGCAGTACTAGTCTCTGGACCCCTACAAGGATCAGAAACAGTCTGAGACATGTGCTTTGTGCCTGCTGCATTGTAAGCATGATCCAGTGTTAATTTTTATCTGTAGCATTATCAAAAATGTTCCGGCTTTCTCTTTGAAATCAACCTTTCTTCTTTAGACTTTTCTTCCTTCCTTCCTTCCTTCCTTCCTTCGTTCTTCTTCTTTTTCTTTCAGCTGACTGTATGTCAGTAGTGGAAAGAGCATTGAACCAGGAGCCAAGATAACTGTGTCTCTGTTCTAGTCCTGAACCTGTCATTGTTCAGGTTGCCTGGGAATTTCAGTTCACCACTTCAGGTTTTTAATTTCCTTATTAAAAAAAAGAAGGTGCTAAATCAGAGTAATATTTTCTAGGCACTTGGAAGTCAACCTGGAAATTAAATATCAAATAAAGGGCCAACATAGTGGTCAAATCTTTATTTTATCAAGGAAGCACATTATAGAAACCACAATATACTATCAATAAGATTTCACACACAAAAAAGGATATTCTTTTACACCACAAAAAGGAAGAGAGACATATAATCTTAAAGAGCAGTTATTTTTATTAAATACATTTAACTTCATGAAAAACTTCTGTAACAGAATAATAAAATGGAAATGTTTTAGTGTCAGTTTCAGATGAGGACTCAAGACAATTGATGTCACATTATTAGCTGAGTTATGAGACCACCATGAAGGATTTGTAAAAGAAATTATGGAAACCAGTTTTGTGAATCTGAACATTATCAACCACTTTACAAGCACGGAAGTTCTAAAAGTAAGGATAATAAGAGAATTTTTTTAGAAAAAGCAAAATAGTTAAGTTACTTTCCATTTCCTCAGGTGAAAAACTTTGGAGGTATAGGGGGTGTCTTTCCCACACCCCCAAAACATGAAAAGGCACATATGCAACTAAACCTCTTTGAGATTGAAATATGTACCCTGGAGCCTGGGAAACATAATGTTCTGCCAACTGTGAATGCCTGAAGCATCAAAAGGAAAGCAGAACAGAGAGATGCCCTTTCTGGCAGCATTTATTGTTGCCCGAGAGATGAATGAAGTGCAAGGTTTCTCATGGGTCAGATGCAGGTGGTATGAGAATGCACCTGCACGTATGTGAACAGTGCCAACTCAGGCCCATCTTGGGTCCTGTCTAGGGGCTACCTGTGACACATCCTGGAGAAGGAAGGTAAGCAGCTGAAGACAGAACCAATGTAAGGAGCAGGGACAGACATCCCTCATCAAGGGGTCTACAGGTAAGCCTTTGTGACTGATGGGAGTGTGTCAGCTAGTCTGTGATTATTCTCCATCAGATAAGAAGGTCACTTCTAGCATCAGACTGGCCCAGAGTGCATGATCCAGTGATGGACCCTGACAGATTTAACCAGAGGATCATTCTTTTTCCACGCCCCCACCCAGAAGTTAAAAAAAAAAAAAAAACATAATGAGCAAAATATAGAAAGAGGTGTAAAAAAGAAAGTGTGTCTGCGTGTGTGTGATGGGGGTGGCAGAAAAGCTAAGGATGCTCTCTTTACTCAGTACAGGTGCTCAGGGTGTCAGGTTCACCATGGAAAGGGAGAGGAGGACCTCTACCCTAATAAAACATAAGGTGTTTATTACTATAGGTAAAACTAGTTTTGCAACTTCGATTGTTTTCACATCCTGAGAGTAAATGAAAAATCATGGATTTTACCCTAAATTTCATCCATGAGTAAGACAATAACAAGACCCAAGGAATAAATATTTTAAAATAAAGAGTGACAGCAAAATAGTTTTGATGACCCATCTCAATTTATGCATTTCAGCACAACTTTTGCTTTCACTGCTGAGAGGGATGCTACTCATCATTGTTTGGTTAGGCTTTTATATTTTTTATATTTTGGTTCAAACTCTCACATTGAATCATTAATGAATTGGGGAACCAGTATGCTCCATGAGAACTGTGGGCTCTTTATCGACATAGATAAGAGAAGATATATATAAAGTAGCTTCATTTGGTCTTTTAATGGTTAGTATTTATACCATTGTTTTTATTTTACTTTCTGTTGAGAAAATAACTAAAATCATTAAGTGTTTATAATAACATGTAAATGACTATGCATATGGTTAGGGTATTAGAAAAAGATTTCATAGAACTCACCTAATATTCACAAAGTCACTTAAAATTTTAAGTGTCATCAGGAATAAATTTTCCATTTTCATGACAAGAGAAAATAGAGTTTGAGTTAAGAAAGTTGTGCTTACTCTGATGGGTCTAGAGCTAGGTTAGCTGAAAATTAGCAAAGAAAATAAGTATTAGTTGGATGATTACTATGTACCAGGAAATATGCTATGCTATGTGCCATATGCTATGCTTTGCAATCCTACAAAGAACTCAGAGTAGTCATTATTATACTGATTAATAAAAGAAATCAATTTTGGGGGGGAAGATATCAGGGATTGAACTCAGGGGCACTCGACCACTGAGCCACATCCCCAGCTCTATTTTGTATTTTATTTAGAGACAGGGTCTCACTGAGCTGCTTAGTGCATCCCTGTTGCTGAGGCTGGCTTTGTACTCATGATGCTCCTGCCTCAGCCTCCAGAGCCACTGGAATTACAGGTGAGCACCATCACACCCAGCAAAACAAAGAAATTCTAATATATTTACCCCAAACTTCCCAATATCATAGATTTAAAAAGTGTTGGAATTAGAATTTTAAATTAGGTTTTTAACCTACTCCAAAGTCCATTTCTTTTCCATTATAACCTATGGAAGCTTCTAAATTTTACTTTATTTCAAAGAATTTAAATGGGATATGTTGAAAAGATTCCTTATTATATGAACCATTTCATCTGATCAAAGTACTTACTCCAGGACATTTTTATCTGGTCTTCTCACCTCTAGTCCCAGACCTTCCAGAGAACTTTATGCTTACTAGCAGGTGTTTAAATGGTAATTATTATACACAAACGTTTAGTATAGTCTGAACACTGGATTCTTCTTAAAGCAATGACTGCTTCATTCACTTTCTATTCTGGATCTAACACTATGCTTGGAACCTTGTAAGTACTCCATAAATATTTCTTGGTTTTGAAAATAAATCTTACTAGACTGTGTCTTCATCCATTCATTTACTCATGTAACATATATTTGTTAAATGGTTCTTAAGTGCCAAACATTGACAATTCCATCAATAGAGAGCAAGGTGAAGACAATTCCTGCCCTATGGATTTTAACTTTACCAGGGAAGAAGAGTTCAGCAAAAGAAGTGAGGGTTGGGCAGTGTTCCTATGGGTGAAGTTGGCAAGGCTGCAGGAGCAAGAAGTCTTGTGTGGCTTGAGAGCTTGTGAGTGTGGAGTGGCAATATGGACAGAGCTGTTTTCTTTTTTGTTTTTTTTCAGGGTGGGGAGGTACCAGGGATTGAACTCAGGGGCACTGGACCACTGAGTCACATCCCCAGCCCTATTTTTGTATTTTATTTAGAGACAGGGTCTCAATGAGTTGCTTACTGCCTCCCTGATGCTGAGGCTGACTTTGAACTCAGATTGATCCTCCTGCCTTAGCCTCCTGAGCTGCTGGGATTATAGCCCTGCACTACCACACCTGGCCAACCTGTTTTCTTCTGGCAGTTCATGTGAAAAACTTGAATGAGGTACATGAAGAGGTAGCATTCTCATTCTTTTATTTCTTAAATGGAGTGGCAAAAGAGAGAGAGAAATCACTTAAGATGGAACCAGTGTTGCTCAAGGTCAACCAAGAACCAGAAATGAAAGAAGATAGTTATAGAAATAGTTAGTTTCAGTGGTTAGGCCATCAAGGAAACTCCCAATGAAAAGGAGCCTGCTGTCAGAGAGCATCCCATGTTCGGAGCTGGCTTGTCTTTCTCACACCATGCTCCTTTAGGCCTTTGCATCTTTGACAGCCTGTTGCCTTTGTCAGCAGTAAACCCCTGCTTCTAAGCCTTCACTCAATCACTGTTTCCTGTGTAAAAAGTCAGTCTGTTCTGACTTTTCCAGAAACAGCTACCACTTCCTTCTTCTGTGTGCCTGCTACATCTCAAACCTTCACTTTAGCGCCTGGTACACTGAGCAAAAATTGTTCATTTGCATTCCTCTTTTAATGGAAGGATTGTGCTTCTTGAAGGTTATAATCATTTTGCTCCATTCCTGTATCCCTAACATCTAGTACAGTGACTATTTTATAATTTGGAAACATTGAAATTTTTAAAATGTAAATAAATAATTTCTATAAAAGTTGAAATTTTGTCACTTATCCAAATAACGTGCTTCTATAGAATTAGACACAGAGATATTAAATTTGCATATTATCCATGTTTTTATCTGGCTCCTTAGGATTTATGTATATTAAATTCATTTTTTCTATTTTTGAAGGATTATAGCCTATGGAAGAATTAGTAATAAGTTCTTAGACTATCAGGATCTGATTTTTAGCTTTTTCCTTTATGGATTTCATGTTCTTCACTCTGCCAAGGTTTATTCATCTGTAAAATATACAAAAACTGGACCTAATTAGGCGGTAGAAAGTAAAGACATCCTTCAAAATGTAAATGTGAAGTATTAAACTGTGCTTTGCTTAGTCCCTGAAACTCGTTGAGAGTATGTTCTCAATGAGTATTAAAAATCGTGATTCTCCTTTCATCATTTAGTGTTTCTACAGTTTAGTGAAATGATTGTTATGTGTTGAGTTCACTGGAAAAAGTAAAAAAACATAATTTGGGGAGCAAGACATTTATTAGAATATCATCTGTGAAAGGAAATAGGCAGAAAACAGTTTTGGGCACAGGAATAAGGTGAACTACAGTGGCAGTCATTGGTCTCTGTCACCCTGCAGGGATCTTGGCAGTGAGTATTGTGAAGCATAGTGTCCCTCTTCTGGTAGAACTGGGTGGGTCTTTATAGCTCTCTTACTCAGATTCCAGGTGTGGGTCACCCTGGAAATCAGGGGAAGACCTCTGGCAATATGGTTTTCGGCAACACACCCTGAAGTTGCTGACAGTCGGAGGCTGTCTTTAGGAGGAGAGCATCTGAGCAGTTAGTGGTAGTAGATTCCCATGCATGTGAATGATACCATGAATGATGCCGGCATTAAATCAATGAATTTCAGAATTCTTTCAATTTACTAAAATTAAATTCCAATCCATTTCTTTTAATTTTTATTTGTAGTATTTCTTATTCTATCTACAGAGATTCATGTCTCTTAAAAAAAAAAAACCTTTTCACTTCTTCTCTCTTTGTAAAACATAGTCACTAATAACAATGCAAACCAAGAGTGGTTTTGCTCATCTATTGCTGCCTAGGATGACATGTAAGATGTCTCAGTCCACTTTCTGCTGCTCTAATGGAATACCACAGACTGGGTCATTTATCATTTATAATTTAGATCAAGGTTCTGGGGTTAGGAAGCCCAGGACCAATGGAGCTACAACTGGTAAGGAGCTTCTTGCTGCATCATGATCCATTGGGAGTCATCACATGGAGAGACAGAGCAGGAGCTGGCCCAACTTGCTTTTCTTGCAAACCTACTCCTAGGGTGATGACATTAATTCATCCACGAGGGCAGAACTCTCCTGGTTGATCTTTCTCTGTTAGTCCTTCCTTTATTTCTCCTTCCTTCCCTCTTTTCTTCCTCCCTTCCTTTCTCTCTCCCTTGCTACCTCCCTCTTTCCCCTCTCTTCTTCCCTCCCCTCCCCTCTTCTCTCTCTCTCCTTTTCTCTGTTCTTTTTCCTCCCAATCACCTATTGTGACTATTTTGACTAATTTCCAAGTTTTTATTTTATTTTCTCATAGAAACATCAGAGGCCTCATTTTCGTTCCAGAGTTATGTGTCTCTCAATAAAATGGCATTTGTCTTTCAATTTCTTATTTACTATTAAAGTTTTTCATGGACCTACTTCTAGTGACTTTGGTGCTTCTAGTTACTGAATTTGTTGTAAGATGCCTTTCAATAACAGTGACAATTTTTGTTGTTGTTGTTCTAAAAATAAACAAAAGAAAATGTTCTTATATAGAAATTAACAGACAGGTTGGCGAGACTAAATCTCTGAGGTACATTGGTGTTTTGGGAAATTATTCAAGGTTGTTTTCTACTCAGATCTAACATGGAGTTTTTTCTAATGTAGTCAAGCTCTTAGTAAATTTTTTTATAGACATTATCCAAAAACATTTTTAAAGGCACTAAGTGGATGCATGGTTTTGATTGGATTGAATAGATTAAATTTAGAAACTATTTTTTTTTAGGGTAGAAATATCATGAAAGTGATTGAATTACCCCCAGAGGCTAAATATTTTTTTTTAATATTTGAAAGCTGAGAGTAAATTACAAGCACATCTTTACCCTGATTTTAATGCTCTTCTCTAAAAACATAGTATTTAGTGTATTTCTTTTGCAAATTAGACATATGGGACTCGATTTATAAATATTTTTCTTTAAAATTTAAATTATGGAGTTAAAAAAAAATAAAAAGGAAATGTACAAAACCACTTTCTCAAAAGGGCTGCAAAAAATTACTCCTTGAAACATTGGACTACAAAAAAACATTTGCATTTAGTAAGCTGCATTATTTATAGATGTAGAACTGTAACCTCTCATCCCCGTCTAGTAGTTCATTTTAAATCTATAAGATTTACAAAACAAAAGCAAGAGAAACATGTGTTGAGCAATAAATAAATACTGCTAGTGAGCTTCTGTATTCTTTTAGCATTACACTATTCTCATCATTTTTGACATAAAGAAGTGTTCTGCAAGGAGGGAAAAGCACATTTTGAAATAACTAGTTAAGCTGGGGATAAAAAACTGGTAACAAAAAGGAAAGGAAATGGTTTTGATTTCCATTATGCTTAAGGTCATATACAGGTCATGTTTAACACAGATTCCATTTTCATATATTTTAATAAAATCTATATAGGAAATTCAAGCAACAGCTGTGGAAAGAATTTGATCTAAAGGAGCAAAAACTAAGTGTCACTTTAACATTAACCTTCTAGTGATGAATAAGCAAACAGAAGAAAAAAAGAATGTTTTCTCCAAATCAGAAAGCAGATATATTTGTGCCCTAGCTACTGATGTGAAAGAAATATTTGATAGTAATGGCCTTGTAACAAGACGTCCTGGGTTTGGCATTACAAGAGCACTACATTAAATACCAACACACATCTTTTATTTAGAAACTCTCAGCATAAATGGGGAGAAAGAGTTAAGTGTCAGGTTGTCCTGTCCTTGAAAATATTTTTGAAAATAGTGTGGCAGGAATTGAAATTGTACTGAACACCACCCATTTCTTCTCGTCTTACTTTGCATACTTTTTCAGAGAAGTGGTATGTACACTGCTTTAACTTTTCTGTCATACTTGGAAGAGGAGACTGATATGGGTCTTACTTGGAACTTGGTCTCCTCTCCTTGTGCTTTTTAAAGACACATATTGTATCTTTTTCTATAATAGCTTATCATGCCAGGAAGAGGATAATTGCAACTTGAAGCACAATTTCAGGCTTCAAAGCCGAACTTGCACCACATTTTACTTATACATACCATTAAGAATCAGCTTTCTCTCCCATGGGTGGTATTCTATTTATTTCTCTAATTTACATGACTGTTTTCTTTTGCATTGTATGAAATGTTGAAATAATTCAAAAGAGGTTCTAGGGAACAGCACAATGCCTGCCTCCCAACTGCGTGAGTCAGTATGTAATAATTGGCTTGAATATATAGATAGGCCATTATGAGTCTTGTTAAAGTTTGTGTCAGGTTCCTGCAATAATTACTGAAGGCCTAATTCAGACCAGCTTTCCTCCACAAAATTAAATAAAAGAGGTACTGGATACACCAAGCATCAGAGGGATTAGTCAATTCTCTTTGCACAGCAGTGACCTTTGTATCCCTTCTATTAACGAGTGGGAAAGATTTAACTACACTGCACGTGCCCTTGTATTTGCCGGCCATTATTTAAAAGATGTCAAAATGAGTTCAGTAACTCTTCATTCTTTTTAAACCTCACCTGTTCCTCAATCAGGAATTTTAAGCTCCATCTTTTCTTTCTTTTCATTTGTTCTTTCTCTCCACCTCCTTCCCTTTGTCTCTTCTTCTTCCTTCCTTGATTTCTTGCCAGCCATATTTCTTGCTCTTTCTCCCTCCTTTCCTTTGTTCATTTCTTCCTTCTTTCTCTGCCTCTTTGCCTGTTTTCCATTTTTTTTAATTGAACCCAGAGCTACGTGGAGTTTTTGTCCTGCATAATTATGTAGGAGTCTTGGAAAGGCAGGCTCCTGAAGTACCGTGAAATAACTGTACTGCTTGTCAACTAGGAAGTGAATATATACAGGATACTTGCCATGGGGGTCACACTGTGTCTAGTATTTTGTGATTTAATTGCACACTGAATGTAGGTTTGAATCTATTAGAAAAAAGACAGATGCAGATTTGATGAGGTAATCTTTTACCCTCCACATCATATTTCACTTAAGTGGTAGTCAACATGTAGCCCTAATTGGCAGTCAAATCAGAACTCTGTTGACTGTAGCTAAATGCATATTGCCTAATTGTATAATTCACATAACTTCATGCAAAATTCAAGGTATGAATGCACTTCCTAGGGATGGAATTGCTGAGCATAAATCAATGACTTTTTTTTTTTTTAATCTTCAAAAGTTCACTTAATCATTGACCTGTGACTTCATGGGTCAGCTAATTACTAGATTTTGGAGTTAATTAGGTTAATGGACATATAAGCACTATAACTGATACTGAACCAGTTATTTTAATATTTCATAAATGAGGTTGCTTTTGTTTTTTTCAAAGTTACAAATAATATTTAAAAAGATTTATTTCCATTAATACAAGCTTTTTTTTCCTCCTCTTTTCTTCTTGTCTTCATATTAGTTTGTTAACCCCATTTGCATGAAGGGATATTTGAAAATATTTTTCTAATATATTTATTTTTAGAATTTTTAATTGAGAGTATTTAATACATGTTTACAATGTGAAATCTTATTTTCTAGATTGATACTTAGTGTTCAAGGAATTATTTTGTTGATAATCAATAATCCTACTACTGATGGTCCCATTTACAATGGTTTGACTTATTTTTCAACTTTATGCTGACACAAAGTGATATACCTTCAGTAGACTGAAATTTGAGTGTTGAATTTAGAATTTTCCCAAGCTGGTAATATGTGCTGTGATTCTCTCTCACAATGTTGAATAGCAGCTGAAAGCTGCAACTCACAGTCAGCCACATGATCACCTGCTAATCAGATGATATTCTGCAATGTACTGTGCTGCTAAACCATGGTGTTCAGAAGGCTAGGTGTATTAAATATATTTTAGACATATGATACTTTCAACTGACAGTGTGTTTACCCAGACTTAACCCCATTGTACATCAAGGAGCATCTACAATTGAATTTTTATTATAGCATCTTTATTAGATGCTTAATTAATCTCAACCTCCTAGTTCATGGTAACTTGTTCCTTTTCTGGGAATTATGTTGTATTTATTGTTATCTCTAAAAGTTTTAAAGTTCCTTTTTATATTATATCAATGTCTCTCCATTTTCCCTCCACTGGTATAATTCTGTCACTGAGAATTTCAGAAACTAAGTCTTATACCTTTCAAATGACAATCAATTAAATACATGGAGTCAGATGTCATGTTCTGTCTATCTTTAGTTCTTGAAGCTAAATAAGTCCAGTTGCTTTTACCAAGTTACTAAAGATGTACTTTATAGAGTCTTTGTGATTCTGGCTGCCCTTTCTTGGAGAATGTTCAGTTTTGTTTGGAGGCTTCCAAAATAAGCTACTCCACGCAAAACATGAATAAGATAAAGTATACTGAGCTTTTATTATTTATTACATACTTAGATAGTTTAATGAGTTTAAACTATCACATGTTAGTTATCTTATGAATTTAATGCATAGTTGATCCATTCTAAGGTGAATCTAAATAAAACACTTCAGGTATTTTTCCTCTAATTTGCTGACAACACAGGTAAATTGAGAATTAATTCACACATGGAAATTTTGAACTGTACTTTCAATCCCTTGAGATATTTTGAATTTTGATTGTGTCATGAAACTTATAGCCCTTGCTTTAAATTTCATATTATTTATAAATTTGAGAGAAATATCTCTTGAGTCAATAACCACACATGATTTTTAGTTTGTTTAGCTAAATGTGCTGCGTGAAACTCTCTAAGGAAATAAAGGCTGATTTCCTACATTTCCCTGTTTTAATCAGCTTTTATAGCTGTGACCAAAATACCTGAGCAGAACAACTTAGACATGGCAAAGTTCATTTCGGGCTCATGGCTTCATAGGTCTCAGTCCATAGATGTTAACTCGATGGTTCTGGTTCCAACATGGGGCAGAACATCATGGCTGAAGGGTCTAGAAGAGGAAAGCTGCTCACTTGGCATCCAGGAAGCAGAGATAGAAGAGGGAAGGAGATCCAGGGAAGTTAAGCCCTTCCAGAGGTATCCCCTAAAGGCTCACATGTGAGACAATGCAAGAAAGTTTATAGGTAAAATGATTGGTTTATGAGAGCCTTAACCTAATCAGTGCATCAGCCTTCTAATAGGGATTGCCTAGGTAATAACTGTAGGCTGGAAGGGTATGGCTGGAGGAGGTTGATCATTGGAGGGTATATATTTGGTTCTTGATGAGCAGAACTCTCTCTCTGCTTCTTGGTTTTGTGTCCTGAGCTACATTCTTGTGCCACACTTTTCTATCATGATGTTCTAACTAACCTCAGGCTCAGAGCAACCAATTTGGCCATCTATGGTCTGAAACCTCTGAAATGTGAGCTCCAAAATAAACTATTCCTCCTCTAATTGTTCTTGCCATGTCTTTTGGTCACAGCAGTAAAAAAGCTGACTAAAACAACCTCTCACCTCCTCCAGTCTCTCCCCACCTCCCTACAGTTAACATTCAAACTAGGATGGACCAAAGAGGTTACAGCTCTCATAGTCTAATCATTTCACCTCCAAACATCCCTGCAAAGGAGCTTTTGAGGAACCCCTCATATCCAAACCATAACACTTCCCTTCCCATTTCATGCCCCAAGTAACTAATAGGGTATTTAAGAAATGTTCATAGCACTCTCATCACAGATGAACTTGCCATCTATAGGAAATCGAATAGGCATAGTGAAAATCAAGAGGCAAGAAAAGGAAAAAAAAAATTTCAAATCCTTTAAAATGTATTAGCTCATGTAATCCTCATTAGAAATTTTTGAAAGAGATATTATTCTTTACACTTTATTAATATGAAAAAACAAGGCCTAGAGAGTAAAATAGCTTGTCAGCAATGGTGTAGTTATGAAATAGTGTATGCAGAATTAAAACAATTGTTGTCCAGCTACAGGCTTATACATAACTATTACACCAAGGATTTATTAATAAGTGTTTTTACATTCAACATGATTTTTTTGCATTATTTTAAATCTTTTTTATTTGTTTTAATTAGTTGTACATGATAGCAGAATGCATTTTGATTCATTATACACAAATGGAGCACAACTTTTCATTTCTATGGTTGTACAAGATGTAGAGTCGCACCACATATGCAGTCATACAGGTACCTAGGGTAATGATGTTCATCTCATTCCACCATAGTTCTGCCCCCATACTCCCTCCCCTTATCTTCCTCCCAAATCAACATGATTTTTATAAATAAGAGTAAGGAAAAGTACTTTCAAGACAAAGAATAATGTCAAACCAAAAGAAGCACAGTGTATGTTAAAGCAATAGAAAATGTTTGAATACAAAAGAAGGTGGTAGACGAAAAGATAAGAAAGAATTCTTTTCACTTAAAGATCAGCAATTTACATATAGGAGTCTTCTGAGCTATTTCCTGGAAGACAGGGACAGAAGAAGTAAGGTAGAAATTCCTAGTATTTCTTAAATGATTAAAATGTGAAACAGGCTCAGGAAAGGATACCCAATTCTGGTGGCAGATCATTGGAAATATCCTTCAAGTTGACACCAAAGAAGCTATTTCATTGATGTCTATAAGTACATTACTGCTGTTAATTTTTGGAGAGGAAAGTTGGCTATTTTTTTTTCATTTATGTTTTGTTCATTTTTCTGGGCATTAAAAAATAGATCACTGTCTCTACTAATGGGACTCAGAACTAAGGGAGGCTTGAGAATTTAAATACAATCTGATGTCCATTACAAAATTTGTATAAAGAATTCTAGGACAGTGCCAAAATCAGTTACAAATGAACTGTGTTTTGAAAGATAAGCAGAATAATTTGGGAGAAAAAAAGAATTGAGCAATGCAATAATATTGAACAATAGGGGTTTAAGCATATCCTGGTGTAAGAAGCTTCCTAATTGAGTATAATTATGAAGGTGAAGGTAAGGGTTGACAAGACTTTTGACAGCCAAACATGAATCAGACCTCAGGAGACCTAGGAGGCCATGCTCAGGAACTTAGATTTTTATCTCCTGATTGATGTGACAAGGGAGGGGGAGGGGAAAAACTTATAATGTTTTATTTGTAGCACTTAATACAACAGTATTGATACTAGATTTTGAGAGAGAGCCTAGAGAAGACAAAAATGTGCTCAGGTAGAGTTATTTCCTTGTCAGAATAAAGTCTAGTTTAAGTAATGGGGGCTTATCACATGAGTACACACTTAAGAACAGGAACTATTATAGATACTGTGGTAGACCTCAGAGGCAAGAGTTCTCAGGGGTTCACTGAAATGCTTCACTAATGATGTAACTCGACTTTTCTGAAATGTCTTCTTGAATATATATCTCAGTATGTCTATCCTTGCCTTTCAGAGGTTTTTATCACTTTCTTCTCTTTCTATTCTATTTCTCCTTCTCCATTCTTGTTGGCCTACTTACAACTTGAGTTATAATGACCCATTATATCCTCTTAGGTTTTTTCTGCACTGATAATCTTTTTTGTTTCTGCACTTGTGTTGATTCTCTTCTTATTCTCTAGTTCATTTTACAATGAACCAGTTTTTCCCATATTTTTATTGGTGGATTATGACTGTATATAATGGTGGGATTTGTTGTTATGTGTTTGTGCATGAACACAAAATAGCCATAAAATTTGCCCAGTGTTACTTACCATTATTTCCCCTTTCCCTACCCTTTCTTCCACTCTACTAATCTCCCTTTGACTTTCATGAGACCCCCTCTTTCTTTTCATTTTTCCTTTCCAGCTTACATACATGAGAGAAAACATAAAACCCTTATCCTGAATTTAGCTTATGTCACTTAACATAATGTTCTCAAGTTCCATCCATCTTCTTGCAAATGACATAATTTCAGTTTTATTTATAGCTGAATAAATCTTCATTGTGTAGCAATACTACATTTTTTTTTATCTATTTATCCACTGATAAACATCTAGAGTGGTTCCGTAGTCTGGTTATTGTGAATTGTGGGACTATATTCATGGGTATGCACATGTCACTATAGTATGATAACTTTAATTCTTTAGGAGATATACTGAGGAGTGGTATAGTGGATTATGTGGTATTTCCATGCCTAGTCTTTTGAGGAATCTCTGTACTGATTTTTCTTAGTAGCTATACTAATTTACATTCCAACCAGCAGTGTAAATTGTTCCTTTTCCTCCGAGTCCTCTACAGCATTTACTGTTGTGTGTATTATTGATGGCTGCCATTCTTAATGGAGTTAGATGAAATTTCAGTGTACTTTGATTTACCCTTCCCTAATTGCTAATGATGTTGAACATTTTTTTTCATATGTTTGTTGGCCACATTTCTTATTTTGAGAAGTATCTGTTTAGTTAATTTTCCCATTTATTAATTGAGTTAGTTAGGGTTGTTTTGGTGTTAAGTTTTTTTTAGATTTTTTTAATATTATGGATATTAATCCTCTGTCAGAAGAGTAACTAGCAAAAAATTTATCCAATTACATAGGTTGTTTCTTTTAATTCCTAGTTTTTTTCTTTTGCTTTGCAGATGCTTTTGAATTTGAAACTGTCCCATTGATTAATTTTTTTTATTTTTAAAAATTCATTCCTATTAATTATACATGACAGGATAATGCATTTTGACACATTGTATACAAATGGAGCACAATATCTCCTTCCTCTGGTTGAATATGTTGTAGAGTCACACCAGTAGGGTAATCATACATGTATACAGGGTAATAATGTTCATCTCATTCCACTGTCCTTCCCATCCCCACACATCCTCCCCTCCTTTATTCCCCTATGCACAATCCAGAGTTTCTTCATTCCCCACCCACATTGTGGATTAGCATCCACTTACCAAAGAAAACTTTCAGCCTTTGGTTTTTTGGGTTTGGCTTATTTTGCTTAGCATGATATTCTCCTGCTCCGCCCATTGATTAATTCTTGGCATTATTTCCTAAGCTTTGGAGGTCTTGTTGAAAAAGTCATTGCCTGTGCCTATATACTTGAGTATTGAGCCTATATTTTCTCCTAGCAGTCGCATAGTTTCCGTTCTAATTCCTAGATCTCTGATCCATTTTTATCTGATTTTTGTGCAAGGTGAGAGATAAAAGACTAGTCTCATTCTTCTACATATGGATAACCAGTTTTTCCAGTGACATTTGCCTAAAAGGCTGTCTTTTCTCCAATGTATGTTTTTAGCGCTTTTGTGGATGACCAAGTTCTAACATAGCTTTCCACATAAGACCCTTTTGTTTTTTTCCCACCCAAAGATTATATAAAGTCACCAACATCAATCAATACATCTTTTACAAGAATAATTCTCTTTTAAAAAGAGGTGTATATGTTAGAAGTAATTAACTTATCCCCTATGCAATGTAATAATGTACTCAGAGTAAGAGAGTAAAGGAAATATCAAGGAAATAGCAATGGAGATATATTCAAGAACTTTTTAGAAGATAAATTTGTAGATCTTTAATTGATATGATGCAGAGCAGGAAAAACAGTCAATTAAGTGCCCAATGATTCTGAAGGGGTTGCTTAATTGATAATAGACAAACAATTTAGACGGAAAATCATAATGTGAGACCAATATTATGAATAAGCAGGAGGGAAATCACAGGTAAAGTACTTATCTGTAGGTCATCTAAAAAAATGAATGAAGCTAAATTCTTCCGTGACATGGAATGGACAGTCAGTTACTATTACTCAGTTTCTTAAACTAGAAACATGAGTGACATTACCACTGGAGAAGAAGAAAAACTGTACAATTGTAAGGGCAATAACATCTCAAAGGCATACAGAGCAGGAACACAATCCAGAATCTGCAAAGAAACTGTCATGGACACTGAAAACATCAAAAACAAAGAGGGAATATCATGTCAAAGAAAATTAAAGCAAGGAGAGTCTTATGAACATAGCTCAATACTGTCAAAGGAGCAGAAAGTCAAGTTAGATAATATAAAAGTGTCTATTTTGTGTAGCAATTAAAAGTACTTGATAGTGTTAACAGGGATTTGGAGATGCACTGGGGTGAGAGTGAATTTGCTGTCCTTTGGGAAGTATTAGGAGGTGAAGATATGAGAACTTAAATGTGTGATTTTTGATAAGAAAGGAAGGGAACAATAAGGACACAGATATATGCTATCAAAACATTTTTTTCCCTTTGGGGTGAGAGGAATTTGGACATGTTTATATGCAGAGAGCAAAGATCCAGGTGAATATCACTGTTCAAGTGATCAAACCAGAAAAACAAAAGGATGAAAAGTGAGGACTGTTTACTTTTCTGTGGAATAGGCGATAAGGAAGAGAAAGAGAGAAACCAGTATAAGGATATATTATGAGACTGGCTGTCCTCTGGATGAATGATTCCTCAAGTTTGTGGAATAGTGTGAGAAACTGTGCAAATATATCTTGGGACTTTCTATGAGTCTTTCTTCCCTGGCTTCTGTAACTCAATGGTTGATGTTTTACCTTGTACATTTTATTTTTGCTTTTCTACATTGTTTTAAAATATTGTTTCCATTGTCTATGGTTAGTCAAGGATTCTCTGCCATGAATCTGAGACAACCTTTGATAACTCCCAGTCTCTTATTTTTTTTTTAAAGCAAGGAGAGTCTTGTTTTAAAGACTTTTTTTGAGTCTAAAAAATAAGCCAATTTAAAATCATTAAGCATTTTTCCTACCATCCTCCATATCCTGGGATCTAATGGCCCCTTTGGCATGTTTATGACTATAAATGATAGCAACTGCATTAAACATAGCATGTCTTCTTTTTAATTTGGAATCTAAATTACCTTTTACCTTTTTTGTTCTTACGAAAAAATATTAATTTTCTTTGTATTCAAGCTAAACTTGTACCCTTGAATGCTATTGTCTTTAATTCATATTTCTCCTAAATGTGAGTATAAATTTATTAGTAAAATATAAATAAAAATTAATATAAATATAATGTAATAAAGTTTAATTTTGTCATTAAAATTATTTGGTTCTGATAACTCTCCTTGAGATCCCTAAAGAGCTAAACTTCAAAGTGACTATACTGCAATGGCTACTCTAATAAACTAACCCAGCCCGGTTGTCTGTGTGTGATCTGCTTTCTTTTCTGAGACAGTAAATAAGCACAGATTTTCTTTCAAGATAAGTTATATTTAAAAAGGGTGGATTCAGCCAAGCAAACTGTAGAAGAATCCAAACAATGAAATTTAAACTTAAAGGGAAAGGTATGTGGACTACAGTTAAATGCTTTCTATTATAATACAACTGGCATTGGACAAAAGTGCCAATGTTGGGTGTTGAAGTGTGTTGTCCATTCATTCATTGTGCAGTGACTATCACCACTGTAGGAATGTTGGATTGCTGAGAAGCAGGTTTTAAAAAGTGCATCTTGTTTCAGATGGCTTCAAATTAGAATAAGTTTGTAAATGATGTCTTAAGTTTAAATTCATATTCCAGAGCAGACTCAGCAGTCAGCATGTTTTATAATATAAGCATTTAGGTACTAGCCAGTTTAGATTTATTACTATCCCATTGTCTGCTGAAAAGAGTGAGAGAATTGATGAAGCTATTTTATTAGCAGTGCTACATATTGAGTGCTCTTCCAAAGCCTCCTTTTATCACACTTTAAAAATCATTCTCTAATTTAACAACGATATTAAGAGAGCTCTTTTATTCAGTTCAATTATGTGAAAGCACACTCATTTTTTTTAAGGGGTTAATCTTTAGGGATGAAACAGATTATCAGCTTTTGAACCAATTTAAGTAGAATCTCCAGAAACAAAGCCAGGACAAATAATTATTGGCAGTTCGCAGAAGGCATTCTGTGCCCACTGCTCTGCTGGATTCCGTTAAAGTCAGCTTGCTTGTCTTAATGGGAAACACCTGTGGTCCGGAACGTAAGAAGACAAATCAAACTAACTGTGCTTTGAGACACTCAAACTAAATTATGGAAATAAAAATCTCCTCGTCTCAGCATCACCAATGTCCCTCTTTCCCTTGAAACAGATATTAAAGAGAGGTTGTTTTGAAAGTATTTATTTCCCTAAGGCATTCCAGAACTCTCCACATTGTCAGAACATTGTCAGCTAGAAGACAAGTCCCCCAGACTCCATGGTCCTTATTTCAGTGATCCATTAAATAATTTAAAAAGAGCAAGCTTGTAAAAATAAATGCAAATTCTTTTCATCTCAAACTAGGGAATTATTAGTGTATCAAGGAGACACAAAGGGTTTTCTTTTTTTTTTTTTGCTTCCACTCATGCCAAGGAAGATGTTTTAGATAATACGACTTGAAAAACAAAGGACACATTTACTTAATTATTTGTGAAAAAGCTAGAGAAGATTCAGAATTGGGACTGTGATCTGATAGATGCATGGTGATGTCTGCAAGACACCTCATAGTAAATATGATCAAAATTAAGCATTTCTGTATTAATGTACGCTCATAGGAAACTCTGAAGATAAAAAAGGAGGTCTTAGAAAATCTACATACAGGACCACAAGGAAAGAAGGGTTGACTTGTTATGGCAGATGTGATGTTATCATTAATCAGAAATAGAGTTTCTGTTTTGCTTTCATCTTTTCCTGGAAGAAGAATAGCCCTCAAATTGGACATTGTAGAACACAATTTATTCAGAAGAGGAACATTTTCCTGTGGCTGTTAAATTTGCAGAATACTAGAAAGGAGTGATTGACAACATAATTTGATTATTTCTGTAGATAAGATTGAGAAAAAGTAAAGAGAAGTGAACATCATAAGTGAAGCAAGTTTATGAACTAAATTGCCCATGGAGGACAATGGAGAAGGTGGGTGGCATGTAGCACAAATGAATCCACTCAGGTGTTTGAGAGATCTTTTCTTCCAGTTTTGTCTCTTGGAGCAAAGGATCCTACTGTTCTATTCCTCTATTTCTTTTGATAGAGATTTTGATAGGGATATAGGTACCTAACTACAAAATAGAAAGCAATGGATGATCAAGATAACAAACAGGTAGTTTCACATCCAAAAAAAAAAAAAAAAACAATAGGCATATTTGGATATTGTAGAAAACTGTAGAACACATACTTTGTCTAATAAAAACAATCCACATAATTATCACCACTTAGGTATGTGGCCCATGTTGCTCTACCTTACAGCTTTGTAAGAGAAACTGAAAATCCAGATTTAATGAGGGATTTGATAATTTTTAAATGTTGCAAATTTATTTTTTGGTTTGCTTTTAAGTTTATAGTTTAATGAAGATTAATCTTCAATGTCATTTTATGTATTTGTCTCTATAGATGTTTGTTATAGGAGAATACTGAGCAAGCAAAAGAACATCTCAGAAAATTCCTGCTGGCCACCGTTTTGGCACCACTGCATTTCAGAGTGGTTTGTGAAACTAAAGGAGGAAAAAAAATTAGAAATAAATAGGTACACATGGCATACCTTCCAAAAACCTGCTAAATCCACTTCAAATGTCTAGAAGGCCTGGATAGTGGAGACTTGCTTCTATACTCGTTTGCTGAAAATGTTCAACTTTTTAAGATCGCTTAAATTTCTTTTTAAAAAAAAGTTTTCTAATTTTAAATTTTTATTTTTGGTACCAGGGATTGAACCCAGCTGCATTTTATCTCTGAGCCACAATCCCAGCCATTATTATTATTATTATTATTATTATTATTATTATTTATTTTGAGATAAGGTCTCATGAGGTTGCTTACAGCCTCAGTAGGTTGCTTATAGCCTCACTAAATTGCTCTGGTTTTGAACTTTGATCCTCCTGCCAAAGCCTCTTGAGTTGCTAGCATTACAGGCATGTGCCAGCTCATTTAAACTTCAACAAAATTCTTATTTATTTTTTTATTGGAGACTTAATGTACTAATTCCATGGGAAAAGACAAATGAAACAAGTTGTACAATAGTTAAAGCAAGTATAATTTCTTTCCTTGACTATTAAAGGGCAATAGTAATAATCCCTCTGTAGATTTCTGAGCTCTAAGGAGAACTTACATGATGGACCAACCAAAGATGTTGTAGTTAGATTTTCCACTCTCCAAATTATATGTGGAGAGAAATATACAAAATTTCCACAAGGCAGCCTTGCTTTCAAGAAATATACAAAATTTCACAAGGTAGCCTTGCTTTCAAAAAGAGTATAGTATGTTCTATTGTTCATACTACTCTGAAAGACGAGGATGTGCATTAGCTTTTTTCCATTTTTATAGAATGGATTGCTATAGTTTCATAAATTATTCCCAATAACACTGCAAGAAATTGGTTTATACATATGTCCTAGGAAATGTTTTAGTATTTCTGAATGATACCTAGAGGTAATCTTGTTAAGTCAAAGACTATACACATTTAAATTTTAATGGATAATGTAAAATAGCATCAAAAGAAATAGTGACATTTTCATCTATGGTGGTTAACATTAGGTATTACCCATGTATTGAATAATCTAACATCTTAAAAATGGTGTTTCACTTTTTTGGTCTTTAGTAAGGTTGAACATCATTTTTCATATAAAATGGACAATTACAGACAAGTTTTCAAGAATAAAGAAAATATAATGACCAGTAGAAACTAATGAAATGTTCATTAAACTTTTGTGGAAAGATAACTAACTTCCAAAATAAAAAAAAATGTGAACAAATTTTCTAAACATTTAACGCTTTTTTTGCAGTATTTATGTTGAATTTAATGATAATAGTGTATAATTGAATAGCATATTTCAGTGAATAGGCAGCAACCAGATAAAATTAAAATATCCATAGTCTAATGATTAGAAGAGCTGAACAAATTAATAATAGTATTAAGTTGTTATTTATCTTACATGGCACCAAAAAAGTTCTTTAATATTTATTTCAAAAAACATTTAAATAACTTCAATATAAAAAGTGTGTATTATGTATAAAGCTCTAGGTATTAGGTGATACATTCATCTTTAAAAGCATTTTAGTAGATCAAAGTAATGGAAATAAAATATTATTAAAAACAAATGACACACTTTATAAAAACAGACCAAATTTAATTAGCTATTAAAATTTGAAAAAAATTTATTTAACCTTATTTTAAAAGTGCTTTTAATACCCAAAGTC
The DNA here is from genome assembly GCF_052094955.1 of Ictidomys tridecemlineatus. Classification (NCBI taxonomy): domain Eukaryota; kingdom Metazoa; phylum Chordata; class Mammalia; order Rodentia; family Sciuridae; genus Ictidomys; species Ictidomys tridecemlineatus. The sequence continues at coordinate 64,449,645 of NC_135487.1, read as the reverse complement.
CTTCAGTGGTGTTATTATGGCATCCCAAGTGTACTTTTGTGCACAACTGTTCATGCTGCCAATAAACTCTGTCTATACAGTAGGAATGTGAGGAGATATTTATGAGCTAACTCCAGTAGTTTCTTCTGGCTTCTTCATCTTCAAATAATTCCAAATCTTATTTGATAACATTGAGAAATCTTTTTGAAAACATTTTCTGGTTTTGAATAGGGATGATGGGGAAGTGTGTAGGTTTGATTTCAAAGAAACCACTTCCAGGTTGTCTCACTCGTCTTTGGCATTGTGATATGTTTGTGAAAATCCTGATGCAGAGTCACCTGTGTCATTTTCAAGACTGTCATGTTTATATTCTACTTTTCCTGAATATCTTTGAAACAGAGTAAGAACGATACTTGACACATCAACTTTTGTTTTGTTTATTGTTTTCTTCCTTTTCTTGAGGATTTTGATTTATAAAGTAACTCCTCTACTAATACAAAATTCTAATGCAGTCTATAAATCTCTGGAAATGTATCAAGAAATAATGATCAATTTTCAGATTTTATATATCATAAAATGAAAGTTTTACATCCACTGATATCTACAAGTATCATTTTTAATACTTTTGCATAGCTAGATTCTCTAAGGCCACTGGTCACAGGCTCTATTGTTGTTGTCGATAGTGATTTGTCCTGTCCTGGTGATTTTTAAAGGCATATCAGTCTCTTATATGATGCCATTGAAATTGGCTTGTTATACTTGCAATGACTCATATCTTGGGAAGAGGACAACTGCATTTGATGTTTCTAAACTGAAGATAACTTTAATCTTTGTAGCTTAGACTTTAAGGTCTAAATCAAGAGGAAACTGGATAAGTATAGATATAAATAATCATATAATTGAGTTTAAAAATCCAGTTCTAGAGAGTCTAGCGATAGTTATCAATTGACATAAAAATTGAGTGAGCTAAAAAGTGATAAAACTAATCCTGCAATTATTTAGTTATGGGAATATCAAGGTCAATTGTAGAACATAAAAATCCCATTGTTTTCTTCACTAATCAGATTACATCACCTTTTATGTTGACATTGCTGACACCAAGATACACCAGACTGGCCACTTCCTGGACAGCCAGTCTATGAGAGGTGTTAGAAATCCATTCTTTGGAAGTAGTGGGAAATGTGGTTCTAGTTAACTCTGGTTTGCACCAGCAACTGCTAACATAACTGTCAAAAGGGAAAATGATCCAGCTCCAGAGATTATAAGGAATCTCTTATTTTCAATCTGAACATGTGACAGAAGAAAAGAAAACGTTATTTATAACCTTCCACTGCTTTCTAGGGCTGGTGAGTTGTACTAACTATAGGGTCTTTTGTCTGCTGAGCATTCACGCAGAAAATCGTCATCTTTATCCTAATGGTCTCTGGCATGCTTGAAAACAGTAGTGGGTGGAGGTATAGGCTGTTGAAGATTGAAGCAAGACAGAACTCCATTGCTTTGATTAAAAAAGAGAGAGGGACTTAGGAGGTAGGGGGTGGGAATAACAACTCAGAGGAATGGAAAAGAACAGGCAGTGGCTAAGAAAGCTGAATAATGTGGGCAGAGAGAGGAGAACTGGTGTCAGCAAAGGAGAGAAGATTTTTTTAATTGGGATTTTGGAAAGGAAATACAGTGGTACATTCAATCTATGCTCTCTTTTATTGTAACATATATGGCTTTGGAAAATTCCACACTCTACTTCAGTGAATGAAGACTATTTTAGGGAGATCCCAAAGAGGAGAACAAAAGGTCAGTTGACATCATTTTTTTTCCCCAAATATTAAGAAAAGAGACACAAGTCACATTATTTGATGTTTCTTCCTCCCTCACCACATAAATATTGGTTAATACTTCAAGGGAAAAAAATATCAGTCAGATGCTAAATCACAGGTGTGCCTAGAGCAACCTGTACTGATGGTGATTGTCACATGGAAACAGGTAAAAAAATTGATTAACTATTTGCTTTCTGAAGAGGGTTACCCTAATAGTAGAGGGTTTTAAAATCGAGATCAGTGAGGAAATATTGAAGTAAAACACATCAACTCTGATAGTAAGAATTAGAGGTGAGTACTCAGGGAAAGGACAGAATCCATGTTGGCCCTCTGTTACATTGCTGTAAAAGGCTGGGTGGAACCAATAAAGGTTAATGATAAGAAGTAATATAAGAAAGAACTTTCTGCAATTAGCTATCCTCAACAACACAAAAAAAGTTACTTTGGGAGCTGCTGAGACAATTCGAGCAAATATTGATTATGCATGTTCTGATTGTTCTATTAGATCTCTCTGGACCACAGAGCCTTTATAGTTAGTGGAGATCGAATCCTATAATTATACCTTTGTTTGTCCCGTCATCCAATAGTGAATTTGATTAATTCATGTATCACTAAACAGAAAGGGAAACAACAGAGTCTCACATTTTAAACAGTTAAATTATCATCATTTAGATAATCATAAATTTCCAAAGTTTAAGTCATTTCTTACATATTTTCAAAACATAATTAACAATCATATGTACACGAGGTATGTTTTGATTTACCAATGCTTCTCATAAATAAGAGGGAAGAGTAAAATATCTTATTTGAAATATAATTTCAGAGTTTTGAAAATCAAGTTTACTTTTAGAGACATATTTAAAGAGGAAAAGCAGGAGAGGAAAAGTTAGAGATAATGAAATGCAAGAAAGTTAAAAAAAAAATAAGTGGGGGGAGGGTGAGGGAACAGGGCAGGATCAAGTGTGAATACGTGTGTGTTCTATTTCCCATCCCAATGCCTTTCAACAGGGAGACTGAAAGAGCAGTGAGAGAAAAGATTTATTTTTTAAACATGTACAGTTATGGAGAAAAGGCCATGACATGCCAAAATGTTGAAAAAAAGCAGCTCTTGAACTCTGACTAGCAGGATTATGAAACTCCAAAAATACCCCAGACCTTGAGAACTACCACCTACATTTGCAATGTTTTACAAGTTAAAAATGTCACAGTGCATAAAAATAGTTTTTTTCACCCCTGTGGACTGGTGGTTAGTGGTTTAACTTGAGAAACCAGACTGCCACAGTTTGAATGGCCTGAATATGCATTCACAGCATGGAAATAAAATGAAAAATGGCTTTCATCAGACTTTTCTTGTGTCCAGGAAACATATTTAGTCTTCCACTTTCTTCAATGTCTTTTTAGGCAATATCTGTGTTTTCAGAAGTCCTTGTAATCAATCCTCCGAAATGCAAAGTGATTGTGTCAGTTTTTTTCATGATTGCATAAAGGTCGATCTCTCTCTCTCTCTCTCTCTCTCTCTCTCTCTCTCTCTCTCTCTCTCTCTCATTTTTTTTTTTTTATTTTTTTAAGGAAGCTAGCTAGGAAAAGTAAAATAGGAAACAAAGCCACAAATTTCTTAAGAATAGAGTGATTCCTAAAGATATGCTTGAAACCTGAACGGGATTACTTGAAAGGGCTTAGTTTTTCTGTGTTCAGCACAGTGGCTCACTGTTGAAAGGCTTCCAGCTTTGATCACGTATACACAAACAAAAGGGGCTCTCTTCCAATCTCCTCCCGTTCTCTGTTCCGAGCGCTCTGGTTTTCTCTTGTGGATCTTCTGCTTCACAGTCCTGGGGCATTAGTAAACACCAAAGGTGTCCCAAACATATGGCTAACCGCAAGGTTTCCATGCGGGGTTTGGCTTTGAGTGAATCTGATGATTACACATTTCAAATAGATACCCAGCTGGTGCTTCCCTGAGCCTAGCAGGTCTCCATTTGGCTCCAAATGATCTGGGAGTGGATTTTCCTGTTTGAGGATTACCCATTTCTGTAATGGCTCAGCTTCTGTTCCTTTGACCCTTTGGTCACCTCTGCATCCTGGGGATCAAGCTGCAATGATAACTCATTGAATGTTCAGAGACTCCAGCAGCCCAGCTGAGGCCAGGTGGGCCCCCAGAAGCAGGTGAAAATGACCCATTAGTAGAAACAGAAACATATTTTTAAATCAGCTTATATGTTCAATTCACCACTGAAGGTTTTTATTTCCTCCTTGAACATGTTTTTTTTTTTTAACTTGTAGTTTTTCCTTTTCACCCTGCCATTTGTTTATGTAATCAAAAAATTATTGATAATGGAGAGTTGAAGGGCTCATTTTTTATTTTGCATTCTATTAAAGGGAAAAGCTTAGAAACTCTTTGAAGTCTTTAAAACATCTGGGTTAGCCTAAATGCTTCCACACAGTGTAACTGAATAAGAAGTTATCTTTCTTTATCCCTCTTTTTTTTTCCCCCCTCAATTCGTCTTTGAAGATATAGTTTTCTCTGCCAAAAACATTCTTTCATTCTTTCTTTTGCTAAATTCCTCCAGAAAACCTGTCAAAACATATGCCCTGGAGATGATTGTGTCCCGCATTTATAGGCTCTCATAAAACCTATGTATTTTTAATACATGGATTCTATTACAATTGTAATTCATTGTTAAGTGTGTCTAACAATCAAACAGAGGTTTTCTTCCTAATATTCATCCTCCGAACATGGCCAATTCTAAGTGGCCTGGGAGAGTGTCAATTTTTTTTTTTTCCTTGGGTTGGTAGTTAGCAGAGTTCCTGGCCCTGATGGAGGTTTTCAACCAATATTTGTTCAATGAAAAAGATGAGTACATATAAGAATGAATGACTAAAACCTCTCTTACCTTTTCCTTGATGTTCTAGTTTGTAACAAGTCATGTTTAACGTTATTTTCTTGAACAACTCAGTAAACCTCCTATGTATACAGAAGTAGTTTGATCCGTCCAAAAGGGGACCAAGAGACATCCGATCTGGCTCCTCCAAGTTCATGAGTATGTCATATTCACTGTGACTTGGCTTTGTGTCAGTTGCTTTGGGACTCCTGAGTGAACAGAAAGAAGGGAAAGCACAGGAAATGGAAATGACAATTAGGAGATGAGCCTCAGGGCTAGAACAGAATGGAAAGGAAGCTAAGGTGGCTTTTTTAGGTTTTAAACAACTGAGCTTGACTTGGAAGAAGTTGGGATTGGTTGTAGTGGACCTTTAAATCTGCCCCTTTTCAGAAATTATCTATTCATGAGACGGTTTTTTAATTATTGTTAGTATTATTTATTTATTTTTCTGAATAAATAAATAATATCTAAATCTCCAGCTTCAAAGATTGCCCCCTTCAAAAGCAATCTATAAGTTACTGTTTCCTGCTTCAGAATGTCTCTTCTGTGTGTAAGAAAGTTGGAGGGTCTGCTCTTTTTAAATGGGCATAGAGGACAAAACTCGGGCTCTAGAATCTGCATGTGAGGACTTGAGTCCCTGATTTCATGGCCAGTTTCTTCTCTGTTCATGCTTCCCGTTTCTCATATGAACCTTCCCCTACCATCTACTTCATATTTTTTAAGAGGGTAAGATATAGTGTTGAAATGCTTTATAAATTCATATCCAAATTTACCTTCCCCCTTTTCACAATTCATTTGACAAGTAATTATGCTTTAAAATATTATGGCATAGGTATATTTTATGCCATATATAATTTTATATATCAATGCTTTAAAAAAATATTTATAAAACAACAACCAAAGGTACTATTTACTGAGTTGTAGCTAGGTGATCTAAATACTAGTAATTATTTATTTCTTCTATAGATTTGGAAACTGAGAATTTAAAGGTTATTTGGCTACATTTTAATCCCGATTCTGAGTAAAAACACCATCTTATTAATTCTTTATCCAAAGTGAAATTTATTTTTGAAACTAATTCATTGATTTGTTGAAATTTTTAGGTACTTGAACAGGATTATAGGGAAAATATTAAAAGAGGTGTGAGTCTTCCGCCTTTGAAAAAGTTTTTAACTTTAGACTCATGTTTAAAAACTTCACATATGAACAAAATTTGCATATGATTTCATGGATTTTATGAACTGCCTTAAGCCAATTTATGGATCTTTGGCTTAATAACCCCTGCAGGAAGGTATTATGAGCCCCATGACATAAAATTCCTTTACAGTACACAGCTAGTTTGGGAGTCCCAGGTCAGATAAAAGCCAGCTCAAGGTGACTCATGTAAAGCAAATCAAGATTTTTTTTTCATTAGCAGCTCTGTTGACACTTTAAGGCCATATAATTCTTTGTTGTTGGGTCTGTCCTGTGTATTGTAGAATGTTACCAGCAAGCATCCTTGTCCTTTCTGACCACTAGGTGCCAGCAATTACTGCCTCTCTACCCTTCAGTTGGGAGATGACATATGTCTACAAAATTGCCCCAATCTGAAAACCACTAAGCTCAACTGGTACTGAGGCAGTTTGCTTCACCACCAGCCCCTCACCATTAATGTTTGACGTTTCAGGATTAATGGATACATATGTTTATTGAGCATTTCAAGCTTGGCTTGTCAGGGTGAGGTGTGGGTCTGGGAAGCTGTAACAGTTACGAGGTTTGATTTTCTCCCCAGTGGCAAACTAGGTGGGATGAGTGAAGAGTTGGGTGTAAATGTGCTTAAAAATATTTCAGCTCCAATTTCTCCAACAAGGATGCAATCCAGTTAACCAGTTCCTCTTTTAGAATGTAACCTGCCTCTCCCAAGAAGGACTAAGCCACATTTGCACCTAACTGTGAGTTTCCTAATTAGGCCTGTCTGAGAAAATGTAGGACCTTTCAAAACTTGGGGTTTTGATTCATATCAGAAAGAAAAAAGGTAGGAAGTTTGTTTTCTAAAATCTAGAGCCATTGGATGTCTGAAGAGTTGGAGTCTGGAAGGCCCCTGAAGTGGGCGTCACCTGATCCACAAAGAGAGGACAGAGGAGAAGATAAAGTGGCTTTCTCTTTACCAGTGGCTTTTCTTCCTCTTTCCCTGAACCCCCCCACCCCACCGCCCCCCAGTTATGCATTCCTTCTAAGTAGAGAAGGATGATGGCAGGGAGAAACAGGAGTTTGTAGTTATATAAATCAATTTCTTTTACTTCTTATCTCAAACCCTGAAGCAAAATTTTCATTTTAATACTTGAGAGTACTGGGGCATGGAACTTGTCTAACTTCAATCATTTGTTAATTGTTAGACTCAGAATCTGAAATTTTCTTCTTGCCTCCTGCCTCTCGTTCTCTCTCTCCTTCATTTTCTGCTTCCTATTTTTCTTCTTCCTTCTCCTTTTCCTCTTTCTCGTCTTTCTTCTTCCTCCCCCTTTTAGTCTTCCATTGTCTACTTTAAAGTAATACTTGAGAAATTAAAAAATATGTGCATATGTACAATGTAATTACTAAATAAATTCCCTAGCACCACACAGTTTATCTTAATAAATTGGGCATTGTCAAGATGCTTGAAGGTATTTCTGTAATCTTCCCTTTTCCAGCAAACCTCCCTCTTTAGAGATCACCATTACCTTAAATTTAGTGCTTATCATTGTTTTACCTTTTAAAAATTTATGGACACAGGCACATGTGCATGTGTGCATGCACACACATACACACACACACACATACATTGAACATGTGAACATATAATCAAAACCAGCTAGAAACCCTGGGCAAAAGCCATTCAAACACATGATGGGATAAGTTGAATCATCAACTTCCTTTAAGTGAAATTCACTCAGCCTAAACAAAGCTTCTATTCCCAAGCAAATATCAGAAAATGATATACAGCATACCATTTTTAAAGAACTCACAACTAAGAAAACTCAATATTATGTTCTAGGAGTGATTTTTGTTTTGGCATGTAGCTAAAGATCATTCGTGTTTACGTCTCTAAAATATACCATCCTGTAAATATGTCATTATTTATTAACCATTTTCCCCATTACTGGATAATTAAGTCTTTTTTCACTTTTTTACAATAATGAATATAATGAGTAATGTTGCTATGAATATTTGTGCAAAAGTTTCTTGTTTCAAGAAATATGTACCAGATGTGTTTTTTAATGTGTAGGCATAGTCCTAGAAGTGGGATTGCTGAGTCACCGGGTATGAGAATATACATCTCTACGAATGCTGCCAGCCTGCTTTCCACAGGATTTTTCCAATTTATATTCCCACCACAAATATCTAAGTGTCTGTGTTGATGTGCATCGTCTTCCACACTTAGCATTTCAGATACTTTGCAAGTCTAGGAAGTGTAAAGTGTCATCTTGTGAAATTCTTAGTTTGAATTTTCTGATTACTAATGGAATTGAACATCTTCCTGTATATTCACTTTCCATTTGAGTTCCATTCTCTGTGAAATGACTGCCATAGTTTTGTCCATTCTAGTTTTCTTCTTTTTCTTATTGATTTGCTGGAATTTTGATGACTATCTTATTCCACTGTGGAATTGTCTTTGCTTTTTAAATAGTGACCATGATTTCTGCTATTCAAACTACATTTTAACTTCTTTTTTTATAATTTATTTTTATTTTATTTTATTTTTTTAGTTTTTATTATTAGTTGTTCAAAACATTATATAGTTCTTGACATATCATATTTCATATATTTGATTCAAGTGAGTTATAAACTCCCATTTTTACCCCATATACAGATTGCAGAATCACATCGGTTACACATCCACTTTTTTTTTTTTTAAGAGAGAGTGAGAGAGGGGAGAGAGAGATAATTTTTTTTTTTTTTTTTTTTTTTTTTTTTTTTTTAGAGAGAGAGAGAGAGAGAGGGGGAATTTTTTTAATATTTATTTTTTAGTTCTCGGCGGACACAACATCTTTGTTTGTATGTGGTGCTGAGAATCGAACCCAGGCCACACACATGCCAGGCGAGCGCGCTACCGCTTGAGCCACATCCCCAGCCCCACACATCCACTTTTTTACATATTGCCATACTAGTTTCTGTTGTGTTCTGTTGCCTTTCCTATCCTCTACTATCCCCCCTCCCCTCCCCTCCTCTCCCATCTTCTCTCTCTACCCCATCTACTGTAATTCATTTCTCCCCCTTGTTTTTTTTCCCTTTCCCCTCACTTCCTCTTATATGTAATTTTGTATAACAATGAGGGTCTCCTTCCTTTACCATGCAATTTCCCTTCTCTCTCCCTTTCCCTCCCCCCTCTCTTCCCTGTTTAATGTTAATCTTCTCATGCTCTTCCTCCCTGCTCTGTTCTTAGTTGCTCTGCTTATATCAAAGAAGACATTTGGCATTTGTTTTTTAGGGATTGACTAGCTTCACTTACCATACTCTGCTCTAATGCCATCCATTTCCCTGCAAATGCCATGATTTTGTCATTTTTTAGTGCAGAGTAATACTCCATTGTGTATAAATGCCACATTTTTTTTTATCCATTCATCTATTGAATGGCATCTAGGTTGGTTCCACAGTCTAGCTATTGTGAATTGTGCTGCTATGAATATTGATGTAGCAGTATCCCTATAGTACGCTCTTTTAAGGTCTTTAGGGAATAGTCCAAGAAGGGCAATAGCTGGGTCAAATGGTGGTTCCATTCCCAGCTTTCCAAGGAATCTCCATACTGCTTTCCAAATTGGCCACACCAATTTGCAGTCCCACCAGCAATGTACAAGTGTACCCTTTTCCCCACATCCTCGATAGTACTTGTTGTTGTTTGACTTCACAATGGCTGCCAATCTTATTCGAGTGAGATGGTATCTTAGGGTGGTTTTGATTTGCATTTCTCTGACTGCTAGAGATGGTGAGCATTTTTTTCATATACTTGTTGATTGATTGTATGTCCTCCTCTGAGAAGTGTCTGTTCAGGTCCTTGGTCCATTTGTTGATTATTGGGTTATTTGTTTTCTTATTATTTAATTTTTTGAGTTGTTTGTATACTCTGGATATTAGGGCTCTATCTGAAGTGTGAGAAGTAAAAATTTGTTCCCAGGATGTAGGCTCCCTATTTACCTCTCTTATTGTTTCTCTTGCTGAGAAAAAAAACTTTTTAGTTTGAGTAAGTCCCATTTGTTGATTCTTGTATATAACTCTTGTGCTATGGGTGTCCTATTAAGGAATTTGGAGCCTGACCCCACAATATGTGGATTGGAGCCAACTTTTTCTTCTATCAGATGCAGAGTCTCTGATTTGATATCAAGCTTCTTGATCCATTTTGAGTTAACTTTTGTGCATGACGAGAGAAAGAGATTCAGTTTCATTTTATTGCATATGGATTTCCAGTTTTCCCAGCACCATTTGTTGAAGATGCTATCATTCCTCCATTGCATGCTTTTAGCCCCTTTATCAAATATAAGATAGTTGTAATTTTGTGAATTGGTCTCTGTGTCCCCTATTCTGTACCATTAGTCCACCCACCTGTTTTGGTACCAGTACCATGCTGTTCTTGTTACTATTGCTCTGTAATATTGTTTGAAGTCTGGTATTGCTATACCACCTGATTCACACTTCCTGCTTAGAATTGCTTTTGCTATTCTGGGTCTTTTATTTTTCCATATGAATTTTATGATTGCTTTAGCTATTTCTACAAGAAATGTTGTTGGGATTTTGATTGGCATTGCATTAAACCTATAGAGAACTTTTGGTAATATCGCCATTTTGATGATGTTAGTTCTGCCTATCCATGAACAGGGTATATTTTTCCATCTTCTAAGATCTTCTTCTATTTCTCTCTTTAGGGTTCTGTAGTTTTCATTGTATAAATCTTTCACCCCTTTTGTTAGGTTGATTCCCAAGTATTTTATTTTATTTTATTTTTTTTGAGGCTATTGTGAATGGGGTGGTTGTCCTCATTTCCATTTCAGAAGATTTGTCGCTGATATACAGGAATGCCTATGACTTATGCATGTTGATTTTATATCCTGCCACTTTGCTGAATTCATTTATTAGCTCTAGTAGTTTCTGTGTAGACCCTTTTGGGTCTGCTAGGTATAGAATCATATCAGCCGCAAATAGTGATAATTTAAGTTCTTCTTTTCCTATTTTTATGTCTTTAATTTCTTTCGTCTAATTGCTCTGGCCAGTGTTTCGAGGACTGTGTTGAACAAAAGTGGTGAGAGAGGGCATCCCTGTCTTGTTCCAGATTTTAGAGGGAATGCCTTCAATTTTTCTCTGTTCAGAATGATGCTAGCCTGAGGCTTAGCATAGATAGCTTTTACAATATTGAGGTATGTTCCTGTTTTCCCTAGTTTTTCTAGTGTTTTGAACATAAAGGGATGCGGTACTTTGTCGAATGCTTTTTCTGCATCTATCGAGATGATCATATGGTTCTTATCTTTAAGTCTATTGATGTGGTGAATACATTTATTGACTTCCTTATATTGAACCATCCTTGCATCCCAGGGATGAATCCTACTGGATCATGATGCATGATCTTTTTGAATTTTGATGACTATCTTATCCCACTGTGGAATTGTCTTTGCTTTTTAAATAGTGACCATGATTTCTGCTATTCAAACTACATTTTAACTTCTTGAGGAAACCAACACTTTTGTTCAAATTTATCTTGTCTAAACTTTTCTTCTCATCTTCTTTAAATATTATAGGACCCTGCTTATAATATTCTTCTGCTCTAGGCTCTGTTAGCCTTCATGGGTACCCAGCAATAATCTATAGTAAGTAGACAAGATTTTTCAATTTGTAAAGAGTTGAAAATAAAGATGTGCTGGAAATAGGCACATTTAAGAGAAAGCAAAGTGTGTCTATGGAGGAAGGGTAGAGTCTGTGTTTTATATAGCCAGATGGCAGCACAGAGGCAATTAAATGTTGGAGGCAAGACCAGATGTATAAAGTAGAAATTGGTCTCTTTGGCAGAATGAGACTTACAATAGGGAAACCATTGGACCCCAATTCTATAATTTCTTCTTCCTGAGGCCAAATTAACTGTATTTATCTTCCGCAAGTCCATGTTTATCTCCCTCACAGTACTGGAATTCTGGTAATTTAAAATTGATTAGCATTAGAAAGAAAATCCCCAAGTAACCAAAATTCTCAAGTAACTAAGTCTTTGCTTACTTACTTCCAAAAGCCAAGTCTTAAGAAAGTCTATTTAAATTAATTTACATCTTGGGGATAGGAGCTTTATGGGGGACTTGGAGAATTCCATTTTCATGGAGCTGAGAATTCAGCTCACCTCCTTCATGTGGGAAGGAGAGAAGGAGCATTTCATAATCTCAACCAGACAGAAAGCATTGGCTATGGCTACTGGTCACTGAAGGGAACAGGCATCTGTATCATCCTTGAAATCTGAAAGCTTGTCTGTTCTGTCCAGCTTGTCCTGTTTTTCCTCCAGAGAAGTCCAGAAATTCTTCAATTGACCGGATAAAATAAACTTGATTATAGTCATTGGCATGCCCTGTTCAACATGCATTTAAAAATCATGTGGCAGTATAATGATTTCAGAAATTCCTAAAGTTGACTCAAATGATCTTGGTTGTCTGTTTCATCTGATTATGGTATTAATGTACAAGCAGTACTTTTGGTCTTTATTCAAGCTAGATGATATAAGAGATTTCTTATCGACAGTGCAGCAAGTAAATTACTTTCAATTTTCAGGGAAAAAAATGTGAAGCAAAAGAGGTTGGAGAGAACCAGGTTCAAAACTAAGGTCCTAAATCTCCAGCTGTGTGAATCAGGGCAACTGTTCTTTTTAAAGTCTACACTCAAGTGTTTAACATTGGTCAACTATTTAATTTCCAATGGTGCTTTCAGGATAAGAAATATATATGGGGAAGTTAAGGAATCAAGTAGATGCTCAAAATGGTAATTATAATTTACCTGTTGCTGATTTCCTATTTTTATTAAATATTTTTTAACTTTTTTTCATTGAATAAATCTGGTAACAATCCAATTCTCCTTCCAGGATTATGAGGAGGAGGAAATTTTCAAGTGAACTTCTAGACCCTGTTAAAGCCAGGATGAGATTATATAGGTCTTTAAAATATAAAGTAACTACTTTTTTCTTTTACTAATCACTGTGGGAAACATTGCTAAGATTATGTGCTGAAGAAAGAAAAAGCATTAATTTTTATAGATCCTTTTGGTTTGCAAAAATGACTGATGGTTGTTTAATTGCCAAATCTTAGAGAATTAGCTAGCATATAATGCAATACATCATTTAACCAACATGTATTAAGCATACTGAAGCATTAAGGAAAGACCATAGGTTTTAGAGTCAGATAGGACTAGATATGAATCAAACTCTGATAATTTCTATTTTTTTTTAATTTGAAAATGTTATTTTGCTCTTTGAATTGCATTTTCCTTGCACACACAACATTGAAATAAAATACTTATAAGGAATTAAAAATGTATTGCACACATAAATTAAAATGCAAAACCTAGAAAAATATGGGTTCTTAATATGTAGTAGATATCTTCAAAATAATAGTGATTTCAATTGGTTAAATGTGGAAGTAAAACATTGAAACAAAGATAAATAAAATGTAAGTTTCCCTAAAGTAATTAAAGATATTATTTCATTAAAGATAATCAAAGCAAAATTGGACACATGGTAGAATAAACGTATATATCTATGTTGAGAATGTTGTGTAATCCTAGTGAATGGAGTTAGGAATTTAAAAATTGGGTAGAAAAGAATGGCAATTTGATGAATAGAAAGCAGAAAAAAACTTTCAGCAGTGATAATACATTTTTGAAAGATAGTAAGTACAGGAAACAGCAAGCCACTTAATATAGCTTAGCAAATCCTAGAATGTTCTCTTTCAAAATTTAGTATAATTAAAGACCACCTAGAGAATTCTTAAGAATGCAATATTATGGGGGCTGAGGTTGTGGCTCAATGGTAGAGCACTTGTCTTGCAATCATGAGGCACTGGGTTCAATCCTTAGCACCACATAACAATAAATGGATAAAGATATTGTGTCCATCTACAAATAAAAAATTAAATGCAATATTATGAATATTTCTTCAGGCAATTATGATTTTTTTACATATGTGAAATACCCTCAGATCTATTTTTTTTAAAAATGAACACCAAAGTGGTAAGAACCTAACAAAATACAAATTGTAAGAACCTAACAAAATACAAAATATGGATGGGAAACATAAATTAGGACCTTATTAGCATGTCACAGAGAATATCAGACTGCAAGAGATAAAGTTTTATTAGATTTCAAAGTATTTAGAAGATAAGGGAAATTTAGTGGCATGTTAGATATAGAAAGTAATGAAGAATTTATCCTGATGAATAACTTTTTCTTATTAAATTACCATTCTCAAACAGATGGCAACTGCATCCTAGTCTTCCATCTGTCTAATTGTCCATCCATCTATCTCTCCATTTATTTATGGTCCTCTAAATTTCAATTATCTCATTTGGTCCTATAATAAAATGAATGATCTTATAACATCAAAAGTAGCATGGATTTCTATCCCTAGAGTGGAACCATAATCATCATATTGAATGATCTGCTATCTTCTAAAATTCACATGTATATTGAAGGTGACTAGAAGTTGAATTCCCCATGGTTAAACCTTCTCTCTTATTTGTATGTTTCTTAACATAAGAATTCTCAACTTACATTTGTTCTCTACCATTCATTCTCCACTTCTCTTAAGGAAGGTTTATATTCCCCTTATGGGTGTTAAGGTCTGTAAACAAGTCAAAATAACACCTGGTATTTTGCCAGGGGAATGTTAGAGTTCCTAAACAAGTCTGGATGGTGCCTGGCAAAATGCCAGAGGGAGTGGTTTGAGAAGTAACAAAAGCGAGCCATTAAGTGTGGAGATTCCTTATTGGTTGACTGATGTATCTAGTTTATGCTAATTAAGATAAGCTGTGCAAAATGTATAAATAGCTCTGTTGTCCTACAATAAATGGCTCCTCTCCTGCTGTATCAAAGTACAGAAGTTATTCGTCACCCCCAGGTTATTTTGCTGCAGCCGGACTGCGGCATATGGGGGCTTCCCCACATAACAATGCTTTCACTAACATTTCATCTGTGTGGTTCACTCCCTCTTTAAATGCTGATATTTCTGCAAATGGTATGCTACATTAAAGAATCATAATAATTTTTAACAAAGAAAAACGATTATAGAATCATTCTCATAGGCTAACTAGATAAAGCAAATTCCCACATGTGGTCTGGTAAGGTCTGACGGAAAGAAATTGGCAAAAGAAGGTTTAGAATTGCTTTTTGTCAAGGAAAGGGTGTTAGGAATCCTACCAATCTTCTGTATAAGGTTCCAGTAGTTACCACCAGAGACCACAATGTCCACTACACATATTAAAAATTACCAACCTTTGTAGTTATGGAAGGACCAACCAAAACATTAGCATGCCATTTTATAAAAACAGAAACAAAAAAATTCATCAGATAGGCAGAGATGAGTGGTAGTGATGGATTTTCAATGGTATTATATGGTGTTGAATGGTAGCATATAAAATTCTTACTTACAGATAGTGGAAATGTAGACTGTTACCATCATTTTGAAAAGTAATCTCAGCATCTTTCAAAATTTAAATATGGACATATCTATCAAACAGTGTTCCTGATTTTAGGCATATCTAATAGAGAATCATTTATATGAAAGATTATATGAAGAGAACATGAATGCATTGTTTCTAAAGGTCCCCAAACTGGAAGCATCTGGGGGGGGGGCGTATTGGTAGCACAAGGGTTAAAATTTTACTGTGCATGTCCAAGAAGAAATATTACTTACTATTAAAAGAATGAGTTGAATCTGTATGTATTGACTGGAAGAAATGTCTATGATATATTCTTAAATGAAAAGAGCAAGTTGCAGAGTTCTGGACCTAGAAGGTTATGACCTTTGGGATAAACAAAGTTTGGAGTGATTCCTACCAGACTTCCATACCTTATACCACATAAGAATGGCACTATTGAGAGTTCATGTACTCTTTATGTTTCTAAGTGACTTTATATTGTTAAATTTAATATAAAAATATAATCTAGTACAACAAAAAATAGCTTACAGGATAATTTCTGGTAAGGAAGGCAGAAGTGACTGATAACAGAGTTCAAAAGAGACATCTGGTACAGAAGTCCCACCTAGCAAAATTAATGCTTACCCTTACATATAAAAATCTGATGATTTTTAGTATTTTTTTTGCATGGACAATATTTGATAAAGCCACACACACTTGAAACATATTATTAATTTATTGTAATATTTGTTTTTCATTAGAATTAAAGCTTTTTTTAAAAAAAATTGAATTATTGCCAAGAGATTTGAAATTTCAAACAGAAATTCCAGGAAGCCAGAAAGCTCTGGGTAATGTATGAGTCACAGGGAAGGAATCTATCACTATCTGGACAATGCTTTCCTCTAAAAACATAAGCAGGGGCAACAGGGCATGGGCAGTCGATTATTTTATTTGTAATGACATAAGTAAATATTAACAGCATCATTCTCTTCAGAATAATTGATGACTTGTTAAAAAGAAATAATTATGCATTTTGCATTCAGTGTTTTAAGGGGTTATTTTATTTTTCCCTTTTATTCTTTTTCCATCTGTTTCCCAAAGGTAGATTTTTTTTTTGAGAAGATTTTCTGGGAAATCAGAAAAGCAAGATGCTTCCAAATGAGGAGTTGTGTTTTACTCCCAGAAAAGGCTGAGCTACTTAGTGCTGAACAATTCCAATTTTCCTCATTAAATTTTATAATGGACTGAACATCTAGATCAGAAGACTTCCTCACAATGTCTGGATGATATGAATTTAATAATGTCAGTTTTCCTGGACCACCTTATCAAAAATTTTCACTTATGTATATGTGCCATGGGTTAGATATAACATGTTCCCCAAAAGCTCACATGTGAGACAATGCAAAATTTAGAGATGAAATGATTGGGTTATGAGAGCCTTAAACTAATCAGTCAGTTAATCCCCTGTCAGGGATTAACTGTATTGTGACTTGGGTTCATTTTCCAATAACTTTCACCCACCCCCCCAAAAAAATTTAAACCTTTGTATTTTTAAAAAATTAAATGGCAATAAATAGCAAATATTAAACAATGTGTAAATCTAGAGACGATAGGAAAAGAAAATAGGCTTCTTCTATTTTAATATATTTAGAGGCTATATTTTCTTGATTTTTGGACTAGGGGAAAAAATCAGGAAAATATTCCTTTGTTCTATAAATTATGTAACTGGATCTGGATACACATGTGCACAGTGTTCAGATTTTCATGATGTGATTCAGGGAGAGGGAGCAGACCTGGTACTCAAGTTCAGATCTGGCTCATTTCAGTGCTTTTAACCACCATGATACATTGTACAGTAGCTTAGCCATGCTTGTATGACTAGGAAGAAGAAAAGCCAGAAGGAAAATTAAGAAAATTGGTCACAGAGTTTATAGCGCAGGATGCTGTTTCTCTTCCCCTTGAAAACATAGGCACAAAGCTCACACAAGAAGAGTGGCATCAGGAAATCTAACTATTGCCTTCACTCCTGCCACTTTTAATGTGATCACTGTGATTTACTCAATGGCAGGAGGGAGATTTTTGAATATAAAGCCATTTATTTTTTCTCAAGCCATGTCAAACAGGACATGGTCTTCTTGTTGTATTTACAAATAAATCAGGTTTTGAAAGATGATAATGGTTTATACTCTGGATTGATCCATCTGTTGACAATCCCCTTATAGTATTATTACATAAATATTATAAATTTATATCTAGAAAATAAATAAATATTAACAAAGAAAATTTCAGGATACTTTGTCAATTTTTTTTTTCTATTTCACTGTCCATTCCACTTGATTTGCCAATATAAGCTTGACTTGGACTCATCTCTATTCTTTTGTCCATAACAGTAAGAGAAAAGTTACAGCAGAACCACATCCCTGGTGCGACATAAAGTAGACATAGAGAAAACATGAACACAATGGCATGGATAGAACATAAAATACAGAATCTAGAAATTTTATGTAAGCTCCAAGAAGATATTAAATCTGCTATTCCAAGTATTTCTTAAAGAAAATTAAAGTTAGTGGCAGATAGTTTACTGAGGTGGAATTAAATCTTGCATTTGAGTATGTGTGTGTGTGTTCTAAATAATCACAATGTTTTTCTTTATTCTCTCCAAGTGAATTCTTGTTTTTTTTTAGACCCCAAACATGTACATACTAAGCCAAGTGTAAAATTACATCAGTGCACAATTTTCAGACATTAGAATTGACAATTTTTTAATGAATTTTTTGTTTAAATATTTAATTTTTAGGTGTTGATGGACACAATACAATGCCTTTATTTTTATGTGGTGCTGAGAATCGAACCCGGGTCCTGCCCATGCTAGGGGAGTGCTCTACCGCTGAGCCACAATCCCAGCCCCAAGAATTGAGAATTTTTACAGTCTTTATAGTTTGAAATAGCTTCATAATGTACATGATGTTGATCTTAAAATACACTAAACATAATGGGTTATTTTCATATTAATTCTTTTATAGAAGACCTCATAATCAATCACACAGGTACAAAATGAAAAGAAACAATATGTATAATTAGAAATGAAAATACAACTTTATATAACATTATTATACCTCTAGAGTAGTGGAAACATTTCCAATTGATTTGACCATTGGATTATAAAGCAAAAACACCCAATCCTCAAACTGCTTTTTAAAGGCACATATTTTGATAGGTATATCAGATTGGTAGATTAGAGAAGAATTTGATGATATAGGAAATGGTTGAATTAATAACTGCTGAAATGGTGCTCTCAAGTTAATAACAAACAGATCTTAATTGTTAGGACATTAGTGGCATACTAAGGACACCACATTCTGACATTTGTGAGAAGCTGCCAAAGATTGAACATGAGAGTCAGGACTAAAAGAGATCTCAACTGGATGAAAGAATGATTGAAACCAATCAGATAAAATCTCATAGGGAGAATTGTAAATTCTTGTGATTTGGCTCAAAATATTATTGTGTAAGTGTAGCATAGAAGAGACGTGTTTCATATGGTCATTTTACTAAGTGGCTTTCACCAAATGTGAGTTTAATATTTGTCAACAGTGAGCCAATCATAGGGTACATCAGTAGAAGCAGAGACGCTAAAATGAGAGAGGGAGTTATCTCAGGTGATCAGAGAATCATAAGGCTGAGTATACTAGTCACATTACATCTAGAAAATTCTATTAAAAGCCCATCCATAAGCATTTGAAAAAAGTGAGAATATTTTATGTGTAGAAAGAAAGATACTGGGAGTGTATGATGGCTGCCTTAGCTTTTTAAAGTGGTCATATATGGAAGATGGATAAAATCAGTAGACGCATGACTTTTGAAAGGAAGTCATAGAGAGGCCACTTTTGATCCAATAGAAAAAAAATAAGTAAACTGAAATGCTTAAAAAAGCAGACTAGATATTTTCCAGGCAGTGAATTCACTTGTCCTGCAAGTGTATAAGATACTGGAAATTCAAGTTATCACTGTAACAGACTCCTTTATCAAATGACAAGGGAACTGGATGATCTATCAGTTTCCTTTCAAGTTGCAACATATTTCAAAAATCAAATCAAGCCTGGGAAAATTAGACACCATGTGAATGATAAATACACTGCTAATAAAGCAATATCTTTGCCATATTGCAAGATTTATTACCTAAATATACTACTGGAGTACGGCATTTTGTCTGCTGTGGCATCTATAAACTATGACTCATTGTCTATCATGTGTTTAGTGATGTAACAGTAATTTGGAGAACATTTTATTAACTCATTCACAATAAAAATTCCTCTATCCCTAGAATAATTGAAGCCTGAGTGGAGATGATACAGGGCATTTAACCTGTGTTTCCTTTCCAGACATCAGAGGCTATCATTTCTATTTATTCTAGAGGCAACATTATTTTCCACCATAAAAAACAACCTTTAGATTCATATTCAAGAAGTCTAAAATGTAATAGGTCATGGTTAATTGTGAAAATAATAACAAAATAAGTGCTTTTTCCCACTTTTTTTTTCTCAGTACTTTGCCAGTGTGCTGTGATATTACACTATAAGGTAAGTATTAAGGCTGTCTAGATTTGATCAAAGCTCTTTTGTCATTTCTACCTTTTAAAAATCTTAGCCAAGCAGACATGGTCAAAGATTAAGCAGCTGAGTTTACCTGTTATAGGCCAGTTTCTTTGGACAGAGTTTTAGGTTTTAAAAATCAAATAGTTACAGTAACAAACAAGAATATGATTCATCTTAGTGTAAATGTAATTTTGTCTTGTATTACACAATATAAGAAACTATAAATCACAGACATATTCATTCAAATCAGACCAAATTATAAAGTAAATTTTAATTTTTAAATAGACATGTTAAATTCATCCTCTCTCTGGAGCTCAACTCAGGGCATACATTTGAGTGTTGGCTATAATCCAGAAACAAAAAAGCAAAGCAAGACAAACAAATGCAAGAAGAGAAAGTTCATGAAGTGGAATCTACACTGCACTCTACTTTCTGCTCCATAATTATAAAACAGAGTAATGTGTGTGCCTCTATGTGATTACTGCGTTTTATTTTTCTCAAAAGACAAGTTAAAAGAAATATCTATGCAAGGCAGTTAACTCTTTGCAACAGAGGCAGGTTATCAAGGCAGCTAGTGGAAAGAAAGTGTTTGGCCTGAAGCCGAGTGCTATTGGTAAACCACAATTTCTTGCACTGCCACTATAATTTAAATTAAGTAGAAACCAGGCTTATAAACTCACATTATGACCCAAACTTTATGATCCTTTTATATCTCCTGGGTTCTGATCACAATGAAACTTTCTCCGTCTGAAGCAATTTAATACAAACATTCCTTTGGCAGACTATAAAATGTGATTTTTCAGTCGACCTTTTATAGGTATGTTGGGTGCATATTGTGTGCCCAGTTGGAAAAGGGGAAAAACAGAAGAAACAATGGCAATGGAAGTATTGAGACATATGTGTTGTGAGCCTATAAAACAGATTTGCACATGAAAAAAATACTATGAGATCTTCCTAGCCCAATTTTCTCTGCAGAAGGCAGATGAACAGAGTTTTGGCTGAACATCTTAGCCTGTTAAAGACTAAAAATCTCAACATTTAGAAATTTTCTAACTCCTGAAATAATCTTATATACTCCCTGTCTCCCAGTCCCAACAAAACTGTTTCTCTTTGCAAGTGAAAAAAAAAATCTCTCCTTTACCTACGAGTTTAAATCTAAGCAATAACTTCTGAACATTAAGAAACAACAAAATAGAAGAGTTTTCATCTCATAATTTATTATAATTGGTAAAATAAAAATAAGGCCAGATAGTTTTAGAGAATTGTACTCTTAAAAATAATACTAGGGAAAATAGAGTATTGAAATTAAATCATTGAAATATGGTGAAGACAGGTGCAAACTTTGAACAGAAAGAATTTAGTTAGAAAGAAATATATGGGCTCCATATTTAGTGTGTAAACATACAGAAATAGTTATTAATAATAAAATTCTGAAAATTTATGGTACCTAATATTATTTGGTTTTGTTGTGATCATAGGATAATGCTACCATGAATTATAATTTTTCAAATGTTTCAAATGAGCCCTAATGGTTCAGAGAATCACATTGCCAGCCACAATTTTCCAACACCAATTTTTTCCTTTTCTCCATAATTAGAATGTAAGAGGACAAGTTGTTTTTGCACATGTGGTAAAGACAATTAATTTTTCTGAAATTAACATGGGGGCAAAGGCCACAGTTATGGGCTGGGAGCCTCCATTTGATTCCCAGCACTCATACTTTGTAAATGAAGTGTCAGTTACTAGAGGAAAAAAAAAGTTTCAAAGGAGACAGACATTTATTCCACTACAAAACAAAAACAAATAAACAATGGTAACTAGTCAGGTAATAAAGTTAACTAACTTGATTATACTCATTTATGATGTATCTATATATTAAATGATCACATGTATGCCTTACATTTGTACAATTTATATTTTTGCATTATACATCAATAAACTGTAGAAAGAGACATTAAATATTGAAGCAAAGGCATTTTATGATTTTAGATATTTACATATAGATATTGTTTATATGATTTACATATTTATACAAACACATGTACACACAATGGAATATTTATTATTCAGTTTTAGAAAAAGAACTTCTTTCTTTTTGATCAGAAGAATGAATCTGGAGGAATTTTTGGTACATGAAGTAAGACAGATAGAAAGACAAGTACTGACTGATCTCACTTATTTATGGATTCTTAATACATCAAACTCAGAATATTCTGAGCAGTTGTTGCTCTTGGCTGGTAGGTGGGGAAATGGAGAAATGTTGGTCCAAATGTATAAACTTTCAGTTATACAATGAATGTGTTCTGGAAACCTAATGTGCAGCATGTTAACTACATTCTGTAAAGAATTATAATAAAGAGGACACACAGAGACAAGGTGCAGGGGCAGGGAAGGTGGCAGAGTGACTCTTTGTCCAAGTGGCCAGGTTTATTTATACCAACAGGTTACATTAGGTCATTAGTACCATAACCACATTATTGTTTAGAGTATCAGTAATGTTGTTTATGCTGCAGTTACATTTCATAGTTACAACATGAAATGTTAGGAGCTTTGTGCAGTTTTCAAGAAAGTCCATTGTCTGAAGTTACTATTAGGTGGGTAGTTCCAGGAGCACCAGAGCTTGATGAAACATTGTCGTTATCTATCAATCAAATTCTTCTATTCCCAGGAGCTATGTGCCTAAGATCAAGATCAAAACCCTTGGGCTGGGGATGTGGCTCAAGCTGTAGCATGCTCGCCTGGCATGTGTGCGGCCCGGGTTCGATCTTCAGCACCACATACAAACAAAGATGTTGTGTCTGCCGAGAACTAAAAAATAAATATTAAAATTCTCTCTCTCTCTCTATATATATATATATATATAAAGATCAAAACACTTGTGAAGAGCATTGCTACAGTAGCCAGGCATCCCATGTCTTTTGACACCAGAGTTTCCCAGCAGCCAGGCATTATGTACCTTTGCACAGAAACTTCCTAACCACTAAGCATGCCACAATCAGGAAGAGTATCAGAGACCCAGTCCGAAACACAGAACTCCTATAACATTCCATGATAATGTATACTTAAGACTTTCTGAGAGAATGGATCTTAAGTGCTCCTAACACACACACACACACACACACACACACACACACACACACACACACAGAATACATATGTAAGGAGATGTGTTAAGTAGCTTGATTGTGGTAATCATTTCACAAGAATTTGTCATCAAAGATAATGCTATATGCCTTGAATGTATAGTTTTTTTTTCAATTGTTTTAATAGAACTCAACAATTAGGACATTTTAAACTATTGAATAAAAAGAACAACGACTAAGTTGGTGAAATAACTTTAGTTAGTAACAAATGAATAACATGTCCATTGCCACAAGTGAAAAAAGGTTGAGGGATGAAACAAGGGAACACTGAGTTCCTTTCTGAATTTGGCCTGCTGAGCACATCCATGATTCCTTGGCTCTGTTTATCTCCCCCTCTAACTGCATTGCCACCATGACCTTTCTTCATTTTGGCAGCTAAAGCATGCATTGGTAAGCCTACTCAGTGCCACTAAACTAAAATCCAAGGAAACACTGGAGATGGTGGGCAATCCCTTGCTGAAAGGCCTACAGTAGACTGCACTCATTGGGAGATCACCTAGGACAGCAGGTGCCTAAACATGGCTAACATGCCCACTGTTTTTGTCAGCTTTTTTACCACTATGACCCAAAGACCTGGCAAGAACAATTTTATAGAAGGAAAAGTTTATTTGGTACTTATGGTTTCACAGGTCTTAGTCCACAGACAGCCAATTTTATTGTTCTGGGCTGGAGATTGGCAGAATATCATAGTGGAATAGTGTGGTGGAGGAAAGTGATTTATGACACTATACCAACAAGGGGTGGGGGGTATCACACCACTCAACAAGGACAAAATATATGCCACAAAGGCAAGCCCCCCTGGGACCTACCTCCTCTAGTTATACCCTACCTGCCTGCAGTTACCACCCAGTTAATACTCATCAGGGATCAATGCACTGATTAGGTTGAAACTCTCAAACCCAATCATTTTACCTGTACGCTTTTTTTGCACTGTCTCACATTAGAGCTTTTGAGGGATACCTCACATCTAAAACATAACACCCACATTGCTGAGATATTTGTAAATTAAATTACTTTTATATTTCTCTTAAGTAAGAAAAAAAAACTGTATTTTTGTTTTCCCAAGTTTCTAGAAGAAGAAAATGGTGGGAAAAGTAAGTAGAGGTAACTAAACTCAGGTTTAATGAGCATTTATTTGAGAGCAATTTATATCTGTAGTATCATGATTTTAAAAGCTCAATGCACTTTGTTGTAGTAAGTACTGGTCTATGGTATTTACTTGAGACTCTTTCCTTAGTTTACCAAATCTCTCTATTTAGGTCTTTTATTCCATATCCTGTTAATGCAAACTTACAGGCTGGTTGCAACATATTGAAAATGAATCTTGATATTCCAATTATATCACATATATACTCTGATTTCCCTTCTAACAAGAAACATTTCAGTTTTTCACAGTTTTTTTTTTAACTGAGAAAGTATCTAAATTCTAGTAAGTTCAAGGTAATTATCCTTTGATTTTTCAGAAGAACAACTATGATGAAAAATTATAATTTCTCTCATAATGGTACTCCTAAAACTACTTTTCTACGGTGCTCCCAACTGATGCTTAATGTTGTGTTTCATGACAGAAATACATGAATTGTTGCAATTCCATAAAAATAATTAGGTTGAAAAATATCCACAATACTCACAATTGATTTACAAGAAAATATCTACTCTTTCCATCATCACTTTAAACCAGAAAGAAATATCTTAGCACTGAAACTCAATTTGGAAACAAAATGGAAAAGAAAAATAAAATAGAAAAATAATGGTCAGTAGACTTTTTTTTTCCTTTCAGTATATATATTTCCAAAAAGTGCCATTTGGGGAACTATATAATTTCAAAAGTGTTTTCCAGAGGGAGAGAGATTCTTTGCCTTCCAGGTTAGTACAACTATGTTTAGTTACTGAAAAGAGGAAGGCATTCTATTTAAAAATGGATATGGGCTTAATATATGGACACTACTTTTTGAAATTTAACCAGTTTGCACCCGAGGCATAAGAGTTTGTTGATGCATTGGAATGACAAGTATTATAAAAGAGCATCCATGACAGAAGGCAGAAGATATACATTGTTTGAAGAAATGCCCATCATAAGGAGTATCTCTAGGTCTATCTTAGAGTTATAGGAACAGAAGAAAAGCATAGGGTTCAACATTTGCTTTTTTCTTTTCACCCATGCTGATGGTACACTTTCCAGCACCCAATCCAATATTTAATATCCGGTATAATTTCCTTGGTGTAAGGAAATGTTTTAACTTTTATGAATGGGGTTATTTTTCTTTTCATGGGCTCATTTCTTTCTCATATAACCTAAAAGTCAGAAGAAAAGAAAAAAATAGGGGATTTAGCAGAATTCTCAGAGGAAGGTGACATAGTAGGTTATATATAGAACAATCACTTCTTTTATTTCCTTTGTCATAGTTGGAACATTTTTGTTTAAATATTTTTATAATTTTTTTCATAATGATTGAAATAATATTTTATATTTTATTCTGGCAATCAAAGAAATATGTTCATTCTACTGAATTTAGAAGGGAGGAATGTATAAAGAGAAAAATACATTTCAGAATAATATTAATATTTTATTGTTTATAATAAAAATAAATTTGAATTTATTTCATTTTATGGGAGATACTGAGCTTCATACCTTAAGAGTGGTATCTGTGTTTCTTACAGATGTTTTTATGCAGATACTGCTTTATTCCCAAGAGATAAAGCTGCTAACATTTTGAAATAAATCTTCACAGTTTTTTTTACAATGCACATAATTTTATACACAAACATAAGTACACTCAAATTTTATTTTAACACAATTGGTATCATCTTTCCATGTTGTTTTACAACTTTTCAAATTTTGAATACCTTGTAAATGCATTCTCATGTTATTAAATATTTTGCAACATAATTTTTAGTGTTTGCGTGGCCTTCTTTTTATTGATGTAATTACTTTAATGCTTATTCTTTGACACCATTTTCCCCTGTGATAAATAAGATCATAAATTATATAATTATATCTGGATTCATAAATATTGATAGGCATTTCAAAGTTAAACCATTCTTTTTAGGCTGAGAAATAATTTAAATCACATGGGATTATTACTTGTTCTTTAAAATACTTAAAAACAAATTTACTTAATATGTTAAACTCTAGCTCTTCCCATCAGAAGTTTTTTCTTTGATTAACTAATAAATTGTTTTCACATCCTGTGGACTATTTGATCATATTTGGGGATCAATTTTGAAAGCACAGTTATTTTTCCAGAAAATCATTTTATCTAAAGCCATTAACTCTAACAACTTTGCAAAATACTGCATTTTTCCAAATGCCCCAAGTTTGGCCCTCTATTTACTTGGAATTTTTGAGCTTTAGTAATTTGTTTCTTCATTAGGTTTGGCAAAGGGCTATTTGTTATTTTGACATTAAAAGAAAATGAAAAACAGTTATTTAATTCCTATATCAATTTTGTGTGTGTGTGTGTGTGTGTGTGTGTGTGTGTGTGTGTGTTTCAGATTTCTAGTTTATGTGTACAAATCTAAAGAGCAAAAAAAAAAAAAAATTGACTACCAGAGGCCAGTGGGGACAGTTATGTCTTCATGTAGCAGAGGGCAACTGTTAGTGTGACTGATGGTAGTTATCACAAAGCTGATTATGACCAGAATTATCACCAAGGATTCACTGAAAGGAACACAGTTATGGCTGTAATTAGATGTCTCAACTCATTTACCCCATCCTTCAGAGGAAGAGAATCAAATTCTATTCTATAATTAATATTATTGGGAATGATAAACATCAGGAGTGCTTTTCCTATTGTTTTTACAAATAATTTTAATAACAATTTTTTAACCAAAAATCCACTTAATTAATTGATTAATTAATTCACTTACTCGTGAAATACTTTTCAATTGTCTTCTACATACCAGGAATTGAGGTACTTGTTGGGAACATTAAAGTGAATGCAATGCAGTCTGCTTTCAAGAAGCTTGCAGTCCAATGAAGGGCTAGGGATAGCTATTTACAATGCAATGCAATAAAAATTTCAACTGGGAAATACACAAAGAATGTTTCACGTCTTATACAAGTCACAGTGGAGATTACAGAAATAGCAAAATGTAAATTAGATGAGAGTCATTCATCTAGTGCAAGTTTGGAAGTGACACTCAGGGAAGGGTTAAAACAGAAATTGCAAAACTATGGTATTCCTGAAGGCTGTCCTGGGAGGAGCTGCAGAATTCATACATGGAGCAGCCTGCTGAGGGTCAGAATCCAACCTCTGGAATTCATCACACCAGGAAAGGCAAGACAGAAGAGAATTAATCGATTACAGTAGCTTCAGATTCTGGTCCAGAATGATGAGCTTAAGGTCAGGAATTTTGTCTGACATGGCCAGTTACATCCCTTGGTCATGTTGATTGACCAAGAAATTCAACTTTAATTAAGGACCATTATCTAAGGACGAAAATTTAGCATCTTGTGGGAGAGCAGTTCGTGACATATGATGATGTTTCAGTGTTCAAACAGAAACATTGAAAGGAACCAACATCACTTAGTTTTAAAATAATTCCTATAAATTTAATTATATTCACAATCCACACCGTATCATAATAAATTACTCTTTTCTCAAGTGAATCAATTGGAGGCTTTAAAGAACTCATTATACTACACATTACCATGGCCTTATAAAGAGCTTTTAAAGTATTGACTAATGCTTCAATATTTACATGAATTAGTAAGTTACATACAGTGCTCCCACTGCACACATAAATAGGAATATGTTAATGAAGATCCTGGAGTAAATGTTAACAACAAAAAGTTGGGTTTAATGTATGGGCTGCTAATTTTCCTTTGTTGGTTCTAGAGTCCCAAATAATTACAAAAGCAATGGGATCATCTTTATCTTACACATCATTTTCCTCTGCTTGTATGAGAAAGATTAAGAAAGGGATGATTAAATAAATTTATGTCAGAGATTTATGTAGGAAATCAAACTTTTAGCAGATATATGTGGAACAGTTCCCTTGGCTGAGAATGAGGTTTATGATGGGAATAAAACAAAACAAAACTGAACAAAAATTGCCTGAAATGTCAACTGAATCATAAAAACAGGGGAAGCCTATTATATGAATATAATGCACATTATATGTATATATCTTATAATCAGATTCTTAGAAAAATAATACTGAATAAATGTTGATTATGGTCAAATTCATTTTAATATTGGATTATGGGGATATCATCTTCCTTGATCCAAGTTGTACAACTGAAAATTTACTAAGTGCCTCAGTGAACTTTTATGTTTTGCATGAAGTGGGGAGTAATGGAGGAAATAGAGAGGTGCTGTGAAAGAAACAGAATAGCCTAAAAGGAAGACCAGGTTAGCTATTTTAATTAGGTGATTAGGAGAATTGTTTTATTTTACAGTTAACAAGAAGTCATGAGGGTTATTTCGCAAGTATCCTTACCTTTCTCCCAGGATCATTAGTCTTCACTCTCCTTTACAAAACCACACACATTTGTAACACATAAATTATATTCTTTCTTAAATTTATTATAGAATGCTTTTTTAATCCTAAAGAGAAAAATAAGGGGATAGTTTTTTTTTTAATAAAATAAAAATTTGTCTTTAGGCTAACTGTTGGTTAGAAATTCAGGAGAACGATGAAACAAATGCATTGCTGTGGTTTTATATGAGCAAACCAATCTGCTTCCTGAGTGGATATGCAACTCTTCAAACTGTAGCACTGTGTATTAAATAATGTTTGGAAAAGGCCCCCTGGTTATTTGCAAACCATGTTTAGATTTAAACTTAATATTTTGAGCCCAAGAGAAAGGGATCACCATAAACTCATCTGTCAAACAGACAATACACAAGAGGATTCTGGGAGTGTAGGAGTGAGGATTTGGGACTGGCTGCCAAAGGTGATAAGAACTAAAGCAGATTTAGGGAAATTTAAATATGGCTTAATTTTAACATGTAAAGTCATTAGTGGCCTGCAAACGTCACTGATAGGCTATAAAAATAAAGAACCGAGGTTTGGAATACTTTGTGTGGTATGCTGTAGGTCATTTCAGAGAAGCTTGTACTACATTTTTGTATGTAGTACTACAAATTTGCAAATAGCAATACCTATATAAATAGGATTTTTGCCCAGTGGTTTGACTTTTAAAAATTCCATTTAAAGTAACTAATGAAGGAGGAGCATAATATCTCAAGTACATCTGCAGCAGTGACTTGAGTCATTGCCAGAGGAGGATATCTGGTAAACAGAAGTAACTTTAAATGTTTGGTAAGAAATTTTAACCAAAACCCAACAAATGTTGATTGAATATATAATCAGAGGTGGGTATAAAATAGAAAAAGTGATACTTTTAATGTAAATATATGCTGCATTTATATAAACCCACAGATCTAGGTGTGGGAACGCTGTGTTCATTCTGAGCTATTTAAAACTCAGAGATAGGAATTGCCACAAGGGAGAGGTTAATCTAGTATCCTGGTTGTCCTAAGGGCTGGAGAGTTGGCAATTCTCTATTTTTCCTGGAATGAAAACTCAAGAAAGCATCTGCTTCATTGACTAACCTTTCCTGTGGCTACAGAAAGCTACTTATTTTCAATTCACACTTATTCTAAATGTTGCCCAGTTTAAAAACTGAATATATTCAATTTTAATAAGGACTATCTCTATAAAAGTGTTTCAAAGACAAGCGAAATACAACCACTGAGAGTATGAAATGAAAACAAAACAAAAAAAGAAAGCTCCTTTACTCTAGAATTTAGGAACAAGTAGATCTCTCTATACACAGTTGATTGAGATATGCTAATACTAATTTTATGTATGGTAAATATGGAAAAATAAAAGGAGTCTACTAGTTAAAAATAGCTACTATTAATAAAAACAACAACATTCCAGCACTGTTTTAAGCTTTTCAGATAAATACATGAATTTCACCCTTAGAACACACATGGAGGAAGACATTATACTTGATAAAAATGATGAAATTTTGCTGCAGAAATTAAAATTGCTTAAATAACCAAAAGCAGTAAGAGACAGAGTACAGTTTCTCATCCAGTCCCTTGAGTCCAGAACACTCCTTTTTTGACCACTTTTTTTTTTTTTTCCTTTTTTGTGGTGCTGGGGATTATATTAAACCCAGGGCTTTGTGTATGCAAGGCAAGCATTCTGCCATCTGAGCTATACCCACAGCCCTGTGTTTTGACCACTCTTAATTTATTATCCTCAGCACATGAATCTCAAGGGGTTTCAGAATGAATCAATTAGATAATCTCCAGCTAAGTCCACTGGGAAAAGATTCTTCTATAATAAATGCTCAATAAACATTCACTTTTAAGATTATGATAATGATGTGATTAGAGTTTGTAATTCCCTATGAATTTCATTTTTGTTTAGTGTGACTTATAAAATAAACCTAGTGATCTCAAGAGTTGGCAGCATTTGGCACTAACTTTAGATTTAGTTTTTTCTTCCATCACTGTTTAAAACTGCTTCCCATTTTTTAATGAATCAACAAGATTTATGGAGTATCTATGTAATGTACCGAGTATACTCACAGAAAATGCTTAATACTTTGCCTCAGAGGAGCTGATATTTCACTTGATACGTCAAAATACTCTCCTTACATAAAAGTTTGAACATTTTAAGATCAACATAAAAGAATTGCAAATTAATTTAGTGCCAACCACATATACATAATAATGATTCACATTAGTATTGCTTGTCTGGCAGCACATACATAGAACTCACATTTGCATGGGGCTAATTTATAGTTCTCAAAACATTCTCACATTTATAAATGTATTTGATTCTTAACAATCTTTACTTAAATCTCTATTGAGCTGCACAAATATTTCTATTTGTGGACATCTTTCCCTATAAATTCCATATTCTACTTATCTTCAACTCTTTTCCAATGGAGATTACTTTCCTGCTGAAACTCAACTCTTTCTCTATTTTCTATCTTTTTAACTGAAAAAAATGATGTTGATAGTACTTTTCTATTACCCTGTAAAGTTTACATAGCTATTTTGTTTTCTGGAAGATAAATATTGTATTGATTTACCTCTGTGCTCCCACATCTACTGCAGTTTCTGATTCACAGTAGATGTTCAGCAAATATTAGTGAAACAGATAAATCCCAATTTTGTCAAGGGATATTGAGGCAGAAAGAACTAGTATGTTGATGATCTTTTTTTTTTTTTTTTAAGAGAATATTGGAGTTTGAAACCAGGGGCAGCTATATTCTTACCCTTTTTCAAAGTATTTATTTGGAGAGGAGTTCTCATTAGATTGCTCAAATAGCCTCAAATTTGTGATCCTTATGCCTCATGACTCAGCCTCCCTAATAGCTGGTATTAGAGGCATGCACCACCACACCTGCCAAAAAGATGTGCTAAATACTTACTTACATCACTTTATGTAAGCCTCACCTATAGCCTTATTTTTTTTTGTGTGTGTGTGTGTGTGTGTGTTGTTAGGAATAGAACCCAGGGCCTCACACACGCTAGACAAGTGATCTGTCACTGAACTACACCTCCAATTCCTAATATGTTGAAATAAAGTTATTTAAAAATATGGACAGCGAAAGTAAAGAGAAAAGCAGCTGTATTAGATTCATTTTGAAATTTTATCTGAAACCTACATATGCTTCATATACATGAGATAGTCTCCATTACCCCACTCTTCTTATTTTGTCCAGATGCCCACCAGATAGCTGGGCCATCCTGCTCAAGCCCTTTTAGTAATCACTTACTGCAATGGTGTTTTCAGATGTTATAGAAATAAAAGCATAGGAGATTTTATTTAATCATTTAATATTTCAGTTTTAACTGGAAATCAATAGTAAGCAACATATCTTCAAATATTTACCCACAGCTCTACTCAAAAACACTGATGGATTATTGATTCACAAGAACCACAGAAGACACACCTTAGTAAGTTTGGGGGAAACAATAAGATTTACTTTGGCCTGACCCTACAAAACTTTATAGAGAAATGTCAAATTACTACTTTGCTAAAGGCAGAGCAAGGAAATTTTTCCTGACACTCTGCTGAGCTTTACTCCCATATGGGACTGTGAGTTACGGTCAAGAGTTTCTATAACTGGGTTTAATCCCTCACTGAAGTTATTTTAGACCAAGCCTTCAGCAGGGGATCTATTAAACCCTCTCATGATGGGATGGATTTTATCCGTCCCTGGGATGTATACAAAACAGAAGCCCAGGCATAAAACTTTTCTAAGTACTCTATTCACACTGTGATGGGAGATGATAAATTTCTAGGTAATAAAGTCTTTCTTAACCAGAAAAGAATTTGATTTCTTCTTTCGCTGTTCAAAAGTTCTGGATGTTTTGAAGGATCTTATTGACTCCCCAGGAAGCTCACCCAAAATATGTTTAACTCTCAGCTCTAGGCCCATAATATACAGCTTGGCCTTTTTGAGATGTTATATCAGTTGTTGTACCCTGATTTTTGAAATTAAAAAAATTATAAAACAGCTAGAAACCCATTCTATGGGTATGGGAATCTTGTGTCATTTATAATGCCTCTGGGCATTTTGGTGAGGGATTGACTAATATTCTTCCCAGGTGTTCCCTGGCTCTGATTTCCTCTGGATGCTAAATTATTGCCACTATAGCTCAGTCAGTCATTGATTATGTTTTATGTCACTTTTTTTTTCATTTTTAGGACTAAACAATGGATGTAGTCACTTAATTTCTTCCCTAATATACAGGAAAAAAATTGTATATTTTGTATGTAAAAGCTTGAGGTGATAGGACTTAGAGCATAACATCATATAGCACAATAATCAACACTGAAAATTAGGTGTTCTCCTTGACAAAGTTCCTTTGGGCTTGCTGCCAGTGAGCCTCTGGATATCACTGTTTCTTTCTTTTTTTTTTTGGTCACACTCACTCTGTGATGGTTAAATTTCTGTGTCAACTTGACTACATTATGGTGCCCAGTTGTTTGGTTAAAACCTAGTCTAGGGCCCAAGCGGTAGAGCGCTTGCCTGGCATGTGTGCGGCCCGGGTTCGATCCTCAGCACCATGTACAAACAGAGATGTTCTGTTCGCCAAGAACTAAAAAATAAATATTAAAAAAAATAAAAACCTAGTCTTTTTTTTTTTAAAGAATTTTAATATTTATTTTTTAGTTTTCGGCAGACACAACATCTTTGTTTGTATGTGGTGCTGAGGATCGAACCCCCGGCCGCATGCATGCCAGGCGAGCGCGCTACCACTTGAGCCACATCCCCAGCCCAAAAAAACCTAGTCTTGATGTTACTATGAAGATATCTTTTAAATGTGATTAATATTTGCAATAAGTTGGTTTTAAATAAAGTATATTGCCCTGGACACTGTGAATCAAGCTGATCCAATCAATTGAAGGTCTTAAGAAAAAAACTCAGGCATTCTGGAGAGAGAATGAATTCTGACTCAAGTGAATAACCTAGAAATCCTGCCTCAGTTTCAGGGCTTCCAGCCTGCTTACAGATAATGTTTGTGCCCACAGTCAAATGTACCCAATTATTAAAATAAATGTCTATGTATATATGTATATTTTAATTGTTTCAGTTCTCTGGAACCATGACCATACATTCTCCTTTGAACAACTCTTTCCCCATGACACAGTTTTCTTTACTTTTCACTCAGTATAAAATAGCTTTCTAATTCTACCTTGCTCTTTGCCTACTCTTGCATATTCAAAACCTCATTATTGTTTTGCTTTCCAATGGACCATTAACTCAAGTATCCAAACAGTTTAGTGACCTAGATTAACTGAAGAAGACTCTGATATCCCATCTTTCTCTTTGTACTTTGCCAGTCTCTATAGGAAGCTTATTCATCTGTGGCTGAAATTATGGCACCTCCCTCAAAAGGTGAATGTATTAACATCCCATTTTGATTTTAAATATTTTTACCTCTACTACATACAAATATTTATAAAATAACCTAGTACCTTGTCCTGAACTAATCCTAATTCCTGATTTCTCACTATCTGAAATACCATTTGGAATAACCTAGAAAAGTTTGCTGACATACAGCAAAAAAGGGCAAAGATTTTAAAGTTGAGTAAATTGGAATTAAATTGTAATTTTGTTATTTGCAACCTTCATAAAATTACTTAATCTCTTTGTGTCCTTCTTTCTTCATATGCCCAAAGGGGATGATAATGCTGGATTTATAGAATTTTTAAGACTGTTAAGAAAATGAAACATATATTAAGTATACTTTCTATCACTATAATAAATATATCTAAGATAAATACATTTATAAAGAGTGAAGGTTTGTTTTAGCTCAATGTTTCAGTGCTAGATTCTTTGGACACATTACTTTTGAGCCTGTAGTGAAATATCTCACCATGGCTGGGGGTACATTGTTGAGTAAAGTGGCTCACTTCATGGATGGGATGCAAAAAAGAAAACAGAGGAAGAGGCTGCGGACATCAATCTCCTCAAGACATGTCTCCAATAACCTGAAGACCTCTCACTATGCCAGGCCTTTAAAGTTTCCACAGCCTTCCAATAGTGCCAAGCTGTAAAGAAGGCTTTTAATACATGGGTCTTTGGAGGACATTTCAGATCCATTATAGCATTCTGCTTCTGGGCCCCCAGAAGTTTTTATTTATCTCACCACATAAAATGTGTGTCGTCCACCTCCATGGTTCTTGAAAGTCTTAATTGTTCTAGCATTGTTCAAAGGTCCAAATCCAAAGTCCTTTGAAATGAAAGGCAAACTATTAGCTGAAAGCCCTAAAATACATTAAAAAAAAAGTTACATACTTCTAAGACACAATGATGGAACAGGCACAGCATAAACATTCCTGTTCCAAAATAGAAGAATAAGAAAATAATAGCTAGTTATCAGACCAAAGCAAGATTTATATTCAGCAGGACAAACACTAAATCTTAACTTCCATATCCAGCATCCTGGTCACATTGTCGCAGGGTGTAGACTCTCATGGGCTTGAGCATCCTGCACCTGTGGCTTTGCTGGTTGCTACCCACATAACTTCTCTCTTGGCAGGCTTTGCACACTGCCTGTAGCTTCCCTTAGCAGGCACACCTCCTTGCTGACATCTCTACCTTCCTGGAGTCTCCATCGCAGCTTCAACTTCACTCTTAGAGTGTCACTCTGCAGAATTCTATCAGGGGTTGCTTGCAGAAATTCTGAACCCACACCACACTCCTTGGCCTCCCAGTCTTTCTTCTGACATCTTGGCAAAAGTCTTTACGACCCCTTAACTTTTGCTTTCTTCAGGAAGGCAAAACTAGCATCACATGAACAATGCCAAGGCCTGCTGCCAGTGTGATTTGTACCCGGGCTGCCTTGAACCACGCCTGTAGTAGCCTCTGAGTGCTTGCTAATTTAGGTAGTCCTGGAGGAGCAGGATGCCCTGGGGATCTCTTCTCAAAAGACTTTGCCATGAAAAGTCTTTGAAACAGATTTTCATATTTATATCTTTGAGTCTGCAATATGTGGGACCTTGCTGATTTCTGAAATGGATCAGGCATCTTTCCCATTTTTTTTTCTGGTGCAAAGGGCTTGGCTTCTTTTTAGTGCTGTACCACTAACATTTTAGCAACTACCTCCTCCTTGGCAGCATCTTTAACAGCACTCCTTTTCTAGTCAAACTGCAAATGTTTCAAATCTTTCTACTCCCCTCCTTTTTGCTTCTGATTCTCATTCTAAATCTGGTTAAAAAGAACCAGTAATATACACATGCCATGGCCTGAGTGCTGTGGTACTTTGAAATTACATCTTAAGATAAAGTAGTTCTTTGCCTCCCCAAACATCTCAGGACATAGACAAAATGCATCAAAGTTCTTTGTCCTGGGCCTGAGGTTATGGCTCTGCAGTAGAGCACTGGCCCAGCACATGTGGGGCCCTGGGTTCGGTCCTCAGCACCATATAAAAATAAATCAAGGTATTAAGTCCAACTACAACTAAAATATAAATATCTAAAAAAAAATTCTTTGCCCTGGCATAACAAGGTTGGCCTCTAATCTAATTTCTAATAGAATCCTCATTAGCTTTTTTTTTTTAAGTTTTATTAATTTATTTATTTTATGTCAGGGATTTAACCCAGAGGTACTTAACCATTGAGCAACATCCCCAGCCCTTTTATTATTATTATTATTTTTTAAATTTTAAGACAGAGTTTTGCTAAGTTGCTGAAGGCCTCACTAAGTAGCATAGGCTGTCTTCAAACTTACTATCCTCCTGCCTCAACCTCCCAAATTGCTGGCATTACAGGAATTCACCACCATACCTGGCCAGCTTGGTCTTTGTGACTTCATTCCTATCAGCATTCTGGTCTTCTGAGCCTCCACCATCATTTCCTGCTAAATTCCACCAATAGCATTATAGGCTTTCTCTAGCTCGCTTCTCCAAGTTTCCTAAACCCCTTCTGTGAAACAATTCTAAAAGCCCTTTCATGTCATCTCCTATATAGTCACAGTAATGACTTCACTTCTTAGTATGAATGCTCTGGGTTGGTTAGCTTCCCATTACTGCAGCAAACAAATACTGGAGGTAAATAAACTTATAAGGAGAAAATATTCGTTTTGGCTCACAGTTTTGGAGCACTCAGTCCATGGTTTGTTGGCCCCCTTGTTTTGGGGACCTGTGGCCAAAGAACAGACCATGGCAAGGAGTACAAGGGAGAAAAATCGCTCACCTCATAGCTTGGATATGAAAGGAAGAAACAGAAGGTGTGTGGGGGGCGGGGCAGGAGAGAAGAAAAAGGCTGGGGTTCCCTGATCCCTTTAAGAATAACCTGAAGACCTTCAACTAGACTCTATTCCTTAAAGGTTCCAATAGCACCAAACTGAAGACCTATTTTATTTCATTTCACTTCATTTTATTTATTTATTTATTTTTTAATTTTTTATTTTTTTTATATGTGTTCACAACATTACAAAGCTCTTGACATATCATATTTCATACATTAGATTAGAGTGGGTTATGAACTCTCAATTTTACCCCAAATGCAGATTGCAGAATCACGTCGGTTACACATCCACAATTTTACATAATGCCCAATTAGTAATTGTTGTATTCTGCTACCTTTCCTATCCCCTACTATCCCCCCTCCTCTCCCCTCCCCTCCCCTCCCTTCTTCTCTCTCTACCCCATCTACTGTAATGCATTACTCTCCTTGTTTATTTTCCCATTCCCTTCACAACCTCTTATATGTAATTTTGTATAGCAATGAGGGTCTCCCTTCATTTCCATGCAATTTCCCTTTTCTCTCCCTTTCCCTCCCATCTCATGACTCTTGTTAAATGTTAGTCTTTTCTTCCTGCTCTTCCTCTTTGCTCTGTTCATAGTTGCTCTCATTATATCAAAGAAGATATTTGGTATTTGTTTTTAAGGGATTGACTAGCTTCACTAAGCATAATCTGCTCTAGTGCCATCTATTTCCCTGCAAATTCTATGATTTTGTCATTTTTTATTGCTGCATAGTACTCCATTGTGTATAGATGCCACATTTTTTTTTATCCATTCATCTATTGAAGGGCATCTGGGTTGGTTCCACAGTCTAGCTATTGTGAATTGTGCTGCTATGAACATCGATATGGCAGCATCCCTGTAGCATGCTCTTTTAAAGTCTTCAGGGAATAGTCCGAGAAGGGCAATAGCAGGGTCAAGTGGTGGTTCCATTCCTAGCTTTCCCAGGAATCTCCAAACTGCTTTCCAAATTGGCCGTACCAATTTGCAGTCCCACCAGCAATGTACAAGAGTACCCTTTTCTCTACATCCTCACCAGCACTTGTTGTTGTTTGACTTCATAATGGCTGCCAATCTTACTGGAGTGAGATGGTATCTTAGGGTGGTTTTGATTTGCATTTCTCTGACTGCTAGAGATGGTGAGCATTTTTCCATGTACTTGTTGATTGATTGTATATCCTCCTCTGAGAAGTGTCTGTTCAGATCCTTGGCCCATTTGTTGATTGGGTTATTTGTTATCTTATTGTCTAATTTTTTGAGTTCTTTGTATACTCTGGATATTAGGGCTCTATCTGAAGTGTGAGGAGTAAAAATTTGTTCCCAGGATGTAGGCTCCCTATTTACCTCTCTTATTGTTTCTCTTGCTGAGCAAAAACTTTTTAGTTTAAGTAAGTCCCATTTGTTGATTCTTGTTATTAACTCTTGTGCTATGGGTGTCCTATTAAGGAATTTGGAGCCTGACCCCACAATATGTAGATCGGAGCCAACTTTTTCTTCTATCAGACGCAGAGTCTCTGATTTGATATCAAGCTCCTTGATCCGTTTAGAGTTAACTTTTGTGCATGGCGAGAGGAAGGGATTCAGTTTCATTTTTTTGCATATGGATTTCCAGTTTTCCCAACACCATTTGTTGAAGATGCTATCCTTCCTCCATTGCATGCTTTTAGCCCCTTTATCAAATATAAGATAGTTGTAACTTTGTGGATTAGTCTCTGTGTCCTCTATTCTATACCATTGGTCCACTCGCCTGTTTTGGTACCAGTACCATGCTGTTTTTGTCACTATTGCTCTGTAATATAGTTTGAAATCTGGTATCGCTATACCGCCTGATTCACACTTCCTGCTTAAAATTGCTTTTGCTATTCTGGGTCTTTTATTTTTCCATATGAATTTCATGATTGCTTTATCTATTTCTTCAAGAAATGCCATTGGGATTTTTATTGGCATTGCATTAAACCTATAGAGAACTTTTGGTAATATCGCCATTTTGATAATGTTAGTTCTGCCTATCCATGAACAGGGTATATTTTTCCATCTTCTAAGATCTTCTTCTACTTCTCTTTTTAGGGTTCTGTAGTTTTCATTGTATAAATCTTTCACCTCTTTTGTTAGGTTGATTCCCAAGTATTTTATTTTTTTTGAGGATATTGTGAATGGAGTTTTTTTCCTCATTTCCATTTCAGAAGTTTTGTTGCTGATATACAGAAATGCCTTTGATTTATGCGTGTTGATTTTATATCCTGCCACTTTGCTGAATTCATTTATAGTTCTAGTAGTTTCTTTGTAGACCCTTTTGGGTCTTCTAAGTATAGAATCATGTCATCTGAAAATAGTGATAATTTAAGTTCTTCTTTTCCTATTTTTATGCCTTTAATTTCTTTCGTCTGTCTAATTGCTCTGGCCAGTGTTTCGAGAACTATATTGAATAGAAGTGGTGATAGAGGGCATCCCTGTCTTGTTCCAGATTTTAGAGGGAATGCCTTCAATTTTTCTCCATTCAGAATGATGCTAGCCTGAGGCTTAGCATAGATAGCTTTTACAATGTCAAGGTACGTTCCTGTTATCCCTAGTTTTTCAAGTGTTTTGAACATAAAGGGATGTTGTACTTTGTCGAATGCTTTCTCTGCGTCTATTGAGATGATCATATGGTTCTTATCTTTAAGTCTATTGATGTGGTGAATATCATTTATTGATTTCCGTATATTG
Source organism: Ictidomys tridecemlineatus (assembly GCF_052094955.1). Classification (NCBI taxonomy): domain Eukaryota; kingdom Metazoa; phylum Chordata; class Mammalia; order Rodentia; family Sciuridae; genus Ictidomys; species Ictidomys tridecemlineatus. Next base: position 64,410,192 of record NC_135487.1, on the reverse strand, counting down.
AACCAGCCTTGCATACCAGGGATGAATCCTACTTGATCATGGTGCACAATTTTTTTGATGTGTTTTTGTATTCGATTCGCCAGAATTTTATTGAGGATTTTTGCATCTAGGTTCATTAGAGATATTGGTCTGTAGTTTTCTTTCTTTGAGGTGTCTTTGTCTGGTTTCGGAATCAGGGTGATGTTGGCCTCATAGAATGAATTTGGAAGAGCTCCCTCTTTTTCTATTTCCTGAAATAACTTGAAAAGTATTGGTATTAATTCTTCTTTAAAGGTTTTGTAAAACTCCGCTGTATACCCATCCGGTCCTGGGCTTTTCTTAGTTGGTAGTCTTTTGATGGCTTCTTCAATTTCATCCATTGATATTGGTCTGTTCAAATTGTGTGTATCCTCCTGACTCAGTCTGGGCAAATCATATGACTTAAGAAATTTATCGATGTCTTCACTATCTTCTATTTTATTGGAATATAGGTTTTCAAAATAATTTCTAATTGTCTTCTGTATTTCTGTAGCATCTGTTGTGATATTGCCTTTTTCATCCCGTATGTTAGTAATTTGAGTTCTCTCTCTTCTTCTCTTTGTTAGCATGGCTAAAGGTCTGTCGATCTTATTTATTTTTTCAAAGAACCAACTTTTAGTTTTGTTAATTTTTTCAATAGTTTCTTTTGTTTCAATTTCATTAATTTCCGCTCTGATTTTAATTATTTCTTGCCTTCTGCTACATTTGCTGTTGTTTTGCTCTTCCTTTTCTAGGGCTTTGAGATGAAGTGTGAGCTCATTTATTTGTTGGTTTTTTCTTTTTTTGAGGAATGACCACCAGGCGATGAATTTTCCTCTTAAAACTGCTTTCATTGTGTCCCATAGATTCCGATATGTTGTGTCTGTATTTTCATTTATCTCTAAGAATTTTTTGATTTCCTCCTTTATGTCTTCTGTAACCCATTGATCATTCAGTAACATATTGTTCATTTTCCATGTGATGTAGGATTTTACCTTCCTTCTTTTATCATTGATTTCCAGTTTCATTCCATTATGATCAGATAAAATGCATGGTATTATCTCCACCCCTTTATATTTACTGAGGGTTGCCCTGTGGCATAATATATGGTCTATTTTTGAGAAGGATCCATGTGCTGCTGAGAAAAAAGTATATCCATTTGATGATGGTTGATATATTCTATATATGTCAGTTAAGTCTAGGTTATTGATTGTGGTATTGAGTTCTATAGTTTCCTTATTCAACTTTTGTTTGGAGGATCTGTCCAATGGTGAGAGAGGTGTGTTGAAGTCACCCATAATTATTGTGTTGTGGTCTATTTGATTCTTGAACTTGAGGAGAATTTGTTTTATGAATGTCGCAGCGCCATTATTAGGTGCATAAATATTGATAATTGTTATGTCTTGTTGGTGAATGGTTCCTTTTAACAGTATATAATGTCCTTCTTTATCCCTTTTGATTAACTTAGTCTTGAAGTCGATTTTATTAGATATGAGGATGGCCACCCCTGCTTGCTTACGAGGACCGTGTGCGTGGTATATTTTTTCCCATCCTTTCACCTTCAGCCTGTGTATGTCTTTTCCAATCAGATGTGTCTCCTGGAGGCAGCATATTGTTGGATTTGTTTTTTTAATCCATGATATCAGCCTATGTCACTTTATTGGAGAGTTTAAGCCATTAACATTCAGAGTTACTATTGATATATGGTTTGTACTTCCATCCATGTTTGATTATTTATCCTTTTTTTTAAAAAAAATTTAGTTTGTTGCTCCATGATTATTTTTCCCCTCGCCCTTTGTCTTTACCAAGGCACTTCCCTCTGATGGTTTTGGTTATTGTTTTTCATTTCTTCCTCGTGTAGTGTTTTGCTCAAAATGCTTTGCAATGCTGGTTTTCTGGCTGCAAATTCTTTTAACTTTTGTTTATCATGAAATATTTTTATTTTGTTGTCATACCTGAAGCTTAATTTTGCTGGATACAGAATTCTTGGTTGGCATCCATTTTCTTTCAGTGTTTGAAATACATTGTTCCATGACCTTCTTGCTTTCAGTGTCTGTGATGAAAAATCCGTTGTTAACCTTATTGGTTTACCCCTGAATGTAATCTGTCTCCTTTCTCTTGTAGCTTTTAATATTTTTGTTCTGTATATTGGATATCTTCATAACAATGTGTCTTGGCGTTGGTCTACTGTGATTTTGTGTGCTCGGTGTCCTGTATGCATCTTCAATTTGTATATCTGTTTCCTTTTTTATTTCTGGAAAGTTTTCTGTAATTATTTCATTCAGCAGGTTACTCATTCCCTTGGTTTGAATCTCTGTACCTTCTTCTATCCCGATGACTCGTAAGTTTGGCTTTTTTATGTTATCCCATAACTCTTGGATGTTTTTCTCGTGATTTTTTACCAGCCTTTCTGAGTTGGCTAGGCTCTTTTCAAGATGAAATATTTTGTCTTCATTATCTGACATTCTGGCTTCTACTTGCTCCACTCTGTTAGTGATACTCTCAATTGAGTTTTTAATTTGGTTTATAGTTTCCTTCATTTCTAAGATTATGGTTTGATTCTTTTTTTATACTCTCTATCTCCTGATAAAGGTGCTTAACTTCTTCTTTTATCTGTTTGTGTAATACATTCTCAATGTGTTCTTTCGCTGCTTGAATTTGCTGTCTCATATCCTCTTTAAGGTTCCATTCCATCTGTCTAAGGTGTTCCTTGAGTTCTTTATATGACCATTTTTCTGATGACTCTAAGTCCTCCTGAATATTTAGGCTGTCCTGCATTGTTTGTACTCCTTTTCTTCCTTGCTTTTTGAAGCTGCTCATGTTACTTCTTGTTCTGTTTGACTGCTGAGTTACTGTTTACTCCTATAAATTTATTTGATGCTTGGGAGGAAAGGTATTAGAAGGGAAGGGAAAAAGTCACTAAAGAGAATGAGAGTAAGCAGTAGAATTCAAGGAAGGGGGGATAACATAATTGAAAAGAAATGAAAAGACAAAAGAAGAAAAAAATAGGAAATAAGAAAAGAAAAAAAAATTAAATAATAAAAAAAATTAAAATTGGAAGAAGAAAAATTTAAAAAAAATTGTAAAAAAAAATTAAAAAAACAAAAAAGAAAAATGAAAATGAAAGAAAACCCCAAATCAAAATTAAAAAACAAAACAAAACAAAAAAAAAAACACCAACAAAAAAAAACTAATAAATGCAGTCTTAGAGTTTGATTAACTTCTCTTCCAGTAGGTGGCGCTGTGACCACCAGGCCAAGTTTCTCCTATCAATATGCGGAAACCAATCACTGTGCAGCAGCTCCTCCTCCCAGACTGGGCGAGTCTCCAATCCTGGGTGCCTAGGGCGTCCTCTTGTGTCTAGTCACTTCCCCACTTTTCCTCTAGCCAGGCCCCTCTCAAGGGTGCCGCTCACCACAATACTGGGTACACACCAGGTCTGCTGCTCCTGGGAGCCCTGTTGTCATGAATGACTGGGCACACTCTTCCAGTTTGCCATTCCCTCAGACCCTAAGTTTGTAGAGCTTGGGGCTGAGAATCCTCAGCGAATTTTACTGCCCCTCTGGTAGCCACACCCCCGGTAGCTGGTGCAAGAGACCTCAGCTGTCAGCACTGGTGGGAGCGGTAGTCCCGCGCCGCGGGTCCCGTGCCACCTCTAATTCCCTCGGTCTGGCTACCGTGCTCACGGGAGAGCTGGGAGAGGCCCTTAAGGGAGAGCTGAGATTGGCCCTTAAGGTTTCTCCGATGTGTGGAGAGGGAAGGCTAGGGAATTACACACCTGTAGCCGCAGGTTTCAATGAAGTTATCTCCTCCGCCGCAGTCTGATGACGTCAGTTGCCTGCCATGGTGGTATCTCTTGCAAATGGCGACAGTTCGTTTCCCTTTGCCGGGTGACCAATGCAACGGGTGGGTCCTTACTGTCTCTCCCAAGCCCCATTTCAAACCTGTGGCCACTACCTATGAAGGCTCGGTTGGCATTTACCTCCGTAGGATCAGAAGGGCTGACCGGTTGTTTCAGCCGGATGGATTAGTGCTGAGTCACAGCTGTTTGTCTGCGGGAAGCAGGAGAACGGGAGCTTGAATTCAGCCGATCCAGGTTCAGTGTGTGTTCTGAGAGGCCCAAACAGCTCGCCCTAGATCCACGTCAGTTCAGCATTGCCTAGTGATCCTGAGCAAACAGAATTAGGCTGTTTACGACTCCCTATGCCTGCACAGCTGAAGAGGTCAGAGACTTGATCTCTCCGCGCCCGCCGCCATGTTGGAATCCATTTTATTTTTTTAAGAGGAGAAAAAGTTTATTTGGCTCATGGTTTCAGACATGGACCTTTGGACCTTTGAAGGACATTGCAGATTTAAACTCCAACAAAATATATGTAAAGTGCTTTGCCCATTTTCTAACACTATGTAATACTTAGAGATTTTAATTTTTTTGTCTTTTTCATAAAAGGTTATGATATGAGGGAAAAGTTATACTAAAGGATATTTTCTTCCTATACACAACATTTTCAATGATTTATTGTGAAAATTTTATACATATACAAAGTAAACAAGATAACATAATGAAACCTTGTCACCATTATGTAGCTTCAATACTTTCCAATAGCCGTCCATTTTGTTTTCTTTCTATTTACCTCTACTCATTTTCCACAAATCACTCAATGACAATGATTTTAATAGTGATTGAGGTAAATTTATATGCATTGAAATACACAAATCTTAGCTGTACAATTTTGATGAATAAATAAACACATGATCAGTACTTCTAATACTTATTAGAATATTAATAATAAAATATTCTAATAGAATATTTTCCAGAGGTTCCTTTCTATCCTTTCCTAATCAATATCCGTTCCTTCTTTCCTTACCTACCACTCTACTTGGCAACCATAGTATTTTCTCTCTTTCTCTCTCTCTCTCTCTCTCTCTCCCCCTCCCCCCATCTCTCTGTCTCTCTCCTCCTCTTTCCCTCCTAGTTTTCTCATTCTAGAATTTCATATATGAACATTCATGTATAAGTCATTTTGGGGATATATGACTCTTTTCTTAATTAAACATTTGAGAGTAAAATGTTCAACTACAGCATAAATGAATATTTAACAATAAGAAACTACAACTAAATCAGTTTTCAAGTGGGTGTAGAGTTTTGTGTTTCCAGCAGCAAAATATTAGAGTTATATTTGTTCTATATCTTGTCATCATTTTATGCTTTCAGACATTTCAATTTTAGACATTGTAATGAGTATTGTATGGTACTGACTTGTTCTGAATAACCTGATGGCTAGTGATCTTTAGAACTATTTTATGTACACATTGGTCATTTATGATAGTAACATATTACTTAACAATGGGGATATATTCTGAGAAGTGCACTGTTAGATGATTGGGAGAAAATCATAATGCATATAGACACAAACTAAGATGGCTACAACTTAGGGGAAATAATTCTATGGGAACACCATCATATTTTCGGTTCATCATTGGCCAAAATGTCATTATGTAGTGCATGACAGTGTCTTTTATTATGGGGTATTTTTTAAAGTCCTTTGCCTAGTTTCAATTTTTTTATTAATTTTAAAATTAAATAACAAGGAATGCATTACAATTCTTATTACACATAAATATCACAATTTTTTATATCTCTGTTTGTACATAAAGAATTTTGATACCCAATTTGTGTCTTCATACATGTACTTTGGATAATGATGTCTATCACATTCCACCATCCTTGCTAATCCCCTGCCCTCTCCCTTCCCTTTCAACCCCTCTTCCCTATCTATTGTTCATCTATTCCTCCCATGCTCCCCCTCCCTACCCTACTGAGTCAGCATCCTTATATCAGAGAAAACATTTGGCATTTGTTTTTTTTAGGATTGGCTAACTTCACTTAGTATTATCTTCTCCAGCACCAGCTATTTACCTGCAAATACCATGATTTTATTCTCAATTTATTTCTGAGTAAAATTCCATTGTGTATATATGCCACATTATTTTTATCCATTCATCCACTGAAGGGTATCTAGGTTGGCTATACAGTTTAGCTATTGTGAATTGTGCTGCTATAAACATTGATGTGGCTGTGTCCCTGTAGAATGCTGTTTTTAAGTCCTTTTTCTATTGTGGAAAAGTACAGAAAAATTAGTAAATTTTTAAGTGTATAGTTAATCCAGTGGAATGAAGTAATTCATAATGTGAAATTATATCTACCATTTATCCTCAGAACCCTTTTCATGTTGTAAAACTGAAATTCTAAATTATTAAACACCTTCTTCCCCAGCATCTATAATCACCATTCTGTTTTCTTACTCTATGTTTTTGATTACTCTGAATGCCTCATATATGTATAATCACATGGTAGGTTATTTTTTTATTTTTTGTAAGTCTTCTCCCACCTCCTCATTGTCCTCCTCCTCCTCCAGTGCCAGCACTTCTTCTCCTCCTCCTCCTTTCCTCCTCCTCCCCTTCTCCTGACCCCTTCCTCCTCTTACCCCTCCTCCTCCTCCTCTTCCTTCTCCTGTTCCTTCTTCATGTCTGTAGGACTTATTTGTTTCCCTTGGCATAATGATCTCAAATTTTATTTGGTTTTTAAGCATGTAAAAAATTAATCATTGTAACTTTGTCTCTATTGAAACTTCAAAACTTTTGTCTATTTTGTTTGATATACTCACCCATATTTTCTTTTGGTTACTATTGGCATGAAATATCTTTTTCAATTTTTTTACATTCAATTTATTTGTATCTTTGGATTAAAAGTGAGTCTCTTGTGCAACATTGGATTTTCAAAACTCCATTCTACCAATATCTATCTTTTGATTGGAAAACTCAATCCATTTACATTTAAAGTAACTTCTAAGATAGAAGCAATAATTTATGCAATTTATCTATCTGTTTTCTAGCTTTTTGTTTTACATTTTCTACATTACTCTTTTGTGTTCAGTTGAATTTTTATTTATTTATTCTTATGTGGTACTGAGGATTAAACCCCGGGCCTTGCACATGCTAGGCAAGTGCTCTATCACTGAGCTACAACCCTAGCCCTGTTCAGTTGAATTTTTTGTTTGTGGTGATATGATAAAATTCCTTTATCATTTCCTCTTATGTATATTCTATTATGAAAAAAATATAGCTCCTCTTTTTATGCTTACTTTTAATATCTTAAAGTTATAATTCCAATTTGGATGTTTACCAGCTAAATTTCAAAAAACATACAAAAAATGTGCTACTCTAACAACTCCATCCCCATCTGTTTCATTTGATCTCCTATTTACCTTAATTAAGACTGTTATTTTTATGTCTTTGAGTTACTATATACTGTACTTTCATTTTATTTGATACGACTCCCTAAATACGTTTTGTAGGGCTGGCCTAATGATAACAAATTCCCTCAACTTTTTTTTTTTTTGGAGTACATCTTAATTTCTTATTTTGGAGGGGCAGTTTTATTCAACATAGTATTCTTGGTTGATTCTCTTTATAATCTTGTAGCACTGTGAATACATTGTCACAGTAAATGTATTTTACATTGTTATATCAGTGTGAGCTTTTGTTGGCCAGGGATGGAATGTTATGATTTGGATGTGAGGTATCCCCTGAAAGATCATGTGTGAGACAATGAAAGAGGGTTCAGAGGGGGAAATGATTGGGTTGTGAAAGCCTTCACCCAATCAGTAATTTAATCACCTGATGGAATTAATTGAGTGTTAACTGAAGGCAGGTGGGGTGTGACTGGAGGAGGTAGGGCATTGGAGTCTCTGCTTTGGGGTAAATATTTATATCTGGCAAGTGGAGTTTCTCTCTGCTTTCCAGTCATCCTGTGAGCCTCTTCCCTTTGCCATCCTCTTCCACCATGATGTTCTGCCTCACCGTGAGCCAGGAGGAATGGAGCTTGCTGTTTATAGACTGAGACCTCTGAAACTGTGAGCCCTTTTCCTCCTCTACAATTGTTCTGGTTGGGTTTCTTAGTCACAGCATCAAAAAGCTGACTAAAACAGTCCCGCTGCTTTCTGACCTTCAAAGTTTCTGATGATAAATTTTTTTGATAATTTTATTAAGAATCCCTCAAATGTACCAAGTCACTTCTTTCTTGTTACTTTTAAGATTATTCCTTTTTGGATTTTGAAAGTTCAATTATGATGTATTTCAATATGGACCTCTTGAATTCATGTTATTTGGACATCACTGAGTTTCATGGGTGCCTGTATTCATATATTTCATCAAATTTGGGAAGTTTCAACCACTGCATTTTCAAATATTATCTCTGACTCTAGCTCTACTTTTTCTTTGGTTGCCATAGGGTTATCAGAGCCTAATTTAAATTTATAAGCTGTGTTTTTCAAGGAATTTGTCCATTGTATCTAAATGTCAAACTAATTGACATAGGTTGTTCATACCATTTCCTTTTGATCTTGATTCTATCTGTAGGATCTGTAATGATATTTTTATTATTGAAATTGGTGATTTATTTCTTCTCTTTATTACTTGATCCATCTATCAGCTTATTTATTTGACTAATTTTTAAAATAAACTCCATATAAGGGAATATGACAATATTGAATTTTGAATGTTATTTAACCAATTCTTTTTTTAAAAAAAATATTTATTTTTTAGTTTTAGTTGGACACAATACCTTTATTCTATTTATTTATTTATTTATTTTCATCTGGTGCTGAGTATCAAACCTAGGGCCTCACACGTGCTAGGCAAGTGCTCTACTGCTGAGCCACAACCACAGCCCACAATTCTTCCTTTTATTTATATCTGTGTATTGCTTACATCAGAGCCCTTTTCTATATAGACATATATAAAGATCATCTCTTCCTGCTATAGTAACACATACCTTTAATTCATTTTTTTCTGATAATATTCCTTTTCTTAAAGGTTGTTCTCTTATAACATAAAGTGCTCTTCTACTTACTCTTTTTATGATTTATCTTTTTCTGTCTTTAATCTTTTACTTTTAACTTATTTGTTTTCATTTTTACAGTCCTTTACTTTTAGAAACAAATAGGTAGATCTTAATATTTTTATCCAATCTGAAAGTCTTACTTTCTTATCAAAACTAAAATTTTTGTGTTTTTAATTAGATTTTTTAATGAGAAATTATTCTTATTTAATGCAAATCTCAATATGACTATATTTAGATCTAAAATTTTGTTATTTTTCTCTAAAGTTAATACCTTTTTGTCCTCCTTTCTTACTTTTTTAGTTTAATCTACTTATTGAATTTTGATTTTTAATTGCCTTTTGAGCTATATATTTTTGTATCATTTCAAATTGTTTTTCTAGGGATTAAAATGTGCAAACATTTTTATCACAGTCAACTCAGAGCTGGTGTTGTATTTTTTATTCAAAATATAGAAAACTAGCAACATTATAGTTCTATTCTTCCATTCCATGTTGCTATAATTATCATATCAGTGCCATTCCCTTTCAGTCTAAAAAATGCATCTTTCCTATTACTGCAATTTCTGACCTGATTGGTTCTTTTGAGACATGTTTGTTGTTTGTAGTATTGTTTTCCTATAGCCAATTTACAGTTTTACTACTGCTGCTTTCAGAACCATGAATTTTTCTTTGGAATTTAGCGGTTGAACAACCGTTAACTATGATTTGCTTTTTATTTCTTCTCTATGAGGATGTTGTTGAACATTCAAATATATTAATTTATACTTTTTCATACTTGGGAAGTTCTTTTTTATTTTTTTTATTCAAATTTCCCCTGTTCCAATTCTCTTTTTACACTGATTTTACTTAACTAGATATTGTCCCAAGAGTCAAACAAAACTTGAAGAAGGAACTAAAATTAAGTGCTTTTGTAAGTTATTTTACAAAATGACCTCAATGAGCAATTTTTTATTGGTTAAATTATGCCCTTTTTCATTAATTTTTTTTATCTCTAATCTTCAGATTATACAATTGTAACATATATTTTCAAATTCACTGACTCTTTTTTTCCATTTCTATTCTGTTGCGCTCATAAAAGTTAATTTTTAGTCTTTTTATATATTTTACATCTTAGTTGTAGAATTTAAAAAATTTTTTTTGTTTGTTCATTTCTCTTTTATCTTCTCCAATTCTCCATCATTTCTTGTGTGTAATTAACATTTGAGTTTGTGAAAAATATTCATTGTAGCTGCCTTAAAGTCTTTCCTAATTGAATATTCGAGTTTTTCCAGGAGACATTTCACTGACTTCTTTTCAAAGGGGATTTGTAAAACACTTTCATTTTTAAAATTTGCATGTATGATATTTTTAATTGTAACCTGAATGTCATGAGTAAATTATTTTAGAATCTCTTGATTATGTTGTATTTCTTTGAAGAGTGACTTATAGTAAACTTTACTGGATTTGAACTCTGCAGTCCTCCTTCCCTAATGACTGACAGCTACAGTCTCCGTCTACGCTCATGTTCATGTTGTTGCACGCCCCCCCCCCACCCGCCACTTTTAAATTCTTTCCCCAAGGTCTTTGTTATGAATGAATAGTGCACTTGCCTGATGAGGTTTTATGTGCAGATTTAAGACTTTCTTCTACTGCTCCTTTCCTTCCTGGAATTCCCCCATAAGTTTCTGGATGAATCCAAACTCTCCTAAGATGCTTTATATCACCAAGGTTGCAGGAATGAATCTGCCAGGAGCCACATGAAGATTAAGGGTGATCTTGGAGATAAACAGCAAACTCTCACATCTTTCTTTTTCCCCGATTAGCTTTTAGTACTAGAATCCCTTCCAGATTCTAAAAACTTCTGGTCAGTCTACAGTGCCATCTAATAATAATTTAAAAAATTTTTTTGACAGATTTAAAATATGATTAGGAGTCAATCCTTATATACAAACAAAGATATGAAAAATTGTGGTATATATGTGTATTAAGAAATGTAATGCAAAAAAAAGAGAGTACATGTATAATGGTATAATTTGGCATAAACATACTTTATATACAGAGTTATAAAAAATTGTGCTGTAAATGGGTAATAATGAGTGCAATGCATTCCACTATTGTCATGTATGTAAAAAATGAAAAAAAAATGATTAGGAGAATTAGACTGCCTAACCTACCTGGATATAATTTGAAGAAGGAAATTAAGTGCTTTCATAAGTTTTTCACCAAATGACCTTGATCATTTTACACACAAGAACTCTAAGCCTTAGAAACATTATAGTAAATTATTTCAACTCTAACTTACTGGGTAGCTCAAAGAATGACAGAGAGGCTGAGCCCCTTGGAGCACTCCGCCAGTAGCTCAAGTTCAATGACTGTAGCCCTTACACAGCCTCCACTTTCACATACGGCGCCAAACCTTAAAAAATTCTCTAGTTTCATTTGTGCAGAAGCTGGATCCTTTCTTGTTTAAAGCATTCATAAAATCTCTTACAAATAATGTGTGGTATCTGTGGATTTTCAGAATCTGGGGTATGTACTCACAGGATCTGAGTAGAAACTGAAGATCCTAAGAGTGGGATATCACTAGAGAAAGAGTGTCAGTAAAATGGCAATCAAAACTTCTGAATGTCATATGTATGGTATGTATGGAACTCAGAATATGCTGAAGTTTGAGAATAAAAAAAATGAACTACACACTCCTACAATTGTTTATAGTTTAGTAATAAAGGCAGAGACATAAATGGATGATTCCTGTTGGAGATGGTAAATACTGTTGGAAAAGCTACCCAGGTGCTATTAGAGCAGAGGATGAAAAAAGAATTAATAAATTAATTGTGAGGTTAATAAAGAATGGGAGGTAATATCTGAGCTTTATCTTGAAGTAAGTATGAGACATTACAGGTCATAAAATAAGCAAATAAATTTTAGATTGTGCAATGATCCTACAAGTAGGTTTAGAGGTGTGAACAAAATAGCATTTTGGGGGAATTGAAAGAATTTACAGTCAGTCAATGATGGGAAGCAGGAAGGGTGAGTGGATAAGAGATAAGACAGAAGAAAACCTAGAAGGCCTTTCATGCTAAGCACTTTAAAGTCTCTATGAATTTATCAAAGTGAGTTGATCAGATTTGACTTTTATAAAAATCACCTTTGCTGAGTAGTACACCAGATTGAAGAGTGAAAAGATTTCAGAAAAGTTTGACTTATAGGTGTTTCCAGTGGCTTTTGCAAAAAACGATTGGGCTTGGTTCTCAAGAAGTGGTGGTGGAATTGCAAAAGTGATTAATTTTGGAGACACTGCATGCAAATAATAGATATATGGAATATTGGAAAGTAAGAAGAGACAAAGTATTTAAACAAGGCTTTGGGATGATAAAATTAAGTAATTTACCCAACTAAGCTTTATATTTACATTGATTTTCACATGAAAACATGAATATCTTCATTTTCTATACCCATAGCCACCATTGTCTGGCAATACCTATGAACTTATCTGTATCTTTAAAATCTCAGTGGAGTGATCTGGAATTTTTTTTTTGTGTGTGTGTGTGTGTGTATTGTGGTAGATATTTGGTAGCGGGGTTACAACTTAGAATCTAATTTTATGTGCAATTATACCTTTAAATTTTTCAAGAAAAAAAAATACAAAAGTTAGAATATTAGAAACCAAAAACATACACCCAAGGGAAATATTAGGAAACACCATTTTTCTGATCCTTTGTAGAACAGATTTAATGGAATGCTTAAGGAATGGAAGAGAGATCAAGTCACAGCTTTGCAAAAGCCAATCTGTGCAATGGTAAGCTGTTCGCAATAGTTCATAGGGCACAGTTTCTCCATCTTAAAGTAATGAGATTACACTTCATGGTTATTAAGACTAACTTCTGTTTTAAAAGTTCTCAAAGCATTTTCTGAGTAATCAAGTTTAGCTTTGCCACCATCACCCTAAATACTAGAAGAAGTTCAAAAATGTCTGTTCTTAGCAAGTATAAAAATCAATATTATATCAAAAATATTGCATATAATTATATATAAAATGAACATAACCTAGTAAAAAACAATGTTTTCATAGTTGAACATGTGCCATAGAACAGCCTTTGGTCTGTTCTATAGGTACCCATTGCCCTGTCCATTCTTCAGTATTCATTTAGAACATTTTACAAGGTAATTGGAACCACTTAATTTTAAGTATAAAATTTTTTCCATTCTTGACTTTAAACATTAACAGACATAGGCACATGAGACCTATATAAATTAGAAACATATGTCGAATGACAACAAATGTAGATAAAAAATGTACTTATTAAGTGGTATAAATAGTATAACTATATATGAACCATTACATAATTTTATGCAGGGGAAATAAATAATATAATAAAATATAGAGTACTGTTTTTAGGTAATTTTATTTGTTCTTAAATTCTGAAATTTTTGTCCTATGTCCATGTGCATAGGCATCAGATTCAATTAGATGGAAACATATGTATTATGCCCGTAAACATAAAGAGATTATGTTTTATGCTTCACATTAAAAAAGAAAACAGTAATTAGACATTCACCAGGAAAAACTAAAAAAACAAAAACAAAACAAACATACAACAACAAAAAACCTATATAAGTAAGTGGATGGCTGTGGACTTTTAATTAAGAAAGTATGTTTTTTTAAGTCCTAGATTACTCTCTTACTAGCTTAAATAACTTGAGAGAGATCACTTCATATTTCTAGATCTCATTCCCATCTATAAAATAAAAAACTGAAGATTTTGTAAAGATTTAACTACAGATTTTTAATTTATAAAAAAATTCCAAATTCTTATTGCAATGAACAGAAAACCTACCCAAAATGAATGAAAAACTAAATAAAATTTACAATTTTGAATAACTGGAAAATGTAAGAAAGTAAAATGATTCAGGTGGTAGAAGTGTGCAATCAATATAAGGAAGAATCTATCTTTAGTCTCATTTTGTATCTATTTTTTTTTCTGTCTTAATTCTTTCTCCATGAGGCAGCAAAGTGATATGCACAATGAACTTTGTGCTTATAGCATTTTTTTTTATAGTGACTAGTCTCAGTGGGGGGAAAAAAATGCTCTTTTCCACAACAACTTCAATAGTTTCCTTTAGGTAACTCACAAGTCTGAGCTGGAGCCAGGTAACAGGTATTGATGGACTCATGTAATTGGTTGAAAAAATTAAACCCAGTGCTCAAAATGAATGGAGGTATTCTATTGGTAATGAGAATGTATTTTGCTACAGGGAATGTAAAATTAATCAAGACCCTCAAGCACCAGGCTTTGAACCCATTGTTAAATCTGCATCAAGAGTATAACCCTCCTGGGATGCTTCCAACTGCTGACTGAGTGTGGTGGGGATACCAAGACAAACCCATTCCCAGGAGAGTTATGGTTGCTGTGTTGACTTATGATGACTCCCAACAGCTTTGTTGAATCTCTTACTACTAGGCCAAATATGACACTTCACCTGTTGTTCTCTAAACTTTTCTCTGTGATCAGACTTCATAGCAAACTGTTGAATTGCACAGCCATTCCTGGCACCTTCCCTATTTCTTTCCACATGGGCATTTTCCTTAATAAAATCTTGGCACACTTAATGTTGTTTCAGCATCTGCTTTTCACCATACCAAGACTTACACAGGTGGTTACAATAGGGGAAAAAGTAGAGTTCCACTTTATGCTAAGATGGTATGTCTTCTGTAAAGAAGATTCCTGTAAGAAGTACACTAATCTATAAAATGGTCAATGGTAGGAATTTTTGCTTTTGAGAACTTTACTTTGTATAAATCTGAGGGTAACCTAGTCTAAAGTTATGATCCTCAGGGAAGTCAGAATTTAAAATATTAAATTTAACGTAAATATACTTACTGAATTACTATTGAGAAGAATGATTTTACATATAAAGAATAATAAATTCATAAATAAAGAAATGATACTAGTATTTAAGAATATTTTTGGTCCACCTGTGAATAATAACTGTCATCATTTCATCTCTGAATACATACAGTATTAATGTTTAGATATTTAATGATCACTGTGGCTAAAACCAGGGAGTAGGTGAGAACTAACTGAGAGTTTTCTAGCATATAGATCATTAACCAGACCTACTGGTCCAGTCTTTCAGGAAAAGTTTGGCTATCTGTAATGTTGGAATTTTCTCCATGCAACTACAATACCTAATTGTGGCTAAGAACCCTAGGTCAAACAATCCTCTTCATTTTCTAGGTCTGGAAACTGAGTCAATATTAAAGTTCTTGAGGTATCAAGAACTTTAAAATGACTCATCCAAGAACAGGCATCTATGAAATGATTGAAGTAGAAGTAAATATCAGATACCTCTTAATTTCCTATCCATTTTCCTGTCCTCTTCCAAAGTGTTAACATGGCTCTCACTCATCATTTGCACAAATTTCACTTTTACTTGTTTTTTGCTTTCCTATGACATCTCTGCTTTGCATCTTCTGTATGCATCTTCCTACTTTGGTTCTTAGAGCTGCTGTTTTCTACTGCATGGAATACACTTCACTCTCATCCTGTTCACAAAAATACTAAGTGAACTTCATGTTATTGATTTGCCCAGACTCCACCTGATTTCACTGTTATCAGAAAAGTTTTTCTTAACTATATGACACTTTTATGTGTAAAACTATTTTAACCATAACCAAGAATTATCTCTTACTTCCAAGATCTCCTTATATCACTTTCCTTTCTGCTCTGTAAATTAGAACTAGATCAAATGCTTGTTTATCACAGAGAACACACTTCAAAGATCCTACATAAGAAGCCATACATACAGTTGGGTGTGTATGTGCACACAATATTGTTGTCGTACATTATCTTTCTTTCCCTTTGTCTTGCAATTATTTTTCTTCTTCTCAAAGACTAAGGTGTAATGAATGACTGGTCACAATCAGTACTATTCAAAGTATGGCCTCTGGACAGCGTCAGTACTAGCTGGGAAAGCATTAGAAATGCAGAAATCTGGATCTCATACTTAAATTCTGAAATCAGAATCTCTGGGGATTCAAAACAAGGAATCTGCATTAAATCACATCTGAGATGATTTTTCTGTACACTGAAGTGTGAGAATCTTTGTTTGATTGTGGTAGAATACTTGCTGTAGTGGAAAGACAGATTTTATTTATTATACTATAGTAGGAGAAACCCAACACCAGTGTTGCTTGAGCTCAACTCCAGTTCAAGAAAAGATGACTAGGTGTTGAAGAGGGAAAAGAGAGAGAAGGATGCAAGTGAAAATTCATAAAACTGGGAAGGGATTTGGTCAATGTGATTCGGCCATCTGTATTTGTTAATTGGTGCTTATCCAGAGAAGTTAATCTCAGGGTAGGAGATAGTTTTATATATTGAAGTAAGGCAAACAAGAACATTGGCCCTTTCTCTCTCACAGCAACTGAGAATCTTGGGAAAGAACCATTTTCTTGGAGGTTTTCATGTCAAGGAAAAGGCTCCAGGTCCTTGATGGGACAGATCTGTGTGGTAGAGAGTATATTCCAAAGGGTAGAGAAAGGATTCATAATTGCAACTTTCTACTGAACCTGTTGTAAGACGGAGTTGATAATTCTATTGTCAAGTTTGGGCGGGAACAAACAGTAAAATTTTTGAAAATGTGGATCTGTCTTAGGCAGTATTTTGAGAGGGACTGGGATCATACTAGGACAATGTTCTTCAGCTGATTGTATTTATACTGTGTTTGTTTCAGTTTCTTAGTTTGGGGAGTACATACAATTGTTAATGATGAGAGCTGTAGTTTTTACAGAAAACATTTGACAGCCAGTTGAACAGAGGGCTTAGAGAAATCCCCTGCCAACAGATGAATGGATAAAGAAGATGAATGGATAAAGAAAATGTGGTATATATACACATATATACACAATGGAGTTTTACTTTGCCATAAAGAAAAGTGAAATTATGGCATTTGCTGGTAAATGGATGGAACCGGAAAACATGCTAAGTTAAATAAGATAGACCCAGAAAGTAGGGGGGATGGCAGTGTCAAATGTTTTCTCTCATGTATGGAAGTGAGACCAAAATAAAAAAAGAAAAGCGATAAGGAATCCCATGAAAATAAAATAGAAGGGAGAGAAGTTGAGTAGAGGAAGGGAAAAAGGGAGAAAGCCAAGGGACAGGAAAAGGGAGGAAAGGTGGAATGACCCTGACCAAACTTTCTGATGTACATATATAAATAAAGCATAGTGAACTTCACCTTTATGTATATCCATAATGCACTAATCTAAAAAACACTATAAATAAAAAATAGATCAGTAGAGTAGGAAAGGGGAACAGGGAGAAGTAAGAGGGGAGGGAAATGGAAAGTACCAGGTACTAGGGACTGAAATGGAGTCAATTATATTACATGCATGTATATTCATGCCAAAATGAATCCCCGTATTATTTATAACTATTATGAACTAATAAAAATATGTCAAACACAAAAGGTGGTTTAATATTTTTCTCACCTATAATACTTTTATTAAAGATTTGATTTAACATATGGTCAAAAATTCTTCATATTAAGTTATCACTGAGACTTTCTAATGAGGAACGAGGAATTGAGAAGAACAGCCTTCAAAAATGAACATCCCATTAAACAAAATAGTTCCTCTTGGAATGCTATGGTTCCAATGCAACCCTTCCAATAGTCAGGTTTTAAAACTAAATAGCCAAATGTATTGGTTTTAAGAGGTGATTAAGTCAAGAGGGGATCTTCCCTGCTGAATGGGTAATATGATACAGGGTTGACAAAAAGAGTTCATCCCTATTGCCCTTCACTTCCACTATTTGAGGACACAGAAGTTCTTTCCCTCTGGAAGAGAATGAAGAGTTTGGGGTACCATCTTGGAAGAAGAGATCAAACCTGAAATATACAATGAACCTGCCACATTGTTTTAATCTTGAACATCCTAATCTCTAGAACTATGGGAAAATGAATTTCTATCCTTTAAAAATAAAATAATAAAGTAAAATAATAAGATAAAATTTAAATAATAAAATAAATTTCTGTCCTTTTACAAAGTTTGTGATATTTTGTCATATCAGAGTACCATGTGGAACATGTAAAAGAGTTTTTAAAAAATGGAGCAAATGGTTGAGTAGTTTCGGACATGTTGTTGAACATTGCCGAGCTCTGTTCAACCATTTATAATAAGTGTTCCCAAAATGTATAAAGAACTTTTGTCTTTAAGTTGATAATTAAGCTGAGTATGGTGGAGCATGCTTGCAATCCCAGCAATTTGGGAAGCTGAGGAAACAGGATTGTAAGTTCAAGGCCAGCCTCAGCAATTTAGCAAGGCCCCAAGCAACTTATTGAGACCCTGTCTCAAATTTAAAATAAAAACAGCTTGGGCTGGGGCTCAGTGGTTTAGCACCCCTGAGTTCAATCCATAACACTCCCCTCAAAAAATATTGATTATTAAGTTTTAGATACACACACACACACACACACACACACACACACACACAGAGGGGCTTTATCACAGAGCTGCTTTACCACCCTTTTTTATTTTGAAACAGGGTCTCACTAATTTGCCTACAGCCTTGCTAAATTGCTGAGGCTGGTTTCAAACTTTGAATCCTCCTATCCCAGCCTCCTGTGCCACTGGAATTATAGGTATGAGCCACAGTGCCTGGCCAGATTGTATATTTTAATCTCATCTCTTTCTGAACCTACTAGAACAGCCAAAAGAATATATACACAAGGAAAAATTTCAAAACACTGCTGAAAAATAAAAACCAGCATAATGAATTGACCTATGTAGGCTAGGAAGATAGATGGAACTGGACTGAAGAAATTATGTACACTTATTATTTGCAAAAGCAAAGGATGGGTTTATACATAAGCTAATGTGTTAGAATTTCACAATCAATCAAGGAACTATTTTCAAAGAAGGCAAAGAGAAAGAATAATCTAGCATAAAAGAAGAGAGATATTCTGGAAAATGTATACTCTCTTTTTCACTGTTCATCTCTCATAAACTTTCAGAAAGAAGATTTCCAAGAACAGAGAAAATTTCTCATATATTCTCCTAATTAGATGTTTAAAGGTATTGCATATATAGAAATGGGATAATCTACAATACTAAACAAAGTATTTTAGATTAAAATATATTTTTAAATAATAATTTAATAGAAGCGATGAACCAAACTGAACACTTCAGACAAACAACTCAATGAATTTAATTAGCTCAATAATTTTCCTGGATCTCAAGAAAAATGATAAATAAAAAAAATGGTCATGATGACAAAACAAAATTGAATATATAAAAATCCAATTCAGGAATCCTAAGAATAGAAAATTAAATTTCTAGAAGAAAATAGTTTATAGAATCCAATTCATAACTAAAAATACTAATCAAAATAATAACAAATATCTTTCTTAGAGTGTGTGATTTTTACAAGAACAATAAAAATAAGTGAATAGATATTCTGATGAAATTTTAATCATTTATATTATAAAATTTAATAAGCATTCATCACAGAAAAAGTATACAAACAAGGTATTTTTAAAACTCACGAATTTGAAATGTGTAGTGGCAACATTTTTTACAAAAAAAGTGCAAAAAATAAAAGAGAAACATGCCTTCAATTTAGGGGGAAAAACATGATTACCAAAAAAAATTTAAAAAAAATTAAAAAAAAATTCTTCTCTGGACCAAACTATCCTTTATGCAAGAAAGGCAACATAAAGACATTTTAAGAGAGGTAAGGACTCGAGGATTTTCTATTCCTCATTTTTTAAAATTTTATGATAAAACTTTCCAGAAAAGGGTCAGTTACCTGATTCTAAAGAAAGATGTACTTTGAGTAAATGTCTTTGAGTGATAGATCCAATAGTACTTAGATTTGTTACTTACCATTGGGGGAACTGAAAAGAACTTATGGTTTGTTTGAACCCTCTCAAGGCGGGGCTGGGGGTTGCTTTTTTGAGAACTACCAGTGAAATTCCATGGATTGGATACCACTCAGATACCCTGCCCATTGGCTCAGACAGCCCTAGGTTCAAACGCAGCAGCCCAGAGGTAGAGGAAGTGGGCGTAATCTGCTGAGCCCCAACCAAGTTTCTTTGCCATCTTTTTCCAGTTTCCCTTAGGTTGTTCTTCACCCTGAATCTCACACGTGTTTCTACCCATTTAAATAAAGCCAACGGGGCTCCATTTTGTTGTTAGGTCCAGTTTCTGTTAGATCAAGATCATCCCACATGCCCCTGCTTTTCACTTATTTCCATGTCTTGCCCTTATTTTGTAAATTTCTCATACCTTTAATATTTCTAATCTGACTCACCGTCCTAGTTTGGGAAAACTGAGTAAACATGATTCGTGATAACTTAATATTGTCAAGATAATTATGAAATCAAAAATAAATTTCAAAACTATTAAAAGACAGAACTGATGATAATAATATTTTACATAACATTTAGGCTATCCAAAAAATTTTGCAAGATGTAGAGTAGTTAGAAAATGGGGTTTAAATTTTTTAAATGATAACTCATCTTTTATAGCTTGTGCACATGTGTGTATACACATGCACCCATATCATAAGTATGTTTTATTTTTACAATTGGTAGAATAGCATCTGTCCTTGGATACCTGGTGCATGATATTCAGGAAATAGTGGTAATATTTATTATCTTTTTGAAGACTCTAATGACCCTTATTACTGTCATAGATTTTTGTCACAAAGTCTCTACTCTTTAGGTCCAGCCCCAGGGTCCTCAGGTCCACAGATTTACTGATTAACTTTATAATCTTTTAGTTGTATTATTAATATCAAGATAGAAAATAAGACTATAAGACTGTCATTTATTCTACTCATCTAGAGTTCATTCATTCATTTTTTAACTACCTCTTAGGGAGACTATGTTGACTGGACAGTTTTATTAGGTTATACATAGAGAAGCAAAGAACACTGGGAAATTATTGTAAATATATCCAGATACGAACTATCTTATCTTTCTCCTTTTTTTGTTTTTTTCTTAGTTGTTGATAGATCTTTATTTTATTTATTTATAAATAGTGCTGAGAATGGAACACAGTGCCTCGGACATGCCAGGCAAGTGTGCTACAGCTGAGCTATAGTCTCAGCCCATGTGGTAACTTTTTAAAAAATGTGTCTGAGTATAATTGTATAGGAATATGTATACAGATATGTAAAATTATTTTTTTCACATCTTCATACATGTATTTTGTATAATGATGAGGGTCTCATGCTGCCATCCATGCTATTCCCCTTCTCCATCCCTGTCCCTCAACCCCTATTCCCTATCTAGAGCATGGAGATGAGGAGACTATAGCATCCTACCTGATATGTGTCCTGTGCCTGCCCTTTCTCTCTTCTCCTTCCTTACCTTCAGTACTTGTCTTGAAATTGAAAAGTTACCTTTTTCTTTTATCTCTATGTTGAAAGCTTTTCTTTTTCTCACCTTTGAAACTGCCCTCCTCTTGCACAATAAGCCTTGGTGGATTAATAAGAGTTAAAGAAGAAGTTCTCTAGAGAAAACTATTTTCAATGATTATTTTTATTACACTAATAAAAATTTTTCCAAAGAACATAAATAAAGCAATTACTCCAAAATTTTAACACCACCACTATAAATAAGAAAAATAACACAAAGTGTCCTTTATTAGTTGGTTTAAGTAGAAAACTCCACTATCCTAACCTATAAGAAAGATCATACAAAAGTCTTCAACATATAATACTGTATATTTTAATACTGCTGAGCCCCAACCAAGTTTCTTTATCAATAGTAAGTCTACTAGTAAAGCAATAAGAAACTTCCATCAAAACAAGAATTATAAAAAAAAATCTACCATAAAAATAACTTCAAATTTGCTTAAACAAGTGCTCACCAATACAATTCAAGAAGAAAATATATTCAACAAAATATTAAAACAATGGTGACAATATATTTGCTATTTATTATTAGCAGATAATATGATTATTTTTCTGAGAAATCACATTTGAATTAATTGAAAAAATGTCATGTAAAGATAATTCAGTAAGTTTTCTAGTTAATAGTCAAGTGTGCAGAATCAATAATCACACCAAATAGAGACAATTATTATTAACTAGACCTAATAATAGAAAAATAGAATGCTGCCATAGAAACAGAAATTACCTTAAACCCAAGATTTGCTTATTCAGAAATGTAAAAACTGTGTGATAAAATATTTGATACTTTGCTATGGACATAAAAGGAAGTCTTGAACAAATGAAAATACCTATGGATACTATGTCTTATGGAAGTACTTCATATTTAGCTACATGATATAAAAATGAAGAATAGATAATTGAAGAGCTGTTTTTAAGACAAATCAGAAATATAACATTTTTTAAAAATATAATGTTTAAACTGAGACTTGAAAAACAATAGTTCCTTATGATAGGGGAGTAGAAAGAAAACACACCCACACACACACAAACAAACAAATAAAAAATAGAGGAGAAAGCTTACATAAGATAACCACTATGTGTTCAAGAAATAATAATTACCTGAGTAAGGATGAGATGCAGAATAGATGGAAGGAAACCATTAGAAAGAAGAAATTAGTTTTTGCTTTTGTTGGGAAAAAAGCATACAAATTACAATTGCCATAAAAATTCAAAATTGTTCAGTTTTAGTTAATTCCTTGATATTAGTTAACTATTAAATAGTATACAATATATACTGAAACTATCTGAAAAGATGTCTGCATTGTAGAATGCTTCTTTTAAATAAATTATTTTGAATTTGGAACTTATGTTCTTTTCATCTATAAAATGTTTATAATTTATTTTCCAAGAATTGATTTCAATGTTAAAATATATATGACTAAAGTTTTGTATATCTTTACTGTTTTCCAGTGGGGCATCCTAAAATATTTTTACAAGATAATATTCTGTATTCTTTCTCACTAACAAAAAGCTGAATTTAATGATAAAATAAATCATTCCAGAATTACACCTGAGAAAAAAGATCTTATTAGCTTGTTAAAATTCTATCAAGTGTTAAGCTCTCGAAAAGTTAATTTAAAAGTATTTGCTCTGTATATGAATCAAAATTCATTTTGAAAGATCTACTTCCTCCACAGTTAGTAACATAATGAGAGATGGTTAAAATTTAAATGTTAGGTAAATAGCAAATCTCTTTAGCCAATAAATAATTCTTGAGTTATTGATATTTAATATTTCTATAAAATAAATTCTGTAGAAATTGCTTTATAGAGACAGTAATATAGTAAGCTGAAACTGAGATGCCTGAAAATAGAGCAAAGCAGATCTCAACAGTATTAAAAGATCTGACCTGAGGAAAGGAGATACTTATGAATCCATTACATATGTCCTCAAATTTGTTGAGGAAAATATTAAAATATTTTTAGATTTTATTGAGTTGATAAATAAGATATTTGTATTTCTCCCTGTTGAGTCAGAAAAAGCAAATGTCACATGAAAAAGTAAACACTGATAAAGCTTTATAATCAAATATGATGTGTACAGATGTTTACAAAGATTTAATGTATTCCTTTTTAAAACCAAAATCCAATAATTTCACTCAAACCCTTGATTTGCTTGCATCCCCCTTGCTAAACATCATGCATCTCATTGTTATTCTCACGCTTCTTTTCAACAACTTTACACACTCTGTGGCTTCTTCTACAGAAGAATCCAAGTATATTTTAGCACATTTATGCTATATTAGTGCAAGTGGTAAATTCTAACAATGGTTTTACCTTTCATTATTGTTTCACTTTCTCCCAAAACTTTAGCAATACAAACATTTAAAATGATTTGGCCATATTTTCTACAATTATTTTTGCCCAGATGTGGATTCATTAACTACTAAGAACATATTGTTTCTCAAATTTGACTCTAAGTATCTCAATGGATATAGCAGATCTATTCTTTCCTTTCCCATAATGTCCAATCCCAGGAAAAACAAAATGCTAGAAGCTTTAATCTATCTCCTTCGGAAAGGAGATTTTCAACAAATGTCCTGGTAATTTCATCTTAGATATGGACTATCATTTTATTCTTCATTAATGAGCTATATAACTCATGTGCTTAAAAATAAATTTTTGATTCCCAGTTTCCCCCTTGGAACATCTCATCTCATTTTACAAATTCCAATTATTTCAGGGGATATTATGAAATTAAAAAATAACCCCCATATAGGGCTTTTGTACAACTGAATTGTCATTTTCTAGAGTTGTGTCACAGTAATTTTTCATGATTGGTTCTTTTTCTTTATACATGACAACAGGATTCATTTAGACATAATTATAAAAACATGGAGTATAATTTGTTCTAATTCAGTCCCCAGTATTCCCCTTTCCCCTCCCATCATCGTTTCCCTGTATTCTCTTTCCTCTTTTCTACTAATCTTTCTGCTATTTACTTATAGTTTTTTAAAGTATTTTTTAGTTGTTGATAGACCTTTATTTTATTTACTTTATAAATTTTATATGTTGTTGAGAATCAAACCCAGGGCATCACACATGCTAGGCAAGCACTCTATCGCTGAGCTACAACTCCAGCGTCTACTTATAGTTTTTTTTTTTTAATTAGTGTCTTTTATATGTACATGAATGAATTTAATCTCATGATGGTAAGATTTATTGTGGTGTAGCCATATATATACACGTAGGAAAGTTAGGTCAGATTCATTGCACTGTCTTTCCCTATCATATTTATTTCTCTTTGTCTACTCCACTAATTTTTCTTCTATTCTTTTAAATCCCCAACCCTCCTTATTTTGGATTAGCTTCTGCATGCCAGAGAAAACATTCAATCTTTGATATTTTGGGGACTGATTTATTTCACTTAGCAAGATAGTCTCCAGTTCTATCCTTTTTACCAGCAAATATCATAAAGTAATTTGTCTTTATGACTGACTAATAATCCATTGTGCATATATTACACATTTTTCTTCCATTCATCAGTTGAATGGCACCTAGGTTGTTCCACAGTTCGGCAATTGTGAATTGTGCTGCTATAAACATTGATGTGGCTGATTTAAAATCCTTTAGATATATACTAAGAAGTGGCATACAAATTTTTGAAACCCACCACTTATGATATTTCTTGACATATATTAGAAGGTTAGTATTTATTAACAAATAAATAAATGAAACATAAATATTTGGATGTTATGAAATCAATCTGTTAAAGTGTAACAATTATTAAATTGTTAAAATCTTTCACCTAAATATTAATTTTATTCATCCCATTAATTTTACTGTTTTTTCTTTTCTCCTGTT
Source organism: Ictidomys tridecemlineatus (assembly GCF_052094955.1). Lineage (NCBI taxonomy): Eukaryota > Metazoa > Chordata > Mammalia > Rodentia > Sciuridae > Ictidomys > Ictidomys tridecemlineatus. The sequence goes on along the minus strand of NC_135487.1, from coordinate 64,385,051 downwards.
TATTATCTGCCTGTCTCTCTCTCTCTTTCTTCTCCTGCTGATAGCTGCTGTCTGTAAGCACCTATTTTATATTCATGGAAATGTGTAGAATTTATATAAATCCACATTGCTTTTATAATCATATATACTTTACTAATTATAGTGTCCAGGAATTAGATAACAAAAAGTTATTTGTTAAAACTTTAATACATTTCCACAGTTTAGAGAGCAAATCTGATTAACTTCATCATCAGAAGACTCAAATTTAGCCTCAGTTCTGAAAATCACCAGCTAATGGTATTTTAAAATAAATCATATAATCACTGTGAACCTCAGTTTCTAAATCTCTAAAAGGGGAATAAGAATACCTATTTCAGTTCAATTATATGCAAATGAGGGTGTACATGCAATCTAATGAAACATGTCAAGTTACTCAAGACTTCTGAAACACAGGTGTTGTCCCTTGGCAATAGAATCATATTGATTCCTAATGCTGAGCATATTATCCCACCTATGTTATCTTTAATTTTATCCCATTTCTACTAATACCATTACAATGATTCTTTATTCCATACTTTGCAATTACAAAATTGTTTCCCATAGTATATTTCTACCTTGTCAATTACCAACTCTTAATCTTTTAGTAGCTCTGTGCACAACATAGGTTGGTTTAAGCAACCTGCATTCTCATCTTCTTCCCGTGAATTGTCTTAACCATCTTTAAACACAACAGAACTCTACCAGGTTCCACACTTCTACTTTCTGATTTGTTTTGACTTTATGGTCATATCTATTGCATTTGTCTTCAAATAACAAAATAGATCACAATGAAATAAAGAACATTTATTTGTATTCATTAAGAAGTCATATGGAAGGCACAAGGATGGAAAAAGAGATAAAAGGGTGCTAATACATTTGTTTTTCCACATCTCCCTAGCACACTTCAACCATAACTGCTCCAAGATTTCTGTTACCTCTCACTGGTTGGCCCTAGATGCAATGGATACTGACAGAGGAGTAACATTTTTGTCTTAGCTTCTATCTCTGCATTTCTATTGTTTATCCCTGTGCTTTACATTTAAGAGACACTTAATAAATGCTTGATGAGTTAATCATCACTAATGTAATCCTTTTAAATATTGATTATAGATGTTACGGGCACATGTGTTACTGATAATTTTTATATATGAGAGCCTAGATGCAAATATAAAATATTTCAACTACACAATTATTGCATTACAATTTAATGCTCCCAAGAGAAAGCTATGCAGCACATATTTTAAAAAGTTGATATTTACAATGTGAATTTTAAAAAAAGAAATGAAGTAAATGTTGGAGAATAGTAATCTGTTTTATGAATGTCATAGTATTTGTTAAAATTCCACATAAGTATTTCAGTAGTAGAATGACAGTTCACCAAATGAATTAGAGCACCCTATAATTATCTTTAAGTAATGCAAACTAAGAACCCATATGACTAGTGATAGTGGCATATAATGATAGTGTCATCTCTCCATTTAGGGTACAGCATGCCATCAGAGGAGATGAGATGAATCTTAAATGGGCAGGCAATGCTGGATATTACAAACTTAACAGATTATGACATCAGGCTGATACCCAATCCATCTGTTAGCCATGCAGGACAGAGGACATATTGTTACGGTGATTAGGCCAGGTGGTACCTCATTTGATATCACAGCTGTGCGAAACTTCCACTCAGAAACCTAAAACCATGTGAAACATTCCTTGTTTGGGGTCACACTGAAAAGAAAGAGCAACAGCTGGGATATAATCTTAACAAGTTCCATACAGAGATTCTTTAGTTGAAATTAAAAATAAAACCCTGTTGCAATATGTCGTGAGGAATGAAAATTTAAAGACTAGGTTCTTCTGTTTTTTCCCACATTATTATATGGTATAATTTTTGGATTTCTCATCAATAGATTCAGTCATGCAAAGCAAAAGGCAGTTATGGCATATGTGAAGTCTATTATTCAACAAAATATTGAGATGATTCATATAAAAACATAATTTAGTTCCTGGGACATGGTATGCTCTTAATAAACATTAATGATTAATTTCATTATGCTTAAATGTTGTGAATTTTAAATTTGAGTTCCCTGCTTCTGCCTTGTCTCATCATATTTACTTAATTTAGCTTTTCTACTTATAGCTGTGTGCCACACAGCTATGTATGGATATAAATGCACATACAAAATCATGAAACTTCCAGTCAGATTTTTGCATTCTAGTTGAGAGGTAGAATGAGGCTATCTTTGCTTTAGTAAGGTGGATCACAGATTAAAAACAGATATAGCTCACTCAAAAGTTGCTTTTTTGGTAAAATTTTAATAGAGTTTCTCCTGAATGGGCCTAAAGTCCAGGTGGGTCTTTTGCATAAAGAAGAGAGTTTGGACAGGATTTTAGCATTCCCTCTTACCCCTGGCAGAGAGCCTTTTGGAAGTCCCCGCCTATATTTCTTACTTGATGCTACTCATTATTGAAATAAATTGCCTTCCTGAAGAAAAAACAATTGTGGAAAACTAAAGCCAGTGGTAAATTTGTCACAAATGTATTCATTCACAGTGGAAGTCATGGGCATTAAAAGCACAAGATCAATGGAACGGTTTGACTGATTTATTTATATGAATATACTAACTATGAAGAAGGCATGCAATCAACTCTTCAACTTTAGGGCCATATCCTAGAAGGAATCTTGTCTGCAATTTCTACCATAACATCTTTATAAAACATTTTTATTAAAACACTAAGTTATTTTAAAGATTAGAGAGAAAAGAACCAAGATTCCTCACAAAACAATATGGCTAACCCTCTAGTTTATAAGAAGCCTATAGTTTCTTTGTCAATTTACAAGTAATCCTGACTATGCAAAGCATGTGATAAATTGAAATTTTGCTAAGACACTTTATAACTAGTGATAGAAGCCAACAACATCAAACATCCTCATGTCCACTTGAGTCTTTTTTTTTTTTATATAACTCTTTCATCTGTGGAACAATTCTTATAAGATGATGAAACCAAATGAACTAAAATTAAGAGCTTTCAATGAGTGGTGTGTGCGTGTGTATGTGTGAAAAAGACAGAATCTGAGGTCATCCCCAATAAAACACAAATTGAAGATTCAAGTGATATAAGTATACAAGAAGTGAATAAGTAAAGAAATCTGTAAAAGTGATGTTTCTTAGTGTTAGAGAAGAGACTCAAATCTGGAAAGAAGACATAAGCCTATCTTTCGAGGTTATACTGAAGCATTGTGTAACAGGCGTTTCAAGGACTATTTATTCCTTAGGAGACTATATCCTGGCTTGATGTTCCACTAATTATGAGCCAGATTTTGTGAAATTTTATGCTAACTTATAAATTTTGTCCAATAAAAATTCAAGTCATTTTATCTTCTATAGAAAACAATACTAATTTTGACTACTGTATTATTCTGTAGGATATTAACCAATTTTGTCTCTAACTTAGCAAACTTATTTATTTCAGCATCTTTTTTTTTTTTTGTACCAGTAATTGATCCAAGGGCACTTAAATACTGAGCCATACCCCAAGCCCTTCTTCTTCATTTTTTTTTTAATTTTTTTATTTTGAGAAGAAGCCTTGCTAATTTGCTTATGGCCTGGCTAAGGTGCTGAGGCTGGCTCTGAACTTGCGATCTTCCTTCATCAGCCTCCCAAACCTCTGTGATTACAGGTGTGCACCAGGGTGTTTAGTACCTTTTTTTTTTCTTTTTAAACAAATTATGTGTTTTAGTCAGCTTTTTCTTTACTATGACCAAAAGACCTGACAAAAACAATTTGAGGGAGAAAAGCTTATTTTGTATCATGGTTTCAGAGGTCTCAGTCCATAGACAGCCAACTACAAAGCTCTGGTGTGGAGGTCAGACAGAACATCACAGCCGAGAGGTGTGGTGGAGAGAAGCAGCTCAGTAAATGATAGTCGAGAAGCAGAGAGAGGATGTTGGACTCACCAATACAGAATATAAAACCTAAAGACCCACCCCCAGTGAACTAATTCCTCCAGCCATACCCTACCTGCCTATAGTTATTGCCCCGTTAATCTATATAATAGATTAACCCACTTAATAGTTTTCACTTCTCATAATCAAATGATTTCACCTTCGATCATTCATGTATTATACATCTACTTTTGGGAGATACTTCCTATTTAAATCATAACATTGTGCCTCAGCATCCCAAACTCATGTCAGTCTCCTAATGCAAATACTTTTAGTCAATTTTTCAAAGTCCCCCTCATTTCAAAATTTATAGCATTGCCCAAAAGTCCAAGTCCAAAGTGCCTTGACACTCAAGGCAAACTCAAGGCAAACTCTCAGCATGAGCTCCTCTAAAGATCAAAATCAAATTACATATATCCAATATATAAAGACACAGAGTAAAATTTGCATTCCACAAGGGAAAAAAAATCAGGGCATGAGAATAAATGATGGGACCCCAAACAAGACCAAAATCTAGTTGGGCAAATAAGTACGGTAGTTCCATATCCCGGATCTGGGGCACATGGCATTGAAATGTTCTCTCCAAAGGCGTTCAGGCAGTTCTGCTGCTATAGCCTTGCTGGTAGTAGCCCACATGGCTTCTATGTTGGCTAGTTTCTGCTTGAGTCATGCAGATTTCTTGATCAGATATTTGACATTACTGACATCTCTTAATCTTGGGGATCCCTGCTGCAGCTTCAGTTTTCTTCTCACATACTGTCATGGGATGCCTTTAGTGATTTTGACCCTGCTTCACTTTGTCTGTCCTTCCAGGCCTTCCTTTAAAATACTGGTGGAAGTCCCCACAATCTCCTGACTTTAGCATCCTGCATTCCTGCAAAAAAAGCCCAAAGTTTTGCCATCATCTTGAGTAATAGCCAAGTCTCCTGTGACTATGACTACAGTAGCCTCTGAGTACCTGAGCAGCTGAGTATGAAGAAAAGACTTCCAAAGCCTCTGGTTACACGCAGTATGCACCCATGGTTTCTTCTCAAGGAAATTTTTACTTTTATACCCTTAATCCTTGCTAATTTCTGAGATACCCTCAAGCCATCTTTCTTATTGTCTCTGTGTAAAGTTCTTAGCATCTTTAGTGGTAGGAATGCTTTTAACAATCACAATTTTCTTGTTTGAATTGCACTTTTCTTGACTATCTTCAAATTTTTCAAATATTTCTACTCTTCTTTCTGCTCCTGATTGTCAGAGTAAAGTTGGCTTATACATGCCAGAAATATTCATGCCATACCCTACATTCTTCCCTGCCTTGAAATTTTCCTCCATCAGATAAATTAATCCATCACTTTTAAATTCAGCCTCACACAAAGTCCTAGGACATGGTAAAATGTAGACAACTTCTCTACCAGAATGTCACAAAATGGCCTCTAGTCCAATTTCCAACAGAGACCTCTTTCTTCTCTGAAACCTCATGAGCCAGACTTTATAGTCTACAGTCTTACCTGCATTCTGGACTTCTGAGCTCCCACTATAATCACCCATTAAGCTGTACTTACAACAATCTAAAGTATTCTAGTTTGTATCTCTAAACTTTTCAAATTTTTTTCTTCCTACCAAACCACCTCCAAAGGCTTCTGAATCATATGGTCAGATTGGGCACAGCAATGACTTCAATCCTGATGTAAATTTCTGCTTAATCATTTTTTTCATGGCTCTGACCAAAAGTCTTAATAAGAACAACTTAGAGAAATAAAAGTTTAATTTAGCTCATCGTTTCAGAGTTCTCATTCTTTAAGAGTCTAACTCCATTGCTGTGGTCCCAAGGTAAGACAGAACACTTTTGTAGTCTCTCTTTTTTCAAATACATATTGAAATGGCTTTGCCATGTTATGTTCTTTCATTGATGAGTTGATTGTCTTTGGCGTGTGTTCATTTCTAGTTTTATGACAGTCATGTTTTACACTTTGTGAAAATTGTACTTCCACATTAACAATATTCTTTGTGGAAAAAAACCCAACAAAACTAATAAAAGGACAACTCTTCTCTTTATAGTACACGATTCTCTTGTTTTTAAACCTAATAACACAAATTTTCAAACATTACAATATCAATGCTTTATTTTAAAATAATAAATTACTAATATTTTATTAAATGACACTAAAATACATTAAGGAGATTTCAAAATACATGACCGAGGAACATTCTTAACATTTAGGTTCCCCCTTCCTCCAAAATTTTGACAGTCTTTTTGAAATAAAGTTTACTTTAGTTCTCTATTGGACTAGATGAAAAAATAGTGTCCCCACAATTTGCATAATATGAATTTTGTAGGGAGAACTGTTAAGAGTGAAGAGATCTTCACTGGCTGAAGCGAGTTTTAGCATTTGTTTTCCAGGCCAGGAGAATAAAGAAGGTGTTGCTCACTGGCAAGCAGCTGAAGTAATGTTCTTATGAAATTTATAAAGTAACATTTCATAATTTGATTTGAATGTTAAATCCCATTGGAATACATAGCATGTATCTTACTTTTCTATAAGTGATATTTTTAAAAGAGAAGTTCTGAAATGTCATCTGCACTTTATAATTCAGAGGAATAGTTTTTAAAATCCAATTCCTATGTATTCTTCCTATCACAAAAAATGAAAAATCACATATTCTTAGCTACAAAAGATAATCAGCTTCAGTAACATCTTTAACCTGACTGTAAGAATAATTAAAACCCTCAAAACTTGTCTTGCCCTGTAGGATTTTAACCAAACCTAAAAACTAGTAACTCTTCTCTTTCTTGTATGGAGCAAATTTTAAGTGAGAGAGAATTCACAAGTGTGTTAGTCAGGTTCCCCCCACCTTCTCTGACCAAAATACCAGACAAGAACAACTTAGAAGAAAATAATTTTAATTTTGTTCATGGTTTCAGGTATTCTGTTCATGGTTGGTTAACTCCACCCTCTGGACCCAAGTTGAGGTGGATTATAATGACAGAAGGGCATGTTAGAGAAAAGCTGTTTAGTTCATGGTGGGTTAGGAAGTAAAAATGAGGAGCCAAGGGACGATATATAATCTCCAAGGGCATTCCACCAGTTATTCTCCTTCTTCAGTCATGACCCACCTGCTTATAGTTACCTCCAATACAGCAATTTTTTCAAATCATTAATCCATCAAATGAATTAGGCTATTTATTAGGTTACAGCTCTAGTACTCATTTCACCTATTGCATTAACACAGGGACATTTGGGAGACACCTCATATCCAAACCAGAACATTTTGCCCGTGGCCCCCATAAAGCTCCTGTGCATCTCACAATGAAAAATGCGTTAATCCATCTCCAATGGTCCCTGTAGTCTTAGCAGTTTCAGAATTGCCCAGAAGACCAAGTTCAAAGTCTTCTCTCTGCATTTTTTTTAAGAGAGAGAGAGAGAGAGAGAGAGAGAGAGAGAGAGAGAGAGAGAGAGAATCTTTTAATATTTATTTTTTAGTTCTCGGTGGACACAACATCTTTGTATGTTCTGCTGAGGATCGAACCCGGGCCGCATGCATGCCAGGCGAGCGTGCTACCACTTGAGCCACATCCCCAGCCTTCTCTCTGAATTATCCAAACTCTTAGCTGTCAACCCCTATAAACATCAAAAGCTGATTTTATATATCAAATATCCAGTGGGACAAAGTAAATATTCCCATTTCTTAAGGGAGAAATAGAGGTATAGAAAGAAGGGATGGGACCACAGAAAGACCAAAATTCAGCTGGGAAAACATTAGGCTTCACAGAAAGTATCAGGACATGTATAAAATATAGACAAATTCTTTACCAAGATGTAAGCATTAGGCTTGGGCAGTTCTACTGTTATGACCTTGCCAGTTGCAACACTCAACCTAAACACTTAGGCTGGCTCTTTCTGCAACCAAGAGTTTCCTTGGTAAACATTCCCTGTTATTGGTGTCGCTTAATCTAGGAATCTCCACTGCAGCTTCAGCTTCCTTCTCACTACTTCTTGCATCATTCTCTTAGGAATTCTGACATTGCTATACTTTTTCTGGCCTCCAAGCCCTTCTTTAGAAATCTCACTTGAAGTCTCCACGTTCCCCTAACCTCAACATCTTGCATTTCTGAAGAATTAACCCTATGTGGGCAATTCAAAGATCTGCTAGTAACTCCCATAGTAACTGTTTCCCCTCAGACTATGACTGTACTGATGTCTGAGTGCTTGGGTGGCTGAGCATGGTGAAACCAATGCTGAAGAAACAAGTTCCTGCCCACCTCATGCAAGCAGGGTGACTCCAAGTTCTTTCAAATGAGATTTTACTTTTATACCCTGAGCCTGCAATGGCTTCAAGGCATCTTTCCTTTTTATCTCTGCACAAAGTACTTAGCTTTTCTTTGGTGGTAATAATCTTTTCAAAAACCATAAGTTCCTTGGCCCCAGTTTTATATGTGCTTTTCTGGGCAAACTGCAAAATTTTCAAATGTTTTCTTTCTGCTTTCTGCTCCTGATTATCACAGCAGACCTAGCTAAAAGCTGTAGTACCCATGCCACTATCTGAGTGCTTCGATACCTTTTAGTTTCTCTACCTGATAAGCTAGTCCATCACCTTTTAATTCAGCCTCACATTAAGTATCAGGATGTGGGTAAAATGTAAACAAGTTCTTTGCCAGCATAACATGAATGACCTCCAGCCCAATTGCTAATTGAATTCTAGTTCCCTTCTGAAAACTCTAAACATGGTCTTTGCTGCCTACATTCCTACTGGCATTTTTGTCTATTGAGCTTCAACCAGAATCCTCCATTATATTCCATTATATTCTGCTTACAATATTTTAAGACTTCTCTAGCCTATGTCTCCACCCTTTTCCAAACTCCTCCTGCAAAACATTTCCAAAGACTTTTCAACCATGTAGTCAGACATATTACAGTAAAAATGCCACCTCTCAATTCCAATCTCTCTGTTAATTTTTTGTTGCTATGTTCAAACTACTTTACAAGAATAACTTAGAGAAAAAAATATTTATTTTGGCTTACCATTTCAGAGGTTCAAGGTCAAATGATTCCATTGCTCTAAGCCTGTGATGAGGTAGGAATATTGTAGGGAAAGGTGTAGAAACAGAACTGTTCAATTCATGGCCTCTAGGAAGCAGAGAGAGAGAGAGAGAGAGAGAGAGAGAGAGAGAGAGAGAGAGAGAGAGAGAGAGAGAGGGAGGGAGGGAGGGAGGGAGGGAAAAGCTAATGGGAATAAGAAGTAACCCTTAAGGGAATGCCCCAAGTGACCCATCTCCTCTAGCCATACCTCACCTGCCTATAAGTACCACCCAGTGCAGTAGTCCTTTCAGATTATTAATCCATTAAATACATGAATCCACTGATTAGGTCAGAGCTCTCATAACTTGATCATAATACCTCCTGTTCATACAGGAGCTATGGAGGGACATCCCATATTAAAATATAATAAGTTAAGGAATTAACTAAAGTCTTGATGGTGTCAACTCCCCACTACATGTGAGAGTTGCTAAAAGAAACCTTCAGCACAGACAGAGGTCACAGTGCTATAGTCTGAGAGGCTTGGTGCAATAGGAGAGAAAGGAATTTGACCTTGAAAGTTGGTAATAATTTCAATGGGGACATGATAAAATAGTATATATTAAAGATAAAAAGGGAGAGCAAGGACATATTAGCAGGCTATGTACCGTTTTGTTTAAGGAAAAGGAAGCAGAAAAATAGTAAAAAATAAATGTTACATAAACATTTGATAGAAACGATAAATATATTTTACCATTATGTGTTACTTCAAATAGTTAGTGATAACTCCCTAAAAAATGTAATAAGAAGGTTTCTGAGATTCTATTCAGGCTCCGAAGGAAAGAAAATTATGATTTCCAAGAGATAGATACTTGCCAGGAGCTGGATTCCAGGCTGAGAGCAGTGGCTAAAGGAAGGACCACACAGCCCACTCACATGCTTTATTTGGTTCTGTGTATGGCCAACTGTTGGGTTCCCTCTACAAAAAATTGCTAAACAGAGTGGCTCTGAGGAAACCTCAAACTGGCTTTCTCAATTCTATTAGTTCTACATGGGATAGTAGAATTTGGGTAAAACTCTTGAGTCAAATTTCATTTAGTCTTCTAAACTTACTATAAATTTTATTATTGAAATATATAGCAATTTTAATATTGTTTCTAGATCTCCTTTTTCATATAGACTTTCCAGGTTCTAAGGAATTTATTTTGGTGGGAGGTACCGGGGATTGAACTTAGAGGTACTCAACTACTGAGCCACATCTCCAGCCCTATTTTGTATTTTATTTAGAAATAGGGCCTCACAGAATTGCTTAGCACCTCCCTTTTGCTGAGGCTGGCTTTGAAATCACAGTCCTCCTGCCTGTGCCTTCTGAGCCACTGGGATTACAGGTGTGGCCAATGCACCTGGCCTCTAAGGAAAATTTTTGATGTTAGAGAGAACACTGAAGTTACACTGAAACATCCTGTGGTCTTTTTATTTGTGGAGACAAACATCTACGTCGAGAAATAATATCTTAAGAAACCAAACAGAAAATCATATATAGAAAAGTAATTTTAAAAATTCAACAAATATATAATGATCTTTAATAGCTAAATTCTGAGGTTCTGACTTTGATATAGGAATATTATATTATAGGAAAAAAATCTCCCTAAAATAATTTCACATATTTTCCTATTAATTAAATGATCCGGTAAACACACTGCCATGACCATTTCTTAGGAGGACTCTAAATGAGCATATTTACTTAATTAGTGTCTGAGTTTCATTGGTTATTATTAGCTTTGCTAACTATGTTGATCAGATATCAATAAAATGTTGTGTTTTATTATAATTAATTTGAAGTATTCTAAAGACACTGGAAAGAAACCTTAACTTCCTACTTTTACCACAGTAAAAAGTATATCACAAAAGGGAATAAAATTTAACAATACCTAAAAAATTGAAATTTAATTTAGGACTTTAGATCTAAATTTATTTTTAATAAATTTTAATAACTTTTATAGATGTGTACTATGTATGGAAAACTTTGAGCTTGTTCAAAAATTAGTCTCTCTTGGGCTGGGATTGTAGCTCAGTGGTAGAGCATTTGCCTTGCACATGTGAGGCATTGGGTTCAATCCTCAGCACCACATAAAAATAAATAAATAAATAAATAAATAAATAAATAAATAAATAAATAAAATAAAGGTATCATGTCCATCTACAATTAAAAAATATATTTTAGAAAATCTAAACTCTCCAATTTTTCTTATAAACTAGACCTGATATAGATTTAGGCTTTTTAATTAATCCCTTAATTTATAATTAAGAAATACTAAAAATAAAAATCGATTTTAATAAAGAATATGAAATAAGAAATTCCCCTCTGCTACTCTAATGTCACTGTAAGGACATACATAGCCTCATGAACATACACACGTTATATAGTTATATACACATATTTCTACGTATTTCATTTTTAAGAAATAGGTCATTGTGTGCACATTTATCTGCAACTTGGTTTTTATAGTTTATTGTATATCAAACATATTTCAAGGCTAGTATTTTATATGGTTCTCATTAATTTTAATGACCACATGCTATTAATTTATTGATGTACTTTTATTTATTTAACCAGTCCTGAATGATAGACAGGACTTGTTTTACATTTTTTGTCAAGATAATCAGTGTTACAATGAACATTTTTCTATTTCTTTGCATAAAATAAGATTTTTTTCTGTTATAGAAACTTGAATAGGAATTTATGAATTTAGCCATTGTAACCTCATGATTCTTAGTGAAAAGGCCTTTTTAACCCAAACTCCATGACTCTTATTTCTCACATCTTTGCCGACATTGGATATTATCAAAATTTTATAAATTTGCATGTCAGAAAAAAATGTTTGAATTTGTCTCCTTCTAAAAGCATATTCCAAAAGGGAATAAAATCTAACAATACCTAAAAAAATCCAAATTTAATTTAGATATTAAACTTTAGGTATAACTTTATTTTTGTTAAATAAATTTAAATGTTTTGATTCATACATATTGAGAATATTTTCTTATGTTGTTCTCATACTTATTTTTTTAACTTTTAAAATCTATGTCTTGGTGAAACAGCAGTATTAAACATTCAATAGTTGTACCTATGAATATTTTCCTTTATATATCTCTATCTTTTCCTATTACATTCCTTTTAAGAACTTCAATACTCAAAGATATGTATTTTATGTTAGAAGTTATGAGTTTAATCTTATATATTTAGCTCGAATACATCTGAGGAAATTTTTCTCTGTCATTTGTATGGATTTCACAAATGGATAGTCATTTTCTCAGAAACAGGTGATCCCAGAAAGAAATGATTTTTGAAATGCCAACTTTCTTATTTTATAAATTCAAATAGACTTTGTCCCTCTATTATACTGCAGTCTATCTAAAAGTCTGAATCTGCATCTATTCTGTTCATCAAGATTAACATGATTTTATGCTGTTTTTAAAAATAGATCTAATGAAACATTCTTAATTATTCTTCTAAAATCCTCTTCATTATTCTTCTTTTAAAATCTCTTGGTATTATCATTATTTTGTATCCCAGATAGTTTTATCAGTAGTATGTCAAATGTAGATGGTATTTTTTTAGAGTTTTGTTTAAGATTGCATTGACTTAGTATATTTTTTGGATAATCTGACTTTTCTAAAATTGTGTCTTTGCTTCCAAAAATTTTTCTTTTTTTATACAGATTTCATAGATTTCTTTATTTAGTCTTGTACATTTTTACTAGGTTAAGTTCTAGGTATTTTATATTTTTTAAAATGTCATGTTTTATGACTTTTTGTTTATTAAATGTAATAAGAAACATCTATATTGTTCACTAGTTTGTGAGACTACTTTTAATGTTTATACTTATTAATTGATCTTCTGTAATATTGTATAAATGATTTTAAAATATTTTTTCATTATAAGTCATATTTTTGTTTCATACTTTGTTGTGTTTGTGTTTAATAATTTTTAAATTCATTATTAATATTGGTTTCATACTATCTCTGAAGCATGAGTTGGAAATTTTTGCTTTTTTCTCCATGTCATTAATAAGTGTTAAATGCACTTGAGAACATTTTAGTATTTTCTTATTACATTTTCATTTAATTTGATTTTTTTCAAATTTATATGTATTAAGTAATATATAGCTTTAAATTTTTAATCAATTCCACCCTTTCCCTGCTTTATTAAAATCTACCTTATGTCTTTATTAATTCCTTCTTTCTATTTTGGTTAGGATAATTTAGTTATTGTTATTGTAGCTTCTTGAGTAAAAAAGCTTATTTTGATTTTTTAATTACTTTTTTTCCAAACAATACTTTCATGATTACACAGTTGCCTCTGAGAAATGTTCTGGTTTCAGTGATGGGATTTGATATGTCTTCTCACTGTTGGTCATTTCTAAATACAGTATAATTTACATTTCCATCTTGCTTTGATCTAAGAGTTATTTAGGTCATTAATTTCTGGTTTCCAAATATATTCAATTGTCTATTTACTTGATTTCTCTTTTTGTCAACATCTATTATATTCATATTGCTCCAAGAATGTAGCCTTTATGATTTAAAGGTTTTAAAATTTACTGAGAATTTTTTTCTTCCTGCAGTATGGTTAAATTTAATTTTATAATTTGTGTTTGGAAAAAATCTGCATACTCCCTTAACTATGTGACATAAGCCAAGTTCACTATATATTTTAAATTCTTAGTACTCTTCTAACTTTCAACATATTTTTTTCATTCTGCCCAGATGTTTTTTAGTGTCTTCTACAATGATTATGGATTTGTCAGTTCTTTCTAAATTTATATTTTTATTCTGATTTTGACTACCTGTTTGCAAAAGTTTTGTGTATTTACAGTATTCTCATAGGGCTTTGTACTTAGTCTAGTCAAATATGTGAAATATACAGCCCTGGTCATATATCTATGGCTTTTGCTATGCACTTAAATTCAAAGATGGACAAAAATAGAGGATGTAAAGTATGCATATGGTTTTGGTTTGATATCTAGTGCACCTGCTCTACTTGGCAATCAAACCCATTATCAAGAAACACAAAAGATAATAATTGAAGCCCCTGATATTTACGGGATTTGTTTCATTTTGAATCATTACAGCAGATATGCCTACATCAGAAACTAGTTGCAGAATTGGGTGCTTATATAGTGAGAACAAAAATCATATGGTATTAGCTTTGAGTAAGTGTGATAGCGGTGAGTCTGTTATGGAAGAATAGAGAAATGGTGAGCTTTGTTGTGAGATGATAAAAGATCTAGTAAATCTATTACCCCTGGAAAGTTGAAAGTCAGAAAATGAACCTTATGAATTTGTAGTCTTGAACAAAGAGGTTTCATGGCAGAATATTGATAGCGTGAGCTAGCTGTTAGGAGCTGTATTTGGAAAAGTGTCTCAAAAAGAACTGTGGATATGATTTTGACATATGAAGTTGATTGGAGTCAATTTTTTTTCCAAAAACTAAAATAAAATTTTGACAGAACTCTATTACCATTCTGGATTTAAAAGAGACTGTGACTGGTGAAGACTGAAAAAGACAACTGGCCCCCAACTTTGGCCAGGCAGAAAGCAAACTAAAAAAAAACTTCTTCTGTTGCCAGCAAGAATATATTCTCCCTTGTCCCTTTCAAGGCAGCTAAGGAAGAGTAATGATAAAGGATGTTGCACAGAGAACCCAGACGGCAGAGTGAGCCTAGGCCATAGTGGGAGGCGCTGGCAACATTTCCCCAGCAAGACATTGAAATTGTTAAGCAGCAACTACCTTTATGTATTTTTCATTTTTCCTTCTTTTTTAAGTTGTTTCTTTTTAAATTTGTTGACCTGTTCTTTTTACAACATTGCATGCTGAATAGAAAGAGAGAGCAGGATTCTTGTCTATTATAATTCATAGTACTCTGGATAAACAGAGACAAATTCAGACCTGACTTAGATAATGAGGCTGTGGATTTTAAGCCAGCTGTAATAATTGTACAGACTAACTGGGGTGTCTCAGAGAGAAGAGGATGTATTTTGTGAGAAATTGAATAATTTTGACAAGAAGGTAAACCATGGTAGGGTGGAGTCTTATTCCCACTTTTGGATACCATCATTAGTTTAGATATATGAATTCATACTCTTTGCTATTTACTTTCCTTTTGTTTTTTTCCATACTTGGGAGTGAACCCAGAACCACAGTTTTGCACATGCTAGGCAAATGCTCTACCACTGAGTTACATACCAGCCCTGTGTAATTGGGATATGCATAGATTTTTTTTTTAAACCCACTTCTTGATTCTCTGTCTTCTTAGAGAATTCTCTAGGAATTGAATGTATTCAATAGAACTTATTTTATTTAACTTTGTGTTTGTCTTATATACGGAATTTTATTTAATATTTTATAGAATGTGATCTTGCTGTAAGCAAAAGCTTTTGTTTCTTCTTTGCTGCTTGGTTTTTGTATTTTAGATTATAATCCTATATTATTATTCCTCTAGGTATGTGAAAAGTTGTCTTATTTTTTATAGCAAAATTAGTATAAATTAATATAAAAATTAACATACATTAGTATAAATCAGAAATTATAACTTCTCCCTAAAATCTATGCCATTAAATTTAATTATGAAGCATTAGTTTATTTGACTTGTTTTGCCATATATATGTATGCATGCATTTGTGTATTAATGGAATCTAAATTTGTTTTTGCAGTAAGACATTTCTGTGTGTGCTCAACTTTCTGCAATTTAAAATTGGAGCATACCCTTATTTAGGCTAAACTATAATTGGCTCAATAGACACTTCTATGTTTAAAATTATTTTACCCCAAAACTTTGGATATGCAATTATTTTCTAAAATCTAATCTTGCCAGTTATATATGAGATAACAACCAGATACGTATCATTCTAGGATTGTTTTCTTATATAAAGTTTGAGGATTTTTCTTGTACTCTTAGAGTACAGAAATTTTATCATAATGTATCTGATAATGTATCTTTAAATATCTTCTGATTTTACCTAATATTACTTAACAATTTCACTCTTAAATTTTATACATTGCTTAATTTAAAAATATTTTATATATGAATTCAAGATTAATCATGTCCTTCAATTTTTATACTATATTTCTATATATTTTATTCTTTCTACAGTTTCTATTAAACAAATTATGGAACTTTTAGAATAGGATCCATTGGTCTTAATTTTATCCCATAATTTTCAACATTTAAACATATTTTAGGAGAGATTGGCTTTGTTTTATATTCTAGATTTTTTACTTACGGCTCAGCCATATCCATTCTGTTCCTTAACTTGATTCATATATAAATACATAACCAGTAATAGCAAAATCTTGAGCAGAAGAGGTACAATGTTTGTGTCATTCCATGCAAATCAATTTTTTTCTTATCATTTGGTAATTGAAGGGTGATATCATCTCTTTTTATTTCCATTTCCATTTACAACAACTTGTCATATTGTATGTATACCACTGCATTTGCTATTGTTATTCATTCTGCATATTTTTCTTTTTTGACTTTCAATCCCATGTACATTTTACTTTCATTTAATCTTCTCTTTTTAAGTGTGAAATGACTGAAAGTACAATTTTAAAGCTAAATTTCCTGGTGCAATTCTATGTTGATTTAGTTTGTGATTGTAACTTTGAGAGATAGATTCTGAAGTCCACTAGCTCAGCTTGAATCCCTCCAGTTCTGAGGTGGAAAGATTACTTCATCTCTCTGCCACATTTTCTTTCTTTAAAACAGAGATAATTACTGACTCTTTAAAGGGTTGCCTTGAGGATTAAATAAACACACACACACACATACACAAACACACACAATTTCTTGACATAACTAGATTACAATAAATACTATTTATTTATATTCTGTTTTTTAAATGTAGTGTTGAACATGAAAATATAAAAAAGGAAATTATAATTTAATATTACAAATATGTAAGAAGAAATTTTCAAAATATTTGAATAGTTTTGTTAAATGTATACTCCATGAAATAGATCCATAGTTTGACGCTATTTTTCTCTCTTTAGACATAGGAAATTTGACAGTGAAATGTAGAAAAAGCAATTGAGCTCACATAGATAATGTATATTCATTTCTGCTTTAGGCCTCATCTCTCTGCAATGATTTAATTTTCAGACATGTTAATTGAAGATGATTATTAAATGATGAACAGTAATAAAATAACAAAAGGGGATTAACCAGCATTGTTCCTAGAAGGGCAATAATCTGAACAGAAAATATAAGTGGGAGAGTGTAGTTTTTTCTAATGGAAATTTTAAGAATATTGAGTCCTCTCTCCGAACATGATGATCCCAAGACAAACAACAAAGAAGGCCACACTTTGTTAATTCATTGTGAAGACTGATGATCAAAAGAAAAACTGAAAAATATAAAGATTTTTTTTTAGTTCTAAGAGATCTTAAAGATTGGGAATAGTTATGTTTTTGCATCATGAAAATCTACTTTCTTTAGGGCTAAAGATGAGTCTTTTATTATATATAAATATAATATATAAAGGGCAAAATCCACCTCTGTCACTTTCTTTCTT
Organism: Ictidomys tridecemlineatus; assembly: GCF_052094955.1. Lineage (NCBI taxonomy): Eukaryota > Metazoa > Chordata > Mammalia > Rodentia > Sciuridae > Ictidomys > Ictidomys tridecemlineatus. The sequence goes on along the minus strand of NC_135487.1, from coordinate 64,367,516 downwards.
TGTTATAGTTTTCTTGCCATAGAAGTACTTACTTGTGTAGTGACATTTATTTAAAAGTGAGTTTTCAAAGACTTTTAGAATAATCACAACGAGAAAAGTGCGGAATGATTTTATGAGGCAATAATCCAGTTCTCTTATTGCAAAACTCTAACCAGCCTTCAGCCTTATAGTTTATCCACCCGGGAACCAGATTATTGCCTCATAAAACAGCTCGGTGCTCCTATTATGGCTTAAATATAATTGTGTTTAAAGACCTTGTTGATTCCATTTAGCAAAATTAGTTTTTATCCTATTTCATCATAACAGTGGCTTCTAATAACCTTGATGATACTTTGATGTGTGCCCAATTATATTTTTCAGAACAGAAAACAATAGTTTTTATTTTAAGGAAAATTTTCATTGGAAAAAAGTTTCCAGTCTTTCTTAGTTTAATGCTATAATCCATCTTCTCTTTTTTTTTTTCTGACACAATTTGTTTAAACTTAGTAAAAAAGTTAATTATTTCTTTATATTGACTTATACTGTGAAAATAAAAGTCAATTTTTCTCTCTTACACATTCATTAAACTTAAAGAAATTTCAGTAATGATAAGTTGGGTTTTGTTGATATGCATATAGTATCATACATTCTAATGTTGTATGATTATTTTGGATCTGAATCCAAATTTATCATTTTTAAGATCTGTGAGTGTAGCCAAATTAATGTACTAAGCCTCATTTTCTTCATTTATTAAAATGGTAAAATCATAACAAAATTGTGTTATAGGAAATTTAGTGAGAATTAAGTGACCTTAATGTTCAACTAGTAATTTTTTCTGTTCTCTCCTATTTTACATGCAAAAATGTACATAATGTAGACTTCCTAAAAGAAAAATCGTTAATAAAAGAAATACAGAAGATATCTGGTCAAAATATTTTTGTAGCAATTAAGGATCATGGGCTACACAGCATGTATATGATGATGATAATAATAATAATGGTGATGATAATAAATAAATAGTAGGATAAGCTTCAACATTCTAACAAGGAATAATTTTAGACAGTTGAAAATCACAGCAGAGTATGGAGATGATTCGATGTTATCCAATATTTCCAATATTTCAATTTTTTGAAAACCTAATAGGTGATACCCAGAAAATTCAGTTGTGTGTCATATTGTCATTAATTCCAGAGCATTATTTATGTGTGATGATTACTTCACAATGTAACAAAAGACTTGGTTTTAGGAATGAGCATTTATGTCAGCTTTCTGTCCTGTGAAGTATGAAATATTTCTGGGCACTAGTTCAATGATTGCCAACTCTCTTTTTCAGTTGACAATTACATCACACCTGTAACTCATGTGATTTCACTTTTCTTTTATTCTCAACAATGCGTTTTCCTTAAGTCACATTTATGAAAGAGTAATCCTCTATATTCTGTCCTTTCCACAAGAGCCTATGTATCACTTAGGAACTCATCTTAATTTCTTTTCAAGTGAACATTGTAAATTATGTTAACTTATATTCAAACACTCAGAATGAGGTAAAAATATAATTCTGTTAAGTACAAGAACTGTTAACTATCAAGTCAACTTAAATACTGAAGGTTTGTTGGAGAGTCTGAGTGTTGTATGACCTACTGAATTTTGTATAATTCACAAATACTTTTTAACATATTCCGAGTACATAGTATGTGTTGAGAATATAAAATGGCTGCTTATTCTTGTTATCTTCACTAATGTGGATTTTAAATAACAGTGATTTTTTTCACTAATTGTCTACTCCGTTTAATATTTCCTTCTAAACTATAAAAGGAAGAGAATACTTCTGGAGACACTTTTAAAGGGGAGATATTATATTATATTACTCTATGGAAAGTTGGGAAAAGAGAAAGATTAGTGGTTGTTACTAACAACAATGAAGCAAAGAGATAAAATAGATTGGCTTACTCCCAAGTAAACACATGAAAACTTCTCTAATCAGCTTTGCATTATTTAAAAAAATCATTTGGATTATAAGCAAAAAAGAACTAGTTAAATGTGCCTACTTCATTATATTACACATTCTCCTTATGACATAGCACTACTAAGACTTTGAACTTTTATGTGTTAATATTTTCCTGGTCCCTTGAAAAATGACATCAGTGAAATACAGAACTGTTTGCCATCTACCTCATAGGGGTACTGTGAAAATGTCCATTAACATTTATAGAGTGCTTTGAGTTCCTCAAAAGAAATACATTACCTAAGAACAAAATAAATACTTTAAAAGCAACATTTGAATAATTTAAGTATAAATTAATCAAACACATGTGCATCCAATTTATATAAATACAAGGAGGGAATTAAGCAATGAAGTTCTTGGCCAAACATGGCTTTAGGTTTTATGAATTGGAAATACTTTCAGCATGGTTTGATGTATTTCATAAACCTAATATAAATATGTTTGCCAATCCTTGATACCACAAATATATATTTCTTTATGAGTATTCAAAAGAACTATTCAAGAACTATTCACATTTCTAATAATGAGCCCACAAATTCTCAAGGTAACTCATAATGTTAAAGAGATATTTATTTCAAATCAAAGGAAATTATTGGTTTGTTTTCATTAAATACTGATTGCAAAGATAATCCTTATTTTCTATCCATTCAACTGATATTTGATTACAGATAATTTTAGACTTTATTACACCCATTAGACATGTTACAAGTATTTATTTAAAATGTTTGGAGTATGAAATGCTGAAATAAAAAAATTATAGCTTGGCTCAAGTATCAATGGAGTCAATATCTAGTCTTGGAATATCAAACACAACGTTGAATGGGCCTCAGAAAGCTTAGAATATAGATGAAAATGGTGATTACAAAGTCTTGGCAGAATCCATCATTAGTGAGCCTTATGCAGAGATCTCATTTGTGTTACTAGACCATCAGAGCTTTTCTGTGGAAATTGTTTTTTCTTGCCAAAATTAACAAGAGTAAAACTAGACTGAAGATAAAAGATAAGTTGTGTTGTCGTCTTTGTTTTTTCTTTTAACACCACTCAAGATTATTTGATTATATTTGATAAATTGAAGTCATGAAAATTAATTGCTGTTCTGAATTCACAAAGGCCAGTTTGATTCCAAATAGTGCATGTCATTTTGGCTATGGCAGTATTGCAGAGTTTTTATTCCTAAGGGCATTAAATTGTCAAATTTGGTAACGTGTGTTTGAAAGCATTCACATAGATAGTCATAATTACTAATGATCATAGTTGAAGATGAAGGTAGAAAGTAAAGCACAAAACAAAATAAAGATAAAAAGAATAACATTGAGTATCACCCATGCCAACTGCATGGAGAAGGCATTACTACTATTCACAATAGGTGAAAAAAGTGTCTTAGAGTCTGAGTAAATTGCCTGAGATTACACAGTAATGAGACAGAATTCAAACCCAGGTCTGTGTGGCTCCAAACCTAATGCTGTTTCCCTTATATTCTACTTCCTACCAGGATGATCCAGCTTGATGCCTTTTCACAGCAGTTACCACAGATGCAGAGTCTCCTGGAAGTTATTACATTGATAGTAGCTGAAGAAATTGTGGAGGGGAGGTGTTCTGCATATTTTTTTTCAGCATACAGAACTTACTTCCATATGTTTGCTGATTAGCCTGTTGAAAACTGGGAGTGATTTAATTTCAGCTTGACAGGGATAGATAAGTTTGGCCCAAATTTTATTTAGTTTTTCCAGATTTAAGTGGATGCTCAATCTTTGTGTTAGACCTGCTTGTTCCTTTGGAATATATTAGAAAAAGTAAAAGGAAATGAGAAAGGAAATAATAATAAACCCACAAAATATTTACATCAATGTCATGAACATAGAGAACAAATAAAAATGAACTAGTTCTTAAGATGTAAAAATAAAATAGCCAAATGCAGACCGTATGTGTATGTTAATTCTACTCTACCTTTAAGATGGAATGAAAGGTGAAGTCTTCATTGATTCACCACCAGGCTAGTCTTTAATTAGGTGGAGGTTTTCAGTACAGTAAAGAAACACATATAAAACTGGATTGGCTAAATCCACTTGGAAATCACGTTCACATGAATTTCAGGAGTCCTTCTTTTTTCCATGGGTTTGCTTTCCAAGATTTCAGTTACATGCACTAACCAGCCCAAAAAAGATTAAATGAAAAATTCCAGAAATAAACATAAAAATTTTGTTGTCTAAACTAGTATGATGAAATGTGTGCACACCTAGGATGTGAATTTTCCCTTTGTTTAGTGTTTCCATGCTATATATGCTACCCATTCATTATTTACTTAATAGTCATCTCAGTTTTCAGATCTAGTGTCTTAGTATCAGAATGCTGTGTTCTAGTAATCCTTAAACAGTAGGCTAACCCTATGTCATGCTTACATCATTCACTTCACTTTGTCTTATCACATAGGCATAAAATCATTTCACACCTTCATAACAAGAAGAGCAAATATTGTACAATTAGATATTTTAAGAAATATTACATTCATACAGCTTTTACCAAGTACATTGTTATAATTTTCTATTTTATTATTGTTATGGTTGTTAATTTCCTACTGTGCTGAATTTATATGTTAGACTTTATCATAGGTATGCATGCATAGGGAAAAGACATAGTATTATACAGATTTGTTACCATCTATGGTTCCAGGCATCCAGTGGTAGTCTTGAGCTGTATCTCTCATGAATAAGAGGGAGCTACTATGTTCTTGTTTATTCACTTCACTGCATTTTCTCTTGTATTCTTGTAGAAAAGATCTAAGAAGGCATTAATTGATTAATATAGTAGCTTCCCATATATTGTGCACATAGTGCATTTTATTACTTATAATAATAAATGCTTAAAATGCTTTTGCATTTTATCTTTCAACAATCCAGTGAAATATATCCTTATTTTATTAGAATATATTTTCTAGCAAACAGGCTCTTGAGTTAATGGGCCTGAGGATAATTAGCTGAAGAGCCCCAGATCCTGGATGTCAGTCCTTGAAACTTTAGTTCCCAAGTTGTACTCTTGGCATCTATACTAACCCTAATTTAAATAAAATTTCTAACCTCTTATTTAATTTAATTGAAAAAGGTAGTTTTCTTACCAATCCAAATAGGAATTTAAAATAAAGGCCAATAAAACAATGTTGTATATCTTCCAGCAAGTGTCTCTTAGGAATTTCAAAATAATAAATAGAAGGATAAAATTCAAGGACTCATATATGATGATCTTCTGTGTTATGATTGTATGATGAAATTATTCCTAATTTACATATGAGAAAACTGGGCTCAGAAAAGTTCACATCCATCTGTAATTTGGGGCTTCAACAACATTAATTGATTAATATAGTAGCTTTAATTTTTATTATTTTTTAGTGACAATGCTGGATTTTTTGCTATGCTACTTATTTTGATGGTAAGAAAGTGTTAGATGTCATCTTCATCTTCCTGTTGTCTTTTTAAGAAAGCAGGAAATTAATTCTCAGCTGCTAATTTGAAGAGACACATAAGAAAGTTGCAAATTTCTATTGAAACTTAAAAAAGTCTTTCATATTATATAACTATAACAATATATGTTTCATACATACTCATTATTTTCAATTCACTCTCATTGCTCTGGTATTTTCATGTCAGTTTCTATCTATAAGCTTTCATTGACTAAATGGATGAACATGTAATTAAATATGTATGTTCAATTTAGAGATTTTTGTGTGCTAGAAAGTATAGATATAGAAAAGAAAACATTCAAAAATTATCCCCAGGTAGTCTTCAGGTAAGTATTGGGGATTTGAGAAGTTATTATATGAAAAGGTAATATCATTTTATATTCCATATAAAAGCATAAGTCCAAGGATGATTTGAAGAGCAGTATATTAAACAGTTTTCTAGGCAAAAGTGAAGGTTAACAAGCAAAAAATATTGAGATAGAAAAATTAGGTGGTGGAAAGTTTATGATGTAAGACTTTGAAATAGTAATTTATAACATAATGGACAAAACTTATTAGGAAAATGCAGTTAAATGAATAGCCCTAAAAGAAATAAAAAACCCAATATGTATTGTTATTCATATGCAAGGTGGCTGAGAAACTTTGTTTGGTTAAAGAGACATTTTACTACCTAAGAAATTGAAGAGCAGGAGGAATCACTCACTTATTCATTCACCTGACAGAAGTTTAGTGTGCCTTGCCAGGAATTGTTCTAGATGCTGAAGACACACCAGTGAACAAAACATCTGAAATTATTTTATTTTATTTTTTTTAAAGCCTGAAGTACCTAAGAGATGGGGAAGTGCTATCAAAACATAGTGGTTGGATCCTTTCTTACTTCTTCCTGGGTCCATAAGAATAAAATCAATCCTTAATTCTTAAATCTATTCTTCTAAATTCAATTCTTCTCCTCTTAATAGTGCTGCATTCTTAATACAGGAGTTTATATTGTCCTCCAGAAAAATACTATCAAAGAATCTAACCTAAAGTAAAATAAAAATTAGAAGACAACTTTCAAAATTAATTCAGCATGAAAATACAGTATTCTTGTTTTTTTTCTATTTTAAGCCACTGGGACTTTGTGAAATGTGAGGATTTGTGAACTTGCTGGTTAGGTAACTGGCCAGGCACAGTGGCACATGTTCGTAATCCCATTGACTTGGGAGGCTGAGGCAAAAGGACAATAAGGCAAGCAACTCAGTGAGACCCTGTCTCTAAATGAAATAAAAAATAGGGCTGGGGATGTGACTCAGTGGTCAAGTGTCCCTTAGTTCAATCCCCAGTATCACAAAAAAAAAAGAAAGAAAAAAAAATCCCCAAACTATGGCTTAGGACATATTTGGTGAAGTTCCTTTCCTTTCCTTTCCTTTCCTTCCTTCCCTCCCTCCCTTCCTCCCTCCCTCCCTCCCTCCCTTCCTTCCTTCCTTCCTTCTTTCCTTCTTTCCTTCCTTCCTTCTTCCCTCATTCGCTCTCTCCCTTCCTCCCTCCTTCCCTCCTTCCTCTCTCTCTTTTTTAGATTTATAAACAACTGCAGGTTTATTAATATCACCTACTGTCATCAGACTACATCCATAATACCTGACCTGAACCCTGTAAAACAGAACAAATGGTCATTCTGGAAGGAAAATAAAACTACTGAATCATTGTTTTAAAATTTGTAATTATTTATGAACCATAAATTCTTATAATTTTCTCACATTTGAAGATAATTTTTTTAAAAAAGTATAAGAGGTAATCTCTGCAGTTTTCTTGGTTTTTCTATTTTAAGGCACTGGGACTTTGTGAAATGTGAGGTATTGTGAACTTGCTTTGGATGTAGCTTTTTGAAAAGGCCAAGGAGAAATTCTAAACTCCTTTTTGTGATATATTCTTGTTCCCATCAGTGACCTCTTCATTGAGGAGAGAGGGAGGAAGGAAGAAAGAAAATGAGGTTTTCTCTGATGACAAGTCAATTTAAGAGAACTCTCTGATCAATGAATGCGCTTGGCGAAGGCAAGAGGTTTCTGGTTACTTTTAAGAGGAAAACATGCCAACACATCCTTGATGGCTTGTAGCCTTTGGAAATGGGGATATGTGTTCTCAATAAGACATGAGAAAGTTAAGTTTGATTTTGCATAAGGACCTCATTTGCAGAGTATAAAAATACCCTTAGCTAAGTTAATCACCAGGAGAGAGGAAGTGAAACTCAAAAGTTATATTTGAAAAATTTCATTAGAAAAAGACATGCTAGTGAACATTGTCTTACTAGACAATGGTGACTACAGTTAAAGGCTAAACATTTAAAAAAATATGAGTGACATTGTTGATTTATTTACTGTATTAATGGGGCAACTAATGTTGGAACTATACTAAACAATGAGATTTATAAAACTGTGGACTCTCCTGAGTTTGGAAACCACAACATAAATGATAAATTTGAGTACTGATTGCTTATAAGATACAAAACATTAAGAAAAAGAAATATAGCCAGGTGTAGTGGCACAAGCCTATAATAGTTGCTTGGGAGGCTAAGGCAGAAGGATGGTAAGTTTAAAGACAGCCTCAGCAACTTAGCAAGGCTCTAAGCATCTTAGCAAGACTCTGTCTCAAAATAATAAATAAATAAAAAGGGCTGGGGATGTGGCTAAGTGGTTAAGTACCTCTGAGATCTATCAATGATACAAAAAAGAAATATATTTTTAAAAATTTTATTTCACCTAGGAAGCCAGTTTTCCTATTAGATTCACCATAGTGATGGTTGTGCAAACAGATCAACTAATGTTATGTCTCTAACAGGACAACTACTTATGAAGCTGAAATTATTTACTCTGAGAAATCTGACTACATTAATGATTTCCAACATCCCTTATCTAGCATGAAATGAGCTCATAGTTTCCTTTGTTCACAGTGTTTTACAAGCAGCTAAATGAATAACAGTAAAAAATTGCTTTAATATAGTACTTCTCATCAAAGTATTTTAAAGTGCTTTTGCAAAGAATTAAACTGTACAGGGTTCAGTAATGCATATGCTGTGTTGTTATTCACATCGTAGAGTGAAGATATAAAAGCTTAAGTGGCTCTTCCCAGATCTATGGAAAAATCAGTCAAAGATTCATGAATTAATTGTAGGAATCCTGGCTCCTAGTTCATTGATCCAAAGCTGGTCCTCATATTTATTAGATAGACATATTTGTCTTTAAGGGCTAACCAGAGGCATGCATTTCTTACAGCTCTATCTCATCTTCATAATGAATAATAAAAAAGAATTGCCATGGTAGGGCAAGGTTGAACTGACTGATTTGTAATCAGTTTGACTATGTTTTCAACTCCATTATAGTTGAAAAATAAGAACTTTTGTATTCCTGCCACCTTTTATCAGTTTTTTTTAAATAATCTGCTTTGTTTAGAAAAGAATTGGCCTGTCAGTGAATGAAGGGGCAGCCATTTCTTTTCATTTAAAAGCTTAAAATTAGATTTAAAAATATTTTTAAAAATACATAAACAAAGGATAAATTTCTCTGCTGCTGCTTAAAGTGTGTGTGGGGGGGATGACTATAATTTCTTTTTTTGTTTGTTTGTTTGTTTTTCGCTCCTATTTCATTTATCAGTAGAATTAAGGACTCAACAGTGAAAACTTCCCTTAAAAGGAAATAATGACAAAAGGAATTCCCCAGTAGGATATTAGACACACACACACACACATACCAACCATATATAAACAGAAAATGTTTTTCATAGGCTTCCTTACATGGAAACAGCTTTTTGGAACATTGTCACGAACTCATATGTTTTAACTGTATTATTATGTTTATGAAATTACTACATTGTTTTATATAATATATTTTATTAAATATAGAAAATTTACTTTTTAAAATGCAAGACAAAGTTCTGGGAGCAATTAGGATATAAAATCTAAATAATGTCTTATGGTGTGTTAAATATGTGTTTAGCATGTAGCTTGTTGGTGTCAATGTTGAATGCTCAATTGGCCAGGTGGCTTTTTTAAATTTTTGACATCTTTTTGGAGACATCTAAAATGAATGTCCCATAGTGCCTGAGGGGAGTGTGAAGTGTACGTCATTAGGAATATTTTTTCTTCCTATTCCTTTGCAGAATACTCATATGCCTAGAATGAACCAGGGCCTCGTAAGCAGGCTGTCCTAAACAGCAGGTCAACTTTTTGGTGAGCCACTTACACTTCCTAAACAATGGAACATTTGGTATAAATATCTGGATTCCATAAAACTTTTCCAAAGTCATTAATTTAGAATATGTTATACTTTCCTATCACAGCATTCTGTAATTTAATCTGTGATTTCTGTTTGCCTGTTATATGAGCTATGACAGGAGAATATAAAAATAAATAGCACATAGTCTCTGCCTCCAGAGAATGTAAAGCTTCGGCATGTAGGATACCAGGTGGAAAGTTTCCTGCTGAACAAGTTGGAGCTTCAGTCACATCCAGTAGGGAGAAACCAGGAAAACATATGAAAGAAGATATCCTGAGGCAAATACGTAATGTTGTACAATGCAGACTGAAAAAATACAAACGAAGGCATAAATAAGACATTTAAATTAGCAAAGATATGTAACTAAAATTTACTAAGACCTGTTGAAAATTGTCTCATTCATCCAAAAATATTTCAGTGCCTATCGCATGTCAGATTCTATTCTAGGATATTAGAGAAAATGGCAGGCATGTCACCGTCCTTAGAGACTTTGTGGTTTTCAGGATCTTGGGAGGTGGATATTATAAAAGTTCATCTGTAATTCTAGGGGTGATGTAGAGAATGTTGTGAGTGTATATGACAATAACATTTAAATTAGTGTGGAGAATTACAGAAGACTTCATTAGAAATTGCCACTTTTAGACTGAGACAAAAAAGATAAAAATCAGGTGGAAGGTATGGAGATTAGAAGGAGCACTATAGTTTGTAGGAGTAGACAGAAGACCAAAGGGATAAGGATGCCATTAACCTGGAGGAGAAGAGAAGGTAAAGAGGCTGGTGAAGCAGATAAGGAGCTAGAGCACATGATGACTTTGTAACCTTGATGTGCTCTTTAGTCTACACAAAGGACAGTGAAAAGTTTTTAGAGGAGATTATCAGATTCCATTTTTTGAGAAGACAGGTCTAGCTGCTATTTGAGAATGGACTAGAGGTGACCAAGAATGTATGTTGGAGGACACATAAGAGACTATTTCAGTAGTAAAGAAAGACAGTGGTAACTTGGATTAGATTCCTTGCAATATGGTCTCTGGAATAGTATCTTTCCCTCATAATTTCAGTATAAGTTTCTAAAATAAAGTAAAATATACCTGCTTAGTACTAATTGCAGTGTCCTAAAGATATCTAGACAGTAAGTGCAGATACTTGCCAAATGCATAGCCAGGTGTATCAACAGTAGAGTGGATCGCAGTGTTCTGTGTCTTTATAATGGTCCAGGTGGTGCCTAATTATCTCATAGATTGACTCCCAAGGAGAAGATAATGATCTTGTGCCCTAAGGAAGGAATTACTCTTAACATATCACCATGACCTATAAACGATTTCAGTAAGAATAATCCTTCAGTGTGTTCCAAATTGAATGCTGTATTCCTTTTATATTTCTACTCTTAGGAGTAAGCATTGACTTTAAACCTAGAATGTGTAAGTGTTGATATAATTTTTAAAAGTTCACATCTTTTATCTCACATCAGAAGGCTTATGTAATAAATAGATAATATGCTTTCACTTTAATTTTAATTATCAAATATCACAATATAGTTTCTTCTAGAGGATTATTTAACAATGCAATAGAACATCTTTCAAATGAAATTTACTGTATTTTTTGTGAGAAATTCTTGCATTTAAAACAAGTTTGGATTGTTATAAATATCTCACTTTTAGTTTACCAAACAATATTACAATTGATTAGAGAATAGTTTAACTATGGCAACAATATGAATCAGCTTAACATTTCTCCTCCCCTTCATTCATCTTGGAATGAGATAATGAGGCAAGACTACTCTAGTAGAGATATCATTTTTAGCTGCATAATTCATCTGTGAATAGCCCCAGATTGCAAAAATTACAGCACCATTTTACTATTATTTATGGTTAGTATGAGGTTAAAACTTTTGGCAATATTTCATAGTTCATGGAGAAAACTATTCATGGCCGCATATTTACACTTTTTATTGAATGGTTCAAGATGATTCATCTTTTAAAGGAAGTAACTGAACTTGTTGAAATATTATTAATGTAGGTCAATTAATCTTATTTTTAAACATAGATGAACATTATTACATCAAATAGTTTCTAGAGCTATCTATTCTATCTCATATTTGCTGATTGGTATACCTATATAGTCCTTGTACCTACAGTTTTAAAATATAAATAGCAGGAATTATTAAACAGAATAAATAATAATTCTTATTTGTAATTTCTTTTTCCAATTCCAAATGTCACCCTATCTATTTTCACTTGAAATATCTGCTATTCTTGGTAGCAAATAATTACAGTACAACATGGCAACAGCTATTGGGGTTGAAAAATTAGTTTTTAGCTAAACATGAAAGATTCAGAATAGACAAATTAAATATGATTCATGGAGATTAAAAAACAAATGAACAAATAATTGTAAAGTTTAATTAAATTGCTACACAGAAAAATTCCTAAAGTATCTTCTTTTATTTATCCACCTCCTTGGGGTCCTATTCATTACCATGTGGTACCTACCCTTAGTCTCTCTTCTTCCACCAATTGAAACAAAACTAAAACAAACAAACAAACAAACAAACAAAAAACTTCATAAAACAACTATGACTATGAGCCAGCCATTGAAGAAATTAAACAGAAAACCCTAAACATATACACTAGTATGGCAGTATGTAAAACAGTGGATGTGTAACCGATGTGATTCTGCAATCTATATACGGGGTAAAAATCGGAGTTCATAACCCACTTGAATCAAATGTGTGAAATATGATATGTCAAGAGATATGTAATGTTTTGAACAACCAACAATAAAAATTTTAAAAAAGAAAAAAAAACCTAAATAAACAACAAATAAATGATCTATTGTTGCCTAATATTTAAAATAATAATATTATGGGGATCATTTTTTTTACAAGAAAAGTAAGCTAATTGAATAACTAAAGAAGAAAAATATTTATTTTTACCTTATTGATATCCTGAGCATTCAATATTAATTTTGGAGGAGATTTTATTAATTTTTTGAAGGCTAAAATAGTCAACAGGTATAGGCAAGAGAATGATGGTACAAGGTTTATATTTTAGTTACTTTAGTTACAAATGGTTTTATATTTTAGTTACAAATGATTGTATATTTATTTGTAGTCCAGAAATAATACCTACTACTATTAATAAGAATAATATCTAATGATATCTAAAATGTGTAAATAAAATTTAGAAAAATCTAGAAAGACAAAAAAGAATGAAAATAAAGAAAAAAATATAAAAATAAATAAGCAACCACAGGGTTAGTCACTTTCTACCTTACTTCCCTGAGACCTGTGGCAGGTTCCTTGGAACAGTGGAAGGAATAGAAGAAAATGGAATCTGCATTGCCGAATAGTAGGAGGTTGCCTAGGGGTCTTTAGGGAAACCTGAATGCTAACATCACCCTTGCCCTTCACTCCCCCTTAGCTGCTCAGACCATCTCTAAGTGAGAGACCAAGGGAGGCACTGAGGGCCATGTCCACTCTCTTGGTCTTCAGGATGCTTTCTCTTCTAGTTTGTAAATGATGCGAAGTGAGATCAAATTGTGGAATCTGAGTCTTTATCCCTTCCAGTTATGGATGATCAGTCGAACCCATGTACTTAAAATTCCACTCCTGGCTTAGGTAAAATAGAAGAACTGTGTTCTGGATTTAGATTTTATTAGTCAAGATTCCTTAGAGAAATAGAATCAATTAGATGTACATATATACACATATATAAAGAGAAAGATATCTATATTACACATGTATATGTTTATATTTATAATAAGGAATTGCCTTACATGATTAGGAGACAGATGAATCTCATGATCCTAAGATTTGTTGGGTAATGGACAAACCATAGACCCAGAAGAGGAGATGGTATAGTTCAAGGCCAAGTGTAGATGTTTGAGAACTACAAAAGGTGGCGCCTCTCCAGTCTGAAGGTTGGCAGGTTTGGAACTCAGAAACGAAGAGTTGATATATTCCAGTTAAAGTTTGAAGACAGGCAACAACTGGCTTAAAGACCATTAAGTGGGAAAAATTCTCTTTTTCTCTCAGGGGAGGTTTGGTCTTTGTGTTGGATGAGTTACAGTCACCTTAAGGAAGGCAATCTGCCCTACTTAACCCAATGATTTTAGTGGAATAGCCCCTCAAAACACTGTCATGGAAACATTCATAATCATGTCTGAACAAATATCTGGGCATCATCCTTGGTCCAAGTTGACATAAAATTAACCATCACATCGTTTTCTTGTAGGAATATAGAATTTACTCCTGATATTTTCCCTTATCTCTCCCTTGGTCTATTATGTAGTCTCCTTTGACCTTTTCCATAGGGCAATTAAATATATTTTAATGTTTATTATCTCCCCAAAGCCCCAACTGACCCCATGTTTCCTTCATGCTGACAAACGATTCCTCTGCTTCTGTGAAACTTTAGAAAGAATGGTCCTTATAAACTTTTCTTACCACCTCACTTCCATTTTTTGTTGTTATAGCTGTCTAATCAGTTCTGACCCCTGGAATTACACCGTAATAACCACTACCAGCTTAAAATTTTTTTTAAAAAATCTTTTTTTTTCTACTATCAATTCTCAGAAGTATTTAACATCATTTACTTTGCTTGGTCTTCTTGGAATTGCTTTCTTCTCTTGGCTTCCGTGGCAAGCAAACCCCCTAGTTTTCTCCTTTCCACCACCCATCACTACCTCACAGTGATTTTGCTTCTTTTTTACTCTTCAGCCTCCTCAACTTTGGAGGTGAGTCATTTTACTATTCAATCCATTTGCTTGTCAATACTTTTTCTTGAGGTTTTGGATGTTATTATTTAGATCATTAGTTTTAAATATCTTTTGCACACTGATTTTTAGCACCATTATTATATAGTTAAGGGTCTTGGTAAGAATTAAATAAGTCGATATGTGCAAATAGATAAACCGTGTGTTGTACAAAGTAAACCCAGATTAACAATAAATGTTTTCTATGCATGCATATATATATTTGCTTATGGTAGCAAATCTAGTAAGTTATTTTGGGATTTGTTTTTTAATAGGGTTTCTTGCCATTCTATCTCCAGCAACCTTCTCTGCTTTTCTTCTTGATACACATATTTGTACAATGACATTGATCCTGACAATTAGCGTACTGATGTGAGAAACAGTAAATCTAGACTCAATGTCATAAGATCCAAGTAAATATTCACAAGCAATAAGCTGTGTTACCTTGTACAAATTACTTAAGGTTTCTGACCTTAATTATTTTCTCTGTAATGACAGGAATGTCTATTTCATGGAGAGAGAAAGGTTGAATTGTTTGATATGTGTAAAGCAGGCAGAACAGTGTTCCCAGTGTAAGCACTATGTGTAAAATACTATTTTTATCATTATACAAGGTGAATTATATATACTTATATATTTCACTAATTGTAAACTTACTGAATACCAAACCATATCAATTATTTTTATTGCTCAGAAACTCAACCATAGTTATATATATAGTTGATATAAATAATCTTAGTAAGCCTTGCTAATGAATAATCTACAAGTAAGATCTTACATAAACATGTTTTCTTTTTGCATATAAATTCTATATGACCTCTTATATCAAAAATATTATCTCATAAGTAGAAAATTTACAATCAAAAGGCAACTAGTGCCTGAATCTGACTATAATGATTAATCTCACAAATTGGGATGCTATTTTTTTTGTATTTGGAATATATTTATAGTTCAAAATAGAATTGTGTCACTATCTACATATTAATTAGGACAAAAAATTGATGTGTGTTTGTCAGAAAGGGAAAAAAAACAAGGTTAGGAAATCTATGCGTACTAAATACTTTAAACTTCTTTTTCTATCTAATTTAATGAACATGAACCCTTAGTAGCAATTACTGTGGACATGAAAACTAGATTCTTTCTCGTGTCATTTCTAATTTTTCTATGCTGCCATAGAGATTAATTCTAGCTCATTTTAAATCTGTAACCTGAGTTCAATGGTAATTAATGTCCAAAGAGATATTAGAAATATTGCAATTAGAGTAGTGTTTCTTTTTCCACTTCTCAAGTAAGGAAATATTTAGCTTTAACTAAAAAGACATTAACACCTCTAAGTAAAAAAATAAATTTTGTTTCAATCTACTCTCAGTTGATATTTATGTAAATAATAAAAGGGTTAGGATCTGTCAAAAACTTTTAAATAAAAAGAAACCTGCTCTGAAGCATGAATAACCATGTGATACACACAGTATGTCCCAACTCAGAACATTTTTGTCACTTTTTTATTAATAAAAGGAAATAGATATGTAAGATATATTCCCCTATTTTCTCTCGAACAACTATATAAGAATATGCTTCTTTTTGGTACCAGGGATTGAACTCAAGGGCCCTTGAACACTGAGCCATATCCCCAGCCCTGTTTTGTATTTTTTAAAATAATTTTTATTGTTTTAATTAGTTATACATGATAGAATGCATTTATGCATTTTGATATATCATACATAGATGGGATATAAATTCTCATTTTTCTGAGTGTACATGTTGCAGAATAATATTGGTCATGCAGTCACATATATACATACAGTAATAATGTCTGTTTTATTTTACTATCTTTCCTATCCCCACACCCCTCCCCTCCCCTCCCATCACTTCCTCTACCTAATATAATGTAATGCTATTCTTCCCTAGTGCCCCCCACCATATTGTGAATTAGCATCTGTATATTAGAGAAAACATTCTGCCTTTGGTTTTGTAGAATTAGCTTATTATGCTTAGCATGATATTCTCCAACTCCAACCATTTACTGCCAAATGCCATAATTTTACTCTTCTTTAAAACTGAGTATATATACCACATTTTCTTTATCCACCCATCTATTGAGGGATACCTAGGTTGGTTCCATAGTCTAGCTACTGTGAATTGAGCTACTATAAATATTAATGTGGCAGAGTCACAATATATGCTGATTTTAAGTTCTTTGGGTATAAACCAAGGAGTGGGATAGCTGGGTCAAATGGTGGTTCCATTCCCAGTTTTCTGAAGAATCTCCATATTGCTTTCCATAGTGGTTGCACCATAGTGGTTCTAGTCTTTTCAGCAATGTCTGAGTGTACCTTTTTCACCACATCCTCGCCAACATTTATTGTTGCCTATATTCTTGAAGATTGACATTCTGACAGGAGTCAGATGAAATCTTAGAGTAGTTTTGATTTGCATTTCTCTAATTGCTAGAGATGTTGAACACTTTTTCATATATTTGTTGATAAATTGTATAATTGTATTTCTTCTTCTGTGAAGTGTCTGTTCAGTTCCAGAGCCCATTTATTAATTAGGTTATTTGGTATTTTTTGGTGTTAAGTTTTTTTTTGAGTTCTTTATATATCCTAGAGATTAATGCTTTATTGGAGGTTGATGTGGTAAAGATTTTATCCCAATATATAGGCTCTCTCCTCACTTTATTGTTTCCTTTCCTGAGAAAGATTTTTAATTTGAATCCATCCCATTTATTAATTCTTGATTTTACTCCTTGCACTTTAGAAGTCTTAATTAGGAAGTCAGCTCTTAGGCCAATGTGGTGAAGATTTGGGCCTATTTTTTCTTCTATTAGACAGAGGGTCTCTGTTCTAGTGCCTAAGTCTTTGATCCACTTTGAGTTGATTTTTTTGCAGGGTGAGAGAGTTTTAACTTCATTTTGCTACATATAGATTTCCAGTTTTGCCAGCACCATTTTATTGAATTGGCTATCTTTTCTCCAATGAATGTTTTTGGCACCTTTGTCTAATATGACATAATCATATTTATGTGAGTTTGTCTCTGTGTCCTCTATTCTGTACCATTGATCTACAAATCTATTTTGGTGCCAATACCATGCCAATTTTATTACTATAGCTCTGTAGTATATTTTGATAGTGCACCATGATCAAGTGGAATTCATCCCAGGGATGCAGGGTTGGTTCAACATATGGAAATCAATAAACATAATATATCATATTAATAGACTTAAAAACAAGAATCATGTGATCATCTTAATAGATGCAGAAAAAGCATTTGACAAAATACAGCACATCTTAATGTTCAAAATATTAGAAAAACTAGGGATAGTAGGAACATACCCCAATATTGTAAATGCTATATACGCTAAACCCAAGGCCAGCATCATTCTAAATGGAGAAAAATGAACGAATTCTCACTAAAAACTAAAACAAGACAAGGTTGTCCTATTTCACCACTTCTATTCATCTTCTTGAAACTCTAGCCAGAACAATTGATAAAAGAAAGAAATTAAAGGGATACAAATAGGTAAAGAAGAACTCAAACTATCACTATTTGCTGATGACATGATTTTATATCTAGAAGATCCAAAAAAATTCTACCAGAAAACATTTAGAAATAATAAATGAATTCAACAAAGTAGCGGGATATAAAATCAACACCCATAAATCAAATGCATTCCTATACATCAGTGAAGAATCCACTGAAAGAGAAATTAGGAAAACTACTCCATTCACAATAGCCTCAAAAAAAAAATCTGGAAATCAATCTAAAAAAATTGGTGAAAGACCTCTACAATGAAAACTACAGAACATTAAAGAAATAAATTGAAGAAAACCTCAGAAGATGAAAAGATCTTCCATGCTCCTGGATAGGCAGAATTAATATTGTCAAAATGGCCATACTACCAAAAGCCTTATACAGATTTAATGCAATTCCTATGAAAATACCAATGACGTTATTCTTTGAATTAGAAAAGGCAATTATAAAATTTGTTTGGAAAAATAAGAGACCCAGAATTAGCTAAAGCAATCCTTAGCAAGAAAAGTGAAGCAGGAGGCATCACGATACCTATTTTGTATTTTTATTTAGAAACAGGGTCTTACTGAGTTGCTTCGCATTTCAATTTTGCTGAGGTTGGTTTTGAATTTTCGATCCTCCTGCCTCAGCCTCCCAAGCTGCTGGGATTACAGGCTTGCACCACTGCACCTGGCAAGAATATGCATTTTTTTAATGTTAAAAATATCATAGCTAGTATCCAAAGATGGGCTTGCAAAGAAAGAAACATAGATAAAATATCAAAAATATTTACTCATCAGATATTATGTTCAAGACATTGAGTTTGTGTTCCAACATTCCTTCTAAGATGGCCAACAGATATTTTCAGAATGCCAAATGTATTTCAAGCACTATTCTAGGTTCTGGGGTTGTAAAAGGTAAAGTTGCTGCCCCCAGAGCACTAGTGTTCTCAGAGTAGACAGATAGTCATTGAGAAATCCACACATTGAGAAATCTGAGTCAAATGAATGATGCTAGATACTAAAGAAGAATTTAAAGACAATGGAATGGTTTCATATATCTGAGAGGTACTGTGTTTATGGAAGGATACTTTATAGTAGAAATCAGATGTTTCTTTGTGAAGATTTTTGATGTTTTTTTTTCTTTTTGAAGGATATTCCAAAAAAAAAAAAAACATGGATGCAAATACTTTGAGAGAGGTATGCACAGGTGTGGTCAAGAGATCAAATGACAATATGATGTGGGCAATTAAGCAAGGAGAAAGTAGAGGAGATGACATTGTGTAGAGAGACCAGATTACCTGGGCTTTTGGACCTTGATAAGAAGTTGGATTGTGTTTTCACACAGTGGGAACCTATTGGCAGTAATTTGATTGTATTTAAAATCTAAGAAACAAAATCCACCAAATTCTGGTTTGGGGATGAGTGATAGGAGGGCAAGAATGAGAAGCAAAGGAATAAAAAGATTCTTGGAGATTAATTAAATTGGAGCATATTTGTGGTGAATTTGACTAAGGTAGTGATCATTAAGAGGTAGTTATTCCAGCAACTCAGGAAGTAGAGGCAGGAGCATTCCAAGTTCAAAGTCAGCCATAGCCTTGTAGCAAGTCCCTAAGCAACTTAGCAAGACCCTGCCTCAAAAAAAAAGACCTTAAAAAAAAATCTGGAGATGTGGCTCAGTTGTTAAGTGCCCCAGTTCAATCAATCTCCAGTAGCAAAAACTAAAAACAACAACAACAAAAAAAAGCAATCAGATTTAGGATACATATTTTGAGAGACCTTCCTGAGTATGAGATAGGGTGTGTTAAATAAATGAGTTAAGCATATATGTTAGATTTTGTTTGTTTAATTTTCACCGAGGAACACAGATAATTTGGCTACTATTTGCTAAGATTTAAAAATAAGAAAAGCAGATATCTGGCCAAGATAAATGTGTGTGTTTGTGCCACATTCAACTTGAAATACCTATGGATTCCACAGTACCTATATTAAGAAGGAATCTAAATCCATACATTGAGAGGTGAAGGAAGAGAACACTGAGGAGTGGTCAGTACAGGGAACATACATAAAGTCATGGTATGACATACCATCACTTAAGGAGAAGGTGGACAGGAAAAGACAGTTAAAAATGAAGCCCTCAGGCATCCAGACTTCAGTGATCTAGGAGAAAGAAAGAACTTTCAAAGAAAAATTTGAAGAGGCTAGAGAAATAAGAGGTAACTAGGAGTGTGAAGACCTGAATTTAGAAAAGAAAATATTTCAAGAAGGAATGGATGATAAGTCATGCCAAGTGGTGGGAGAGGTCGAGGAAGATTGGCTATGGTATGACACAGACCTGTGGTGACCTCAGTCAAAGCCTTGGGGAGTAGCTCAGTGGAAACGGTTAGGAGAATACTGAAAATTAAGATGGGTTGCTATGGCTCCCATAGCTCTCCTAATGTTTACCCTCAGGATTGGCTCAGGTAGCATGTATGAGTAGGTAAACACCCTTTTCTTCATGTATTATTCCTTAGGCTTTTGACACTAAAAGCTTTGAGAAGGTCAGTAACCTTTCCAGATGAGTCTATCCTTTCTTCACTCTAAAGACATTTGAAAATCTCTGGTCAAGCAGAGTGTGCCTACTGCATACCAAGAACTCCACTATGATCCGAATACTACAAAATAAAAAGAAGTAGCCTGGTCATTAAACTCACAGCTTAATTATTCCTCAATAAATTTAAATTCATATTTTGGGTTGTAAAATTGAGTGCTTTACTAATTGTGTTACCTCTCTTAGGGAAAAATATCATTGGTAGTAGAGAGATAAAAATGAATTCACTGTCACAGTTACTTTGGAATTAAAATTAAAAAGTCTATCAAAAATAACTTTCACATTCAACTTTTCTGGAGAAAAGTATAAAGAACAAAAGCATCTGCAATGTGTGTAAGTTGGCAAGAATCCTTGTCTGGCACTTTCCAAATTGTTTTAGCAACGTTTGGCAAGAATCTATCACAAATTATGGATGATTATAATTTTGCAGTATGTGAAAGCAGATGGAGAAGATGAATTGACAGAGAGAATGTTTCTTCCCAGGAAACTGATTGGTAATAATAATTATCTTTAAAGAAGGCAAAAAAAAATCAAGAATTACCCAGTGGTTTTTTTTTACATATATAAATTAAGACCTTATACTTATAGAGAAAACCGTGAATTTATACCAAATTGGAAAAAAAGATCTACCAAAAATCATTCCAGAAAGATGCACAGTGTACAAACTGGTTTATGTTCTGACTTCTGTAAAGCCATAATTGTTTCATGAAAAAGTCTATTTGCTAAGGAAAATAGTTAATTAAATTGGCAGTTAATTGAAGATAGAGTACATAATTGCTAGTAGCTTATATTTTTTAGAGGTAAAATTTCATAGCTCCTCACAAAATGAGATCATTTTTAACCTTTTTTTAACTTATGAGTAATCATTTGGAAAATCATGGTAAGTTCATAAAATGGCCGTATTTCAGAGGAAGTACACTGAAAAGCAAGCTTTATTTGAAAATGATTTATAAAAGTACCTGGTGTTGTAAAACAATGCAGTTCTAAAGTGGATTGAGCTCCACATCAAAATATCTGAGTTCCATTCCTGGGGCCTTAATTTTTGAAAATGACTTAACCAACCTCCTATTACTTTCCTCTCTTATCTTCACAGTACTACATCTGGGATCCAATCACTTCTTGCTACCTCCGTAACTCCAATCCTGGTCTATATTGACATCACCTCTTATCTACATCATTGAAATAACCGTCCTTTCTCTTCCTAGAACCTCGCTTGTTTCAGTCAATTCCCCCAAGCTGCAGTCCCAGAGATGTCCTTAAGTCTGATTGTGACACTCTTCTGTTCAAACCCTCCAGGACTTCTGGTGTTTAGGGTTCCACATGTGTTCTCTTCCTCTGTCCCCATCCCCTCTACCTCAGACCCCTTCATCTGTACTCCCCCTGCCCTGCACCCACTCTTGTTCCTCCACATAGCAGCTGCCTCTGTGCTGTCCTTGAATGTGCGTGGTGTACCTCAGTCTCAACTTCTTCCCACTTGCTGTGCCCTCTGTCTGCAACACACATCGCTCAGGTTCTGTCATGACTTTCTCCCTCCTTTCCTTCAGGTCTTCCTACGGGAGAGTTTCCCTAGACATCTGAAATCCTCATCCTCACATCTCTAACACCCTTTTTACATTTATTATTTTTCCTCTATAGGAAGAATTGTCATTTATGTATTTTGATTATTTATATTACTTATTGTTTGTCATGACTGTTAGAATGTAAGATTTATGACAGGAAGTTTTTTTTTTCATCTGTATTCTGACCCAAAATAAAAGAGATATTTAAAAGTGTATTAATAAGTTAATAAATTGTAACTTTATTATGATTAGAAATTCAGGTTCTGATTGTTGCCTCAAATATACCAAGGCAAATCACTTAATGTCACTTTACAGAAAACATGAGACTAAAAACTCCAACTTCTCTAGGTTGTTGTGGCAATTAAACACACAAAAAATATGTTGTTCTCTAGGTTGTTGTGACAATTAAACACAATCTATGGGCTGCTTTGGGGGTTAAACAAAACATTTACATGAAAGTACTTAGGACACTCCTTGACAGATAAAAGAGATAAATTTTAATATAACTTACACCTGATTGAAGAGCTCATGTGCAAATTGAGATGCCATTTATTTGGATCCTTTATTTTGCATTTAAGAAAAGGAAATTATATGGATTAATTTTCTCAGAAAGCGTTGTGAGGCATACATCCTTACCTAAGTATGCTTTTGATCCTGAACTTATTCATACACATTTAGGTGGCTTCTGTTTTTGACTCATAGAGTATACACCTTAGAGAATGCAAGACTATTTTGTCAATGTTGTCTCCTACCTAAAGGTTACCAGGAACACACCTGAAGTCAGGATTGAATTTATTGTGTATGTAATGAGGTAGAAAGACACTATACTCCATGTGGAGCTATGGATATCTCAGTAGGGAGTTTTAGAAGAGTGTGAATTGTGTTAAGTAATTTTAAGGGGCATTCAAAAAATTAGCACACCCTGCATAAGTGTCCTGTCAGAGAACAGAGACAATTCCATGAATATCTTTTTTTTTTCTAGAGGGGGTGAGGAAAGAAGTGAGGCTCAATTGTAATTGGAAAAGTAGCTGCAATCATTTATGTTGGTGGAGGATGGAGATATTTCGTAATTTCTGTATGCACAGGTTGCATAATGATTTTGTTGTTATTTTATGCTCATCTATAATTACTGAGTGACTTTGTTTCTATCTCACTTTATCATGGTCATAGAGTGACCTCTTCTGATGTTGATCACCTGTGAGATTCCTTATATTCAACAGGACACTATGACCATGCTTTGAGTACTAAGCCAACTCCTAGCAACAGTAAGGACTGACTTCTAGGGTGGGACTGGCTCTCAAATGTAATTGGCTGCTTTTTCCTTTCTCAGATTTTTTACACATGCACACATTTATTGGACTTGGTTTTGATGGCTTCAACACCATTTTTTAAAAATTAAATGGTAAGCCTCCCAAATTTAGATAAATTGTTCTTAAGATATATAACTCTTGGGAAAAAATGCCCGCATAATTTTATATCTAAAAGAATTCTTATTGATTCATAATGTAGCTTTGGTATATATTGATGCACAATGTTTTTGGTGAAAAGTTGTAAATATATTAAATAGAGCCCAAATAAATAATATTTTTGAACACACAAGGTTTGTCAAACATATTTATAATGTGCGTATCATTTTAATAATGTATTGTTGCAATTAAAATAGAATTGGCAATAAAAGTACACAAAAATAAAAGTTGCAATGTGAAAGAGTTCTTATAATTTAATTATGAAGAAGCATCAGTTACCTCAGGTGGACTTTCCATATTATTGTAGGTTGTATAAATTCATACCATTCATTTTTTGTTCTCTGTTAGAAGTTTTGTATTTAAAAGTGTAATATTTATGAATATTCCAACTGTGAAAAAAATTTAAGCCATTTCATTTAAATATGAACATAAGTGATACACACAAGTGATAGCATTGATGCCTAAGTAGGTAGCTATTACCCTGAAGTAAAATATTTTTAAATCTATTGGACTATACTTATCTAGATAAGTGGCTCCTCATTATGGATATATATATCCATAATGAGGATATAATATATATATACAAACACACACACACATATATCTGAAAAGATTGTAAATACCCCTTATAGACTTTTAGCTCTGCATATTCATACAGTTGAATCCCTTGTCTTATAAGGAAAATGTGACACAAAAAGACATTAGATTATACTCTAAGACATACAAAGCTGAAATGAGGAACAAGATTTTTCTACTTTAGAATCAAGCCTTTTTCTCTATGACACTTGTCTTGTCTTTTTGGGTTAAGTTCAAAAATCCCCTGTGGGTTTATCTTTCTTATATAGCAATTTATATAAATTCAACATTTATTATTTGGAAAACCTACGAAGAACAGTGAATAAAATCACCAAGTTCCTTTTTTATTTCACCACATTTTGCTAGCTTGAAAAAAGCTTTCTTGATCATAAAATCATAAAATACTCCAACAAAGGTTAGATGTAGGTGATTTTCTATTATACTGTGTGGAATAAGAGCTTCAAAAACTAGGAGCACTTTTGTTGATAATCCCCAAGCAGTCCATACGTTTTCTTTTTGTGTAAATTATTTAATTTTGCTCAAATTGCTACCTAAACGAAGAATTTTGAATCCTCAAACCAAACTTTGATAAAGATCTTGGCTGTTTTAAACATTCTAAGTGTGTAGTTATATGCTTTATGGGATATGTATATGCTTAATAGTTAAAAAAATAGAATTCCCCAAATCTATGAAATCAAATTTCATAGCCTGATTTAATCTTTTACTAGTCAGACTTGAGGAAATCATTGAAAATGGAGTTAGAGTAAAAAATGTTAAGTTTGAAGTTCAATTTTATGCAACAAATTTCTTAATGGGAATTCTTCCAACACATCAGTAAGAAAACAAAGATAAATGCCTGATAGATTCATTATAACTTAAAGTTTTATCATCTTTTTATTAATATGATATTTTATGAGAACTTAGATTCATAAATTTAAACATTTCATATGTTCTTCCAAAATCTTTTTTTTCTTATCCCACATACAGTCCATGTACATAAGTGATACACATTGCAAAATGAAACCCTCAGTTTTAATACTACATTTGCTGTGAGCCAATGTAGTCAATGTTATTAACTTGATGAGACCTTCCTTATTTAATCCGTCACAAAAAGAAAATCCAACCTCTTACATAAGAACTGATTTGTTGTACACCAAGATCTATGCTGAAAAAAAGATATCCTACTCTATGTAAAATAGGTCTAATGCTTAAAGTTCAGTGTAAGGTACTTAAAGCTACAGATTGCACACACCTTGAAAACAGAGATGCAAATCACAAAACAATAAATTTCAGGTCTGTAACAAATACCCTGAAGGAAAGTTTACAAATCATAACTGTCCCAATGATAGAGGATGAAAATTTTTGTCATGCAAAGAATACAAATCACTGTGCTCTTGCAAGCATCTCTCCCTCTGTCTCTCTTGGTCTCTCTCTTTTTGTTGTAGGCACATCATCAACCTTAATGATAAAAACCTTCCACAAAAATAATTCTTAAGCCTGAGGAACAAACACCTCTCAAGCACCCTAAGAGAATATTCCTCAAACATCATCAATCTCCTTCAGATCATGATTTACAACCTTTCCTTTTGGTGGACTTGAACCTTTTGTGAGCATGCCGCAGCAGGGTCACACAGGGATTTTCCTCCACTTTGCCCCCTAAACACATAACAATACAGGCTTGTATGCTACTGCCTGGTTGGAAACACATGCTTTACAAAGAAATCCAGCACAAGCTGCAGATAGAAAGAATGTAAAAGCACTTGCCAAAATAGTGCTTATTAATGCCTGGACTTTCTAGAAATGTGTATAGTCAAATGGATATTTCTATGTATGTCCTGGAGCCAATTTGTTCTGTTTCATATGTTAATCATCAGTGGCACACAGAAGAACTAAGTAGTGATGACTTCAGGGTATAAAATTTGTTTTTGTTTTTTTTTGAAAGAAAAAAATAAAAAGTGAAATAATTTTTATGGGTATAGATTTCTCTTAACAAAACTTGTATCTCAAGAATGGTTAACAGTTGTCTGATAAATGCCATCTTTCTGGATGTTTTTCTTGGAATTCAGGAAATACGTCTATGTACCACAGCTGAATTCATTTAGTATGTGCCTAAACCCTCTCTTCCTCTGAGCTCACTAAAACAGATGCACATACATTATTAATTGTTGACTAACTTGCAATCATCATCAACGGCAGAAAAACTATACCTCCATCAGGAAAACATACAAACATTATGATTACTTGAAAACATAGGCTGATCTTTAAGATGTCTCTATTGAGTGAAATAATAGCTCCCAACATGTCTAGCAATATTTATGAAGAAAGCTTTGCAAGGCAAAATGTTTACCATAACCAAGTGATTCAAACCAGAGGAATCTGTGAAGCTGAATATTTGATGGAGGAGTCAGAATTGTTATTTTCCCTTTCCAAACCCTACAAATTATGTACATATATACAGAGTAGGAGGGAGAGAATGTAATGATGACACAGAACTTTGGTCTTAACTGTAAATCTTAGAATGTTTTATAGTTGTATTACATTATTGGAAGTGATGCTTCACAAATCCAATCACTCAGGAAGTCTGGTGAAGAGCAATCAGATCATAGGAGAACATCTATATTAGGAAAATCAAATTCATGTTCATTACGCAGGCAAAGGGGTTCATATTTTCATTTTCCTCTGGCTTGCGTTTTTATGTGTTCTGTGGTATGGGCTGGGATGTTTTTAGTTTTAAGTATCAAGTTGCTAAATCAGAACTAACTAGAAGTTTGAAAGTTGCACTTTCTCCTACACTACTGGTGGGATTATAAATTGGAAATTGTTGGAAGGCAATATTGAAATAGTTTTATACTGCCTTAAAATTTCCCATATACTTTGACAGAGTAATTTCACTTTTCTTAACTGATCCCAAGAAAAAAAAATTGAAAATCAATAAATAGTTCTGTGGAGAAATTAATTAAATAAATAGTTAAATAAATTATTGTTGGTAACAAATACTCAATAATAAGAACAGTTAATTATGGAATGGACATATGCTGTGATTATACAAAGCCATTAATTTATATATATGCAGTACTATCAATTATATATCATATTATGGGGAACACCTGTTATAATATTAAATTTTAAAAAGCTGCCCAACACTTTTCAGATAATGTGATTTTAATACAAACATATATGCATAGCAAAAATATTTAAATGTTCCTTGAAATGTTAATAATGAGTACATATTTCTTCTAGGCTCTTTGCTATGATTTGAAAGCATGTTTTTTAAATCTTTATTTCTGCATCAAGAGTTATTCACATTGGAATTGTGGCTGTGGCTCAGCGGTAGCACACTTGCCTGGCATGTGTGAAGCACTGGGTTTGATCCTCAGCCCCAAATATAAACAAATACATAAAATAAAGATCTATCAACAATTAAAAAATTTAAAAAGAGTTATTCACATTGGAATAGTAATAATTTCTTTGGTGCATGATCCTAATTATTTACCGATATATTTACTCTTCTGTATGGTTTATGTATGCATAAGTTCCATCTATAAAGACTCACTTAGAATTGGTGACCATAGATAAGAAACATACTATATTTATCAAACTGTTTTATTTTTTTTTAGAGAGAGAGAGAGAGAGAGAGAGAGAGAGAGAGAGAGAGAGAGAGAGAGAGAGAAATTGTTTTAATGTTTATTTTAGTTCTTGGTGGACACAACATCTTTGTATGTGGTGCTGAGGATGGAACCTGGGCCACATGCATGCCAGGTGAGTGCGCTACCGCTTGAGCCACATCCCCAGCCCAAACTGTTTCATTTTTGACATAGAATGAAATGACATTGCCCAGTCGCCATGCATCAGGTAGGGACCAAGTTTCTGATTCTCGTTCATGTAAACTACATAGAAGAGATGTGTCTGTTCCAGCCCAAGACTGTCATGTATGGGTGTGCTTTTGCCCAGTTCCATTCTTCATCTTCTACACCGGAAGTGAAAGCTCCTAGATATGGTAGATCACCTTGAATCTCTTGCCTACCATTTGGATAAGAGCTACCAAGTGGGCCATGTCAGTCATATCAACACCCTTATAACTTTTGAGATTTTCATGTTTGCTTTCTATAGCTGCATAGCTTAACAGCTATCAGCTATGTTAGTGATAAATCATTCGAAAGTTCTCTTAATAGTGAAAGTCAGAAATAGGTGGTAAGTAATGCAAAATATAAGTATGTGAGATACTGCTGCTTTTATGTGTGCAGATTATTTTATGTAGGTCCTTTTAAATCTGTTAAAAGCTGTGGTTTTGTGATTCTTTGCATGGTTGTTTATCCACTAACATTTAGAATTGTGGGCTGCCAGATTTTATATTAATGCAAAAACAGAAACAAAACCATTAGAAAATAGATGCTGCTGCTCCAAGAAGCTTTCTTCAATTCAGGAATTTTTTTTTCATACTTTCATGCTTTTATACAGACTCTGCTTTTCAGCATGTAATTTCTTCTTCTCTATATGAAAAATGTCTACTCATTCTTTAAAACTAAACTTAAGTTCTATGCCTCAATAAAGTCTGGGCTTGATCCAGTTCCCAATGGGTATCATTCTACATAACTCTAGATGCATAAATAAAGATTTTTTTTAAAAAAATTATGCTCCCAAGTCTTAGCAAAGAATGTAGTATAAAATATGAACTTTTAAAATTTGACATTGTTTTCCAAATATGTTTTATTTGTAATATCCTATGTTATCAATTCTACTGAAACAAGTCAAAGAAACATGAATATTCCCATTATCAGTTCCTCTTACTTTACTTAGCTATAATAAGGCTCCCTTGTGTTAGGTTACTTTTGGTTCTGTAATGTCAATATAATTCTAACTGCTTTTCCTTTGATAACTGAACTTGCTTTTTAAAAAAGTATCAAACTTACTTTTTACCTTTTCTAGTCACATAAACTTTTATGCAATATCTTTGATATGAAGTGATAATTTTTCTAATTTATTTTTACTAGATGAATATGTTAGTATATAAATCTTAGCCTACCTATTTGATTTACTGACAACTATGCAATCATTAAAAAATGTAGTAAACCTAGTTACATACTTAAAATTTTTTCACAATATTTTCTAGAATAAAAAAAAAACTGAGTGGCAATATTCCATATAGGTTATAGACTTCTGCTTCCACCTAGGATATAAAAGCCTCAGAAATACATTACTCCTACCTTCAGTACATAAAAGCCACATATTCTAAAAACCTTACTCTTTGTTGAGAAGATCAGAATTTTGCATTCACAAGATAATCAGGCAATCTGAATTTTCAACCCCTCTGAGGAAACGGAACACATGGATTCTTTTCTTTTCAGCAGAATATGGGAGCAAGAAGCGGCCATAATAAACATGCATAATAAAAAGATGACTAAGATATTAAAAAATAATTAAAGACTGATGAACACTAGCATGAAACTTAAAATCCCTGAGAGCTTCAGATATGAGAAAAGTTGTCTGTCATTCAGAGAGTCTATTCTATGGGCCTTCATCCAGTAATCTTGAGAAACACTGGGGAAAGAGCTGGAAATGGGAGAAATCCCAATGGCATATAGATACAAAAGCCTCCTCACTTACTTCCCCAGACCCTTCCTCATAGGAGACAATACTATTTGCTTC
This sequence comes from Ictidomys tridecemlineatus, assembly GCF_052094955.1. Taxonomy (NCBI): domain Eukaryota; kingdom Metazoa; phylum Chordata; class Mammalia; order Rodentia; family Sciuridae; genus Ictidomys; species Ictidomys tridecemlineatus. The sequence continues at coordinate 64,337,733 of NC_135487.1, read as the reverse complement.
TGAGATAGAGACAGAACTTCCCTGTTCTTACTGCAATTGTTGCACCAAGCAACAACATCAACCACATTCAACTACTGTGAGTAAGCTGGAAACTCACCTGCCACTGGTACCAAGTGACTCTGCTATCAAGAGAGAGGTAGACATAAATGACATTTGTGTGAGGGATGGCACCAGAAGCACATTTGGGGACAGGACCTTTTACTGATACACAGTGCATGCCTGCTTCTACTGAGAAAGGTACAGGAAACATATTTGTATCCCAGACCACCCATAGGCAGGAGGCAAAGTTTAGCTATTAAGGTTGGATTTGTGATGGCTAATTTTATGGATCAACTTGACTGAACTAAAGATGGCTGGTAAAATTATTTTAGGGTGTGCCTGTGAGAGCATTTCTTAAAGAGATTACTGCTATGGTTTCAATGTGTCTTCTAAGATCCAGGATGTTGCCAATGTGACAGAATTGAGAGGGAGGCCTTCAGATGATTACACCACAAAAGGAATTAGCTGTCTTTAAGAAAGGACTTGACAGAGGGAGATTATCCCTTCTACCCTTCCATCTTCCACCACATGAGGACACAGCACTTATCCCCACTGGAGGATGCATCATAAAGGTACAGTCTTGGAAGTCAAGAGCAGCCCTCAGGAGACAACCAAACCTGTCATTGCCTTGATCTTGAACTTCTCAGCCTTTGGGAAACTGTGAGAAGTAGATTTCCAATCATTATAAATGAGCTGGTCTCAGTGATTCTGACATAGCAGCACAAAATAGACGCAGGTAGAAGGTAATACAGTAAAATAAATGAATTATTTTGAATAATTCAAGGGCCCTGGAAGAAATAATTCCTATATTGCTCTTATTATGGAAAGATTGCACATATAATTGATCTCAATCAATTAATAGACAAATATTGAGATAGATTTGTGGTAGCTCATAGTACTGAGGAGTAAGTTATTATAATTTAAAGAGGGGAAAATCAAGGGAAGCTTTAATTTTAAAGTTATCTCTTGTACTTTGAAGAAGGAATTCAACTTTCTACAGGGTTGGGTTGGAAGAGAGCATTCAGAACAGAGAGAGCAAGGGCATGTACAAGAGCATGTGGATACACAAGTTTCAAGCACAATGAGGACTCAATTAGTGCATTTTGTCTCTATTGAGTATATTGCATCAGGGAGAAGCAGTCCTTGCTTAGGACATAAAAAGAGTAACCGCCTTTGAATGCTATGAATGCTATGAAGTTAGACTTGACCTGGGTAGCAATGGGTGGTTATGGGAGCTTTCAAGGAAAGGAGCAAGATGATCAAATTTGCAATTCTGAAAAATTTGCAATTTTCAATCTAGCATCAGTGGTGTAAACAGGGATAAAGAATGACTAATGGGAAGGAGTGGTGATGAGGGTAACTGTCAATCAAGATTGCTTGGGAAAACAGCTGAAATAATTTCAAATATTGTAATGCAAAAATAGTAAAATGCAAGCATAGCATAAAACAAATCTGATAAAGGTGTCAATCATCCTCTAAATATTTATGCATCATCCCATAAATATTTTTTAGTATACCATTTTTAATAATTCATATCCTTTATTAAGACATTTAAAAAAATTAAGCAACCATCTATAAAAACATAATATTCTTGGCTAATGTTTCCTTATTACTAGTTCTGAGTGTATTCATGACATCATAAAACTTAATTTCTTTTTATAAATTAAACCAATTTTTCTTGTGTACTGGAGTAATAATTCTAGATATTATTAATATTATAAAAAGCCTAGGGCTAGTCAGTTTTCCAGTTTAATAGATTACCCAGGGTCAAATTTTGATAAACACAATATTTTAAAGTAATAAAGCATTACAAACATTTGATTTTTTAGCAAATATAAGCTTCCGTAATTAATATATTACACTATAACTCTCCAATATATATTTTAGGAACTTCTATTGTAATTGTTATGCACTCTGTTTCATCCATAATGCCAACTTCGGGTAAGAGGTGTGACACAAACTTTAGATATAAATGCTGAGTTTCTTTATGGTCTATCAGGTCTAATATTGTTCCAACCTTTAAAACTACAGATGTTAGTGCTTCCAGATTCCAGAATGAAGCTTTATTCATTTACTTAAAGTAGACTTGTAAATTATTAAATAAACCATTTGGTGTCTTGAAGCCAGTGCAACCGTTTAACCTTTAAAAATTTTGGAAAATGAAATTCCAATTGATTTTCCTCCTGTTTTCAACCACTGATATCCATTATTTCATTTGAAAACTAAGTACAATTTTAAGTTTTCTTTTCCATCACATCCTATCAATGTTGAAATAGGTTGCATTATCTTTCTCTCTTGTTTTTTAAACATACTAAAAATGAATTGTACTTCACTTCTAGAAATATGGACATTGTACATAGGATGGCTACTAGGACTATCAATGGTACAGGTTCCACAGTAAGATCTTGCCAATAAAGAGTCCAGCTACATAATTTCTGTAGCCCAGCAAAAATAAGAATTTATGTGTTTTTTAAAAAATGATAAACACATCTGTTTAGTCAAATAGCAAATTTGGGCTTGTTATGTATTCCCAGTTGTTTTACTTAGCTTTTTTACCATTGTGACCAAGAGACTTGACAAGAACAATTAGAGGAAAAAAAGTTTAATTTAGAGCTTGTGGTTTCAGAGATAGAAACAGTCCATAGATGGCTGTCTCCATTTCTTGGGTCTCTACGTGAGGCAGGACATTATGCAGCAGGAGTATGCTGCAGGAAAATGGCTCAGGACATTGCACCAGGAAGCAGAGACACAATATATACCTCAAAGCCATCCTCCTATGACCCCCCTCCTCTAGTCATACCCTACGGGTCTATGGTTACCACCCAGTTACCACCCTATCAAAGGATTCATGCTCTGATTAGATAAAGACTTATAAATCAGTAATTTCATTTCTAATTTTTCTTTTATTGTCTCACAAATGAGCTTAGACTTGGTAACTAGCTACACAAAATAGCTGTAAGTGCTCATAATGAATGTTAGTGCAGGTTGCTAGTGATGTACCTTAGGTATATTTTGACTTGCATTAATTAAGGTTACTAATACTAAGAGAAGTCCCAGCAAATTGGCAACAGAGCAAAAGAATATCATGGCCCAGATGCAAAACTAAATCAGAGAAGGTTGTGTGTTTCTTAAAAGTGCCAATTTTTGATTATTGTATTGATTAATAAAATTATTCATTGAAATACACATATGATTGAAAAATTATTGGAGAAGTTTATAAGCACTTGCTCTTTTTAAGAATTCTTTTATTAGTGCATTACAGTTATTCTAATGGACATAATCATATATGCATGGAATTTAATTTTTCTCAATTTCAGTCCTCAGGGCCTCTTCTTTCCCTCTCCTCCTTCCTTCTTCTATTCCCCTTCCTGTACCAAGCTGGTATTCCTTCTATTTATCTATTTTAATTGGTATTATAGAGATATATATACATTTTATTGGTTTTTTGAACATGAATATAGTGTAATTTTGTCATAGTAATTTCACATTCCTTCCGCCTCCCATCTTTCCTCCTTCTTCAATCTTCTACTCCACTGATCTTTCCTCTGTCCTTGATATTCAACAACCACTTCCCCTTACATTTCACTATGAAAGAAAACATTCAACCCTTGATTTTCTGAGTCTGACTTATTTCGCTTAGCATGTTCTCCAGTTCCATCCATTTACTGGAAAATGCCATAATTTCGGTCTTCTATATGGCTGAGTAAAGCATGTGTGCGTGTGTGTGTGTGTGTGTGTGTGTGTGTATTTATATATAATATTTTATAAATCCATTCATCTATTAATGGGCAGCCAGGCTATTTCTATACTTAGTCATTGAGTTGTGTTGCTATAAACATTGATGTGGCTGTATCACTATAGCATGCTGATTTTTGGTTCTTTTGGATAAATAAATACAGAAGGGTGAGATAACTGGTTCATGTGGTGGTTCCATTCTTAGTTTTCTGAGAAATCTCCGTACAGCTTTTCTGAGTGTTTGTACTAATTTGCTGTTCCTCCAACAATGTGAGTGTATCTTTTCACTCACATCCTTGGCAGAATTTATTTTTATTTGTATTTTTGAAAACTTCAGCACTTGCTCCTGATCAGTATTTGTCTCATCATGGTCTAGTGATACATGGTTCATGGATCAGCATTGTTTCAGAGATTATATTTCTTTTTCTATTTTCAATAAATAATATAGCCCACTATGGGTTTTAGGTGATTATTGCTTTGATTACTTTATATAGTACCAATTTCTTTTTGCCTTTCCTATATTTTATAAGGTGAAATCAAATATCCTGCAAAAAAGGACCCTAAAGGAATAAATCAAATACCCTACAAAAGAATTCTAAAGCCAATTATAAAATGAAATGATGAAACAAATATAGCAAATTCTGGAAAAAAACATATTTGGTTTTATAATAAAATCAATATAAACCTATGTGAGTCTACAGAAATTATCAAAAAGAAATTATAAGGAGACTAATATTTCATTTTTTTTGTCAAGTAAATTTCGCTGTATTATTGTATTTGGTCCTTTGTACTTCAAGAAGAAACAAGAATGAGTCCAGTATTGGGAAGGAATCCTGAGCCATTGTAGAGAGGAACAGAGTTGAGGAATTTTTTTTTTTAAACATAAAATGCATGGGTGGTTCTAGGGAGAAATAAAAGACAGATCAATTTTTAGAACAATTACTTTTGAAGCAATGCAGTGAACTTGCAAGCAGGAAAATAAGTCTACTGCCTGAAAGGGATGATGAGGCAAGTGAGAAGGGAAAGAAGAGACAAATCTGAATGTAATCACAGAGAAAAATCTACAGGATTTGGTGACTATATAGCAAGTGAAAATTACTTTTCCCCTTTCCCCAGGAAAAAAATCAGGAAACAATTGTGAATGGGCAATTCCCACAATAGAAAATAAAAATGACTATTACTTAAGCTTTCTTACTATGTCCAACATTACTTTTAGTAATAATAATTTCAAATAAAAACAAAGTATGAATTTTTCCAGCAGGGAGAGTTCAGCAAGCACTAGATTCTGGCCAGATCTCAACTTGTAGATTAAGGTATAAGGTAAGAAAGGGTAAATGCCTTTGCTGATCAGTAAACATGATCTCCTTAATTACCTAAAAGACAAACCCAACATTGCTATACCTACTGCCAAAGATTTATTCCATATAGGCTGTGTTTGATATAACTGCCTTGCTGTGGTTGGACAATCTACCTCATCTAGAGGCAAATTGGACTGAAAATATGAATGCCACTGAAGGGAAAAAGATTGCCTCATCAGAAGCATCTAGGGGAAATTTCAAAGTTGTAATCTTCTAATAGACTTCAGATAGTTGGGGACCTGTGTACACAATATGCTACTCCCAGGGACAGACAACTTTCAATGATAAAGTATTCCTGGCCTCAGACTCAGGAAACTTACAGGCTCTGACTCTCTGACCCCCATTTCCTAGAAATGATAATGATCCATGCTAGGCAGGTGTGGGGGCGATGATCACCATGCATTGAGGAAGGAAGGAAACATTTAAATTAACTTTCTGCAAATCACTGGTGTGATACCTAGGGAACAGTCTTAACAGTAAAGCTCATCATTCTAGTCTCAGTATTCCTCCACTGGAAATCTATCTTATGGAAATGAGCGAGAATGCAATAATGAATGTTCAAAGATGCTCATTGGGGTTTTGCTTATAATTATAGAAGAATACAAGAAATATTATAAATAATGAAAAATACAAGAATGATTAAAATCACAACATAATACTATGTAGCTGAAATGGAATGTTTACAAAAATCAGATCGTAAATCAAATATATATGCATATATATTTGAATATATATACACACAATTATATATATATATATAAAACGTGTAATGGAGAGAGACAGAAACAGATCTCTGTCTCTCTCCATTACATGTTTATTTTTCAAGACTAGCATACAAATGCATTACAATATAACAATGTTTATCCTTTGGCTATAAGACTATAGATGTTCTTAAATTTTAAACTTTTTTATGTTTTACATATACTACAATGGGATGACAATGTTTATATAATCAAGGAAACAATACCATTTTAAAGTTTCAGTTGGATCAGGTTTTATTATTTTAGAACATAATTCCCTGCTTAACAAAATATCATTTATCTTTTCTGATTTTTAATCTTATTTCTAATAGAGAAGTTCAGGCAAAAGAATTCAATAAATTTAACTTTGTTAATTTTTAAAAGTGCAAAATCTACCCAAAGTAATAATGTAAACAATTTTTTTAATATCTAGTTTTTAGTTGTAATTGGAGACAATGTCTTTGTTTAATTTATTTATTTTTATGCTGTGCTGATGATCGAACCCAGGACCTCACACGTGGTAGGTGAATGCTCTACTGCTGAACCACAATTCCAGCTCTGTAAACAATCTTGTAGTAGTGCAATGGTGGTTGGTTAGAAAGAGAAATATTCCAATTTGTATTAGTTGCTGATTTACGTGTCACAAATGCTGTCTCTATGGTGAGTATGAAACCATACATTCAACTTGAAAATTAATCTGATGGCCCTTCTCAGGCAGTACAGGCCAACACCAACACTTTACTGACTGACGTTCAGTCAAGTTTATTGAAGTAAATATGTGACGTTTTTATTGCTTTCTTTCTAAGTCAAAAAACTTTGTTCTCAGTAAATGCAAATCTCTTTATAATATCAATATCATGTTGTGTCACTTACATTATTTTTAAAATTGTCTTTCATTATGTTGCTTTTCCTTCAGCCTTTAGATATATACTTTTCACCCATATAAGTTTGATTCTTTAAGGATACTAATTTATTTTTATTTTTTCCACAGTTTTGTTTATGAATATATGATAAAACCCAATTTTTAATAGCATATCATATTCTTTTATCCTCTTAAAATTACTAGTTGTAGAATCACGCATAATCGTTTTCTAAATTTAAGCATTTCAACCTACAATTTAAGGTAGATTTTTCCATTTATTATTTTATTAAATACTATTTATTTTTGATTTTGTCTCTTTTAAACTCTAAGTGGTCACTTTCTCCAGGTTATTTACAAACCAGAAAAAGTTCTACTTAACCTGTCAATTCACCACCATTTTCTACTATTTACATTCATCCCTCCTAATCATTGATGCCTGTTAACTTCCTCATCATCCACTAAATATGCTTACCATTTCTCAGCACTCCTGGATTCAAATACTGTAAGTTTGCTTATTTATAAATGATTTTCACTTCCTGATCAATTAAAACATTGGCATTTTTTGTTCTTTCTTATCTCCTAATTATTTACATTTATCTTGATTTTTTTCTACTGAAGTCTGATAAGAGAAAAAAAATCCAAAGTCAAGTATGTTACAGCATCATTAATTTGTACCTTTGCTTATTATTAAGAATCAATTTTTCTCTTTGCCATTTCCCTTTTACTCTCTATATTTGTGAATAAAAGATCAATTTTATTGACTTCTTTAGCTTTAGTTACATAATTTATCTTAGTTTTTTATGTTTACACTGAAGATTAACTAAAAAATTATTTTGTTTTTTCATTAAAAAACATAATATTCTTACTATTAGTTTTAAAAAGCAATCTTGCTAGCTATATTAAAATCACTTTAAAAATGATTCTTTCAAAGATGATAGCCAAAGAGAATTAAATCTATGATATCTGTGTCAAAAGTTTCATCTAAAATGTTTTTTTATTACTGATGTGGAATGGAACAGAAGATAAAGTTAGGATGAAAAGAAAAGTTAAACTTAACTTGGAATTTCAGGTTTTTTTTTACTTTTTGTCTTGAATATATATATTTTTTTCAAAAATGTATGAACACTCTTTTAAATTCTCCATGAGAACTGAGGAAATAGAAGCTAAATGTTTTCATACTTTTTACTAATATTACTATGAGTAATAAAATATATTTTATCTCTTACCTAGGACTCTTGTGTTTTGGTCAGCATCTATGAATCTATAACAGCTTAACTTTAAAACTTGCAGGCATCATAAATACAGCCTTTGATTCTTAACAATAGTAGCATCATTATTAGCTTTAAATTCAAACTGGATTTTAAAAATCATTCTCATTTTATTTTATTTTTACATTATTATTATTATTATTTACATGACAGTAGTGAATATTTTGAAATATTATACATACATGGAATAAGTTTAACTTGTTCCAATTAGGATCCCATTATTGTGGTTGTACATAATGTCAAGTTATATTGGTTATGTATTTATATATGAAGATTAGAAATATATGTCTGATTCATTCTGCTTTCATTCCTATTACTGGCCCCCTTTTATTCTGTTCATTCCCCTTTGTCTAATCCAATGAACTTCTAGTCTTCCCTTCACTTGTTGTAGGTTAGCATCCCCATAACAAAGAGAACATTTCACTTAGCATGATATTCTCCATTTCTATCCATTTACCAGCAAATGCTATATAATTTTATTCTTCTTCATGGCTGCATGATATACCATTGCATATATATGCCACATTTTCTTTATCCATTCATCTGTTGCAGAGCACATATATTTTCCCCCATTACTTGGATATTGTGAATTGAGCTGATATAAACATTGAAGTGGCTGCATCACTGATTTGCTGATTTTAAGTCCTTTGGATATAAACTGAGGAGTGGGATGACAGGGTCAAACGATGGTTCCATTCCAAGTTTTCTAAGAAATCTCTGTACTGCATTCCATGTCAACCTGGATTTTTTTTTTGTATAAAAATTTCTAATCTATATAAAACCAACTCATTCTGATCATGCTGTTATGATTCTATGATTAATCCAGATTTGATTTTAATCATAAAGAATGAAAAAAATAGAGATGTTAAAAAGTAATTGCAGTCAGTTGTTTCTATAAGAGAGCAAGATTATAAATAAATGCTGGAGTAAGAACTATAAAAATAAGTAATAAATTAAACTCTCAGGCATGTGACTCTGGTAAATAAAAACTGTACATGGTGGGACTGTGATGTAGAATGTCAGTCTAGTTTATGTAAGGCTCTGTTTTAATCCCCAATACCACACACAAAAATAAAAATAAAAAAGAAAGAAAGAAAGAAAGAAAGAAAGAAAGAAAGAAAGAAAGAAAGAAAGAAAGAAAGAAAGAAAGAAAGAAAGAAAGAAAATACCAGGAAAGAAAGAAAGAAAGAAAATACCAAGAACCATACAAATTCACAAATTAGAAACAGGATGACTCCTTTGCCTTAGCACAGCTGTTCATAAGGCTAAGCAACTATTGCTATCAACACTTCAACTGGAAGAATAACTGATGATCAGTACTGACACAGTTTGGATCATTTGTATTAATTAGAACAATACTATCTGCCTGGGCCTATGATCTGCTTAGGCAGCTGAAGATGTTTTTGTGTCTCTACTCTGGGACTTGGGCTTTGATAGCTATGTGAGCAGATCCTGGTGGATTTAAGTCTTTGCTCCATCTCAAATGCACATCTTAAGAAAGATTATAGAACTCTCACAATACCAAGCAGCAATCATGAATTCTTTTACTTATTTTTGCCTGTGACCTAATAATCACAGTAATAATTTATCATTGATATATACTGTGTACCAGATTATGCTAAACACGATGAAATTTTATCCTCAAAACAACTGTATGAAACAAGTACTGACTTCATTGTAAAAATGAAGAACATGAGGTTTAGAAGGACTACTTAGACTATGAACCAGCAAAGATGGCTCACACTCAGACCTGCTGGCTCCACAGATCTAGCTCATAAAGGCCAAACCTACAGCTAATATTGTCTTCATCTTTCAACCCAAACTAAAGAGCTGTAGTACCCAGGCTATCACTGTTTCATTATTGCTCCCTTGTTCACCCAATTGCAAGTTACTCTTTGATTAAAAGTCATCACGTAGCTCTCCTTTTTGTTTTCAATATGATGATGGTAGAAACCAAAGATCAGAGTTTTAGCTTTAATTCCGCTTTTGGTGCTAATTTTCTCAATGTTTATTTGGCTAGATAAAAAAAAACTTGACTGTTTCTGAAATTTAGCAAGCTTCATATTTTTTTTTACTTTAACCATTTTGAAAATGACAAAATTCTTTGTTATATAAACTTTAATATATTCCTAATTTTATGGGGAATTTTTCCAATGCTGTTCTCTGCTTAGCATCTCTGACTTTATATAATAAAACCCAATTGTCTCAATTAATTCTTTGGATTTTCTATTCTCATGTCTGGAAAAAAAACATATCTTTTTGAATTCTCTGCCTCCCAGAATTCAGCAAAAGCTCATTAATTTTTTGGTCTCTTGAATAAAGAATTAATAATAACTTGAAATTAAATAGGCTCAAATGATCTATATTTTAAAGTTAGGGCATGTGTCATGGGTGCAACTTGATTTTTTCTAAATCCACTGAGTTTTTCTTCTTTCTCTCTATTTACATCCACTTGCTTCTGTGAAAGAGAATGAGGACGTCTTTTGAAGGAGTTTGCCCCAAGTAGCTCTTTCTGCTACTAAAGGAAATTTAGCTCATACTGAGGATCAAGTCAAGCATTCAAGAGATGAAACTCTAGCATGTCTCAAGGAACATGCTCCTTTGTATTTATCAGTGGCCGCTTTACTTTCTTTCTTTATAAAATCAGCTTTTCTTTCAGTATTATAACTTTGTTAGTTTCAAAAGTAAAACTATATAAATTATTTGAATATTGTGATTCATAAATTTACTTTCATTTTTCTAAAGAATTTGAAAAGACTAGAATAATGAACTCCTAAAATTGTTCATCTATAGTGGTGGATTCTTATTCCAAAGAATGTTTTTCATTCCTTTAATTAATTTTGGACCATTGTTAATAATGGACTATGGAAAAATTCTAAAATGTATTGCAATGGAAAAAGTTTAGTCACATAACAAATGTCAAACAATATATCTTTTACTGTCATAGCATTCAGTTTTTATGGTAAAATAAGCCATAATTTTTATTATTTGCATTTAGATTATTATCAAATGTCTAAGTATCACCTACAGTAATTGCTTTCAGTACTGTTTCATCAATATCTGATTATTGTCTCGTTTGATGAACTTTGTTATGATTCAATAAATGAAGCATTGTAGAGATACTTAAAAATGTGAAGTTTTAACAATAGCCCTGTAATTATTAAGTCATCACATTCAAGATATTTACTACGACATCAGATTCCATTGTCTTCCTATCTTAATAAAATTACCATGCTTTGTGAGAAGGGTATATAGAAAATAAGCCTCCAAAGATTTTCATGTGTAAAGAATGCCAAAACTTGATTCACATTTATTAATTTTATGAGGCATAATAATCTCTAAAGGTACAAGAAACTGAAAAGATACCACATTGCCACAGAGTTAAAGGATCTTCTAGTTGTGACAGCAACTGACTTAAGGAGCCAATTCTAGCAATAATTGAGTTTCTGTGCTTTTCTTTTAATTTCACTACCTGATGATACCTGAGAGCAGTAGACTTTATTTCAGAATCCCATTAGGTACCATTATGAGATCCTATTTCCTGGGGTTTTAAAATCTAATTGTCAGTCAAGGCGTTACAGTAAGCCTAGCCTTCCTTTGATTCTCATGGCTCTTCGCTGTGGGAAAAAAACAAAAGAAGTATGTTCCATCATCCTGTCAAGGAGGTTTCTTAACAAATTACCTTTCCCCTCAAAAGAAAACACAGAGAGACTTTTTTGTTACTTTAACAATTCTTATAGTTCATATCTTCTTTTCGAAGCTATTAAAGGGAACAAAAACTGAAAGCCCGTAGCCAGGCACAGACATTCTGACAACTGATATCCGTAAGATTTATGAAGAAATTTAAGTATTTAATAACTGTGTAGTGTAATTGTGCCTCCCAAGTATTTTTAGATCTGTTGATGAACTTCAAAAGGTACACAGTGTAAATTTACTTTGACCTGCAGGAATATTTGACTTAAAAGTTTTGTTTTATAGTGTTCAAACCCAGGGCTTCACACCCAATGGGAAAATGCTTTACCATTGAGCTACTTCCTAACACTTGATGTAAAATTTGAAAATTGACTAATTTCATTTTTCCTTAAATATTTTGGGATGAAAGATATCCTCTATACCATTTTTTTTAATAAGACTTTATAACTGTTTTCTAGTTTCGGTGCATTGCTAGATTTTTAAAATCGTTTTTAAACCACGTTTTTCAGCTCAGTCCAATTAATGTTGGATCTCTACTAAATTTCACCATTGGTGACTCCAGAGTGAATGACCCAAAGTCGAGGAAAGATTGAGTCACTTATTAAACTAGCTGGATATTTTTGTAAGTCCTGGGTAGTTATAGACTACAATTACTTTACATCAAAAGAATTTTCACAAAGACACCCATTTATCTGAGGGCGGGTATAATTCATAGATTTCTTACCGATTTTTTTTTGTTTGTTATTTGTAGGAATACTTCTCCACCAGTTTTAAATAAGACGCTAAATGATTTCAGAAAGAACAAACTACTGCTTACACATTAAGACAGCATGATAGTTCCTATATCATACTTCCTGTTGGACTAAGGAGGAAGAATTGAAGGCAAGTCTGCCTTCCTTCAGAATCTTTATGATCCTTGTCATTTGCTTTTACCCTGAATTTGGAGCACTATTTTACAAGTGGCCTTGAACTCATGGGTCAAAGTACAGTGTAGTCCTGTTCCTGGTCAAGGAATTAGCATCCTATATCTCTTATCTACCTCCCTGTGTGCAGCAGTCCTGCCATGAGTTTTCTAGATTTTATTAAATGTGTTAGGTCATCTAACTATGAACTCAACACTCATTTCCCTTCACACAAGCCAGTTCCCTTCAGCAGCAGTAAGAACAGCAGCACATAAAAGCAAAATATGATGTGTATGTGTTCTCTGGTCAACAGCTAGGTTTGGGACCTTCCTCCCCTTCCTTGTGGCATTTCTCACTCATACACATGAACTTCACAGCCATAAAACAGTGTGGTATGCTAAATGTTTCCTAATGTACATAGAATTAAAAGGGAAGAAATGTTATATCAACAGAGATGCTTCATAGAGATGAAAAAGCTGGAGTGAAAACAATTTCTACAATAAACCTACAACATTGCAATATTTCTTAGAAGATAGGTAAAGGTTGAGTGATTTAGAAAGATGTTAATATCAATAATACCATTTTGAATAATAACTTGTGTCAAGTACTGGGTTTATTATTCCATATGACTTAATTCTTTATAGCTATTTACAGTAGTCTAATGAACTAAACATGCCCTTCTACAGTGAACAGATTTAAAAAAATGAACTTTGACACAGATTTCCAAGGTCACCTAGTTAGTAAATAGCTAAAGTGGTTTTTAAAACTTAGGCCTTTGTATCTCCAATGTCACCATAATCTTAAATTCACAAAGCCCATGATATGAACTCCAGGGAAGAAAACTCAGAAATTTAGATTTTGTTGTAAAGGTTTTCTCCTGGCTTTAATACATCTCTGCTTACAGCACTTTTCATTGACTTGTTTAACTCTAAAGGCATTGATAAATGCTTAACCACAAGCTTTTTATTCTGTATACTGTGCTGAATTCACTCTACTTTAGGCTGATGCTTTAAAATATAAATAAAGTATAAATAGAAATAGAATTGAAATATGCCATGAGTACCTGCTATACAAACAGAGATTTAGAACATCAGCATATCACATCATGAGAAAAACCAGACATGAATATCAGATCAGGTATCAGCCTTTATTTTTTTTTCACTTTAATGAAACTTTCTTTTTTTTTTAATTGGTTGTTCACAACATTGCAAAGCTCTTGACATATCATATTTCATACATTAGAATCAAGTGGGTTATGAACTCCCATTTTTACCCCAAATACAGATTGCAGAATCACATCGGTTACACATCCACATTTTTACATACTGCCATATTAGTGACTGTTGTATTCTGCTACCTTTCCTATCCTCTACCATCCCCCCTCCCCTCCCCTCCCATCTTATCTCTCTAAAAGGCAGAAGGCAAATGGAGTATTAGTCACCACTTCTCTTCAGTTATTGTACCAATTATAAAAATTCATGAGAAGATGATACATTAACATTTGTTGACTTGTGTCTACAAATTTAATTCTATTGCAGTCGTAGGTAGTGTACACATACCCTTTTTCTAAGAGACATGTTTCATTTTTCAGCAGTTATTTATTAGTAAGTTGACCAAATAATTCATTGTCCAAAGCAGGGTAATTTAAGAATGACTAGAGCTTTACACTAGTAAAGTGTCCTGAGCCAAAGTCATTTCCTGGGAACGTCCCAGGAAAATTGTGGTATATCATCACTCTGTTCATGAAATGCCTATTTGGTGTTTATAATTGTTTTAGGAATAGTGGAAGAACATAAAGAAATTATAAGATGACTTCAAAACCTGACAATATTTTTAAAGAAATAAAATTTACCCACCGTACATCTAGAAGACAATCCAAAAGGGTATATGATTAGCTGTTAAAAATAAGCTGCTTTCTTTAAGTATAATAGTAATTTCAGTGAAGACAATTTCCTGTGGAAAGGCTTCATGAAGAAAAGCAATAAATTTTACTGAGTATCAGAACTAAATAAATATGCAAAGAAAAGCTAAAAACTAGGTAGCATTGTTGATACTCTCAATCTCTTTCCACCCCCACTACCCAATGAATTTTCCGGGAGCATGAAAGGGTAATGAATAGATTCAATAGGTAATGGTCATAGAAGCCTGGATTATTATAAATTGTTGAAAATACCTTACACCTTGGTTAATGTACATATTACAATCTTTTAACATGATGTCAGGACTCTAAGTAAATCTGACAAAAATGTTTCCTTTTATATTTAGTTCATTCATCCCAGAAGAGCCACATCAAAACCCATTGCCCCAACATGCTACCTAACAAATTTTTCCAAGAGTCAGGTTTTTCAACAAGAATATATTCTCACTACCACAACTCCGTAGGTCAGTAGTGGTTCAGCTGTTAAAGAAAAAGTTTGGCTGAAGAGCTCTGTTTCTTGGCTACACTTCACTCCAGGTGTGGTTCCAGTTCAGGGCTCTTCCATGTCTGCTTGATTTAGGACCTGGACAAAGGCACAGCAACTACTTCAGGCTTATTTCCAAGGTAAGACACTGGAGCACAAGTAGTGAACAAAACCACATGCACGAATTTAAGGTTCCTGCTCATGTCATGGCTCCTGAAATTCCCCTAGGTAAAGCCAGTTATATAGTCAGGCCCAACAACATGGGGTGGGGAATAAATACAACACAGAGGAGTATTGACCGCAGGAGATACTTTGCATGGAGACTCTCTTCAAATACGGTTTCTATACTGCCATTTTTGTTCTGTTATTAGTTCACCAGAATTAATTGCTCCAGCTATTTCTTGATTACATGAAGACCAAAAGACTATTCATTTTAGACTATACATTTAAATCGATTTTAAGGAAAAATGCAAACCAACACACACACACACACACACACACACACACACACACATTATCTCCATCATATTAAAGGTCCAAGTCAAGTCAATCAATATGGGAAGAACCACATTTGTTTTAATTATTATTTATTAATTGAAAAAGTTGCTTTGAGTATGTACTGTATGCTAGGCACTGTCACTAGTATTGAGTGCTAAGAAAAAGACGTAGCCTTGTTCTGGAGAAGCCCACAATCTGCATTAGGAGGCAAAGCATTATCATGTGCTATGGTGACGCTGGCAAAGTTACACATAACAGGAAATGTACAGAGGGAGCATCATAACTTCTGGACCTAAAGGAAAGCAGCTGGGTGACTGCCTTTGGACACAGATGAATACAAAGAAGGTTTCAGGATAGGAGCTGATACCTTCTTTCCTGCCTTCTTTTCTGGCATTGAGTTGGACTGTAAAATAACTGATAGTTTTAAGACAGTGACTTTTCAACTGTTTTTATTCCTTTTTAATGATTTTCCCAGTATTTCATAGTTATTTAGAAAATAAATGATTGATTTTTTCACATTGATATTTTTAAATAAAGGGACTGAATAATTTAAGACACTGGTTGTTAGAGTTGAATGATCTTAAAAACTACCCAAGGTAGTTTGATAAAGAAAACCACTCAAGGCCTACATCCCAAATAATCTGATAAAGTATGATAGGATGAGGCCCAGAGAATTGCATTAACAATTAATCTTTCTATCCTCATTCTCCAGGTTATTCTAAGGGAAAAAGAACTTGTTTAGAATGTGGATATATATTTTTTTATTCCAAGGCATTACTGTTAATATTGGCAAGGGACTTATTTGCAAAATCCTGTCTTATTATAAATTATATTTATGATGTAGAATCACAAATTTGGTTTTGTAAATGGAGATACAGTTTCACAGGGCTGGGAGGGCCCCTTGAAGGTTTAATGAAAATCAAAAAAATTATGGACTGAGCTTGCTTGGAACAGGAAGTCACTTTATCTAAGCAACATATGTGTCACTTCTCATATTTAAATAAATTAGGAGGCAAAGAGAATTTTAAAAAGATCCAATTAAGAGAATTTTAAAAAGATCAAATTAAAATATGTAGACACAGGGTGACACCCACCTATAATCCCAGCAACTTGGGAGGCTGAGGCAGGAGATCATAAGTTCAAAGCCAGCCTCAGTAACTTAAGGAAGCCCTATGCACATCAGCAAGACCCTATCTCTAAATAAACTACAAAAAAGGGCTGAGGATGTGGCTCTGTGGTTAAGCAGCCCTGGGTTCAATTCCTGGTACTAAAACAACAACAACCAAATAGACACAAACTAAGAAAATGCAACAGTATGTTTTAAATAGGAAATATTTTAAAGAATAAAAGCAGTATAAATTGTAACAACAATGAATGAAAGACTGTAAAATAGCTGAAGATAAAAGTGAAAATCACAAGGTGAAAGTTAAATTGGCAAAAGATTTATAAATAAAGCTAGGCAAATGATGTATGCAAAGCTAAAAGTAAGGAACAAAAAGACAGAAAAAGCCAGGCATGATGGCACATGCCTGTAATCCCAGCAACTTGGGAGGCTGAGGCAGGAGGATCTTGAGTTCAAAGCCAGCCTCAGCAACAGCGAGGTGCTAAGCAACTCAGTGAGACTCTGTCTCTAAATAAAATACAAAATAGGGCTGTAGAAGTGGTTCAGTGGTCCAGTGCCCCTGAGTTCAATCCCTGGTATCCAAAAAACAAAAACAAATGAACAAAAAAAGACAGAAGAAACAGGCATTAGAAAGGACAAAGCAGCTTAAAAAGTTTTAAGGTAGAAAGAGATAAGGTAATCAGATATTAATAAAAATATAGAATTGCTAAGCAATTAAAAAAGACACAATGGTAAAAGGAGCCAAAATGGGGCTGGGGCTGGGGCTCAGCGGTAGCACACTTGCCTAGCGTGCGTGAGGCACTGGGTTTGATTCTCAGCACCACATGTAAATAATAAATAAATAAACAAACAAATAAATAAATGTCTATGAACAACTTAAAAAATAAAAATAAAAAAAGAGCCAAGATAATAAAATGGGAATGTAACAATATTGACTGCTAAAGAGGAAAAGGCTAAAGAAGGGAATAGCACAAGCTCAAGACAGTACTGAGTAGTGTGAGACCCTCGCTCCTGTGGAGGCACAGGGTGTCGGCCTAGTGGCACATGTTCACAGATTTGGGACAGTTTAGGTGGATGGTCCAGGGGTCAGAAAGCAAAACCCTTAGCTTATAACCCTCTTCCTCTATAGGGCTTATTTGTTTCTGACAAAAAGAGCTTTTTGATTTTCAGACAATAGTTATCAGGTTTTGAGTAAAAATCCTAAATATTAACTGATAATAAAATATTAATCAAGAGTCCCTCATTATGTAAGATACCCTCTGACGATATGAATGTGAAGACTGTCTTGCACTTGGATGGTGCTTATTTGAATATTGCTAGCAGTTTATATTAGGTCTTTTTTGGTCCTTCCCTCCTCCATTGGCTTGACAGATACTCACTGAGCATGAGCCATGTGTCAGGAGGTGTGCTATGTACTAGGAAACAGTGATAAACAGTATAAACTGAAGGGTTGTTATAAAGAAACTTACATCTTGAAGGATGATTCAGAAAGAAAGAAAAGAGGGGAGGAAGAAAGAGAAAAGAAGAGAAACAGGAAAAAAAAACATCAGGTAGGACTGTGCACTGTGGAGAGATTGCTAATGAGCACCTGCTCTGCTAGAGGTGCTGGGTAGATGCCTCTGAGGGTGTGGTTTTGAAGCTGAACTGTGAATCATAAAAAATACTCTATCTTCTTTTCCTTTGGTCTTTACAATGATGGCCAAGGGGAAGTCCTTCTTTTAAAGTGAGTGACTTGGCCAGGGAGGTTATATAATGAGATTAATAGCTTCAAGGAGCAGACTGTGCAACAGGCCATGATGAGGTTAAAGATATTTTAATATCAAAAAGGGCTTTGAGGAGAATACAATCTGACATTTGTGGGCTGACACTGACAGAAACTTTTGTCGATTAATAAGAGTGGGTGCCTCTTTCTGTATACTGCTTAGCTGGGGAAGATTGTGAGAACAGCACTTTATACCACTGACAGTGCATTAAATAAAAATACAATAACCGGAAGAGTTACCATAGTGGAGTGAACAATTGCACTCTGGCTCAATGTTTCACATTAGACTTCAGATATTTGGTTCTTTAAAAACTAAATGTATTTATTAAAATGTTAATTCTATATATTAAATCAGATGTGTATTGAAAGGACATAAATGTCGTGAGTTTTTTTTTTTTTTTTTTTGGAAATGAGCCACTGGATGATCTAAAATAAATTGCTTACATTTCACTTTCTTTATGTGGATGACATAGCTTATGTCATACTTAGAATAATGTTGATAATAATTATCTGAGTTTACCAAATATTATTCAAGTATTTATTAGTATTTTAATAGCACTATTTCATTTAAACAGTGACACAATGCAAAAATGTTTAAAGGGAGTGCCAGAACTAAGACTCAAACCCCTTTCTCTCAAACAGAAGAGACAGAGACTTATATATAACATATATTTATATAAAATAATGTAATTTTATTGATAACAAGGCACTTATTCAAAGGCTACAGTAATATTTAGCTTTTTACTGGCCCGGCATCTATCATCCTTTAATAAGACTGTTACCTACCAACAGTAATTTCCTCTTTGATTTTATTATTTAAAGTGATGAGGAAAGGCAGATATTCCTTCTCTGTACTCCAGAGAACATAATCAAGTTCTCCGTCCTAGAATTTTGGAAGCTGGCTGAACTAAAGCAGGACAAGTAAGTTCCCTTTAAAGTATTCGGGATAGCTCTGTAGCAGTAATGGCAGATGGGGAGAGGCCCAAGTAATTGCTAGATAATTGTTGTGCTTCCTGCTCTGAGTTCTCTTCCCAGCCAAGCCCCCTGGGTTCCTGCTCATTCCACATGCCTCATCTCCTGGGGCTGTTAGTTCTGTAAGAATTTCAAATATTCTTTTATTAAACTCCCTTTTGCTAAGGTAAGCTAATCGTAACAATGTTAAATCAGGGTAAATAGAAAATAAACACGTGATTATTTTACCAAAGGCAAAGCTCTTGATATTGCTGTTTGGTTAACCTATGTTGACAAAGTGAACAAGAGCTGTTTATGACAATAGCAATATTTAAAATACACATTAACATATGCCTGGGACCTGTTTAAATATCACAATCTCAATCACGTCTGCATCCCCTTTTCCAAAATGAAGAAACAGTGATAGAAAACTTAGTGTCAGGTTTAGATTTTACAGAGGGGATGGACTCATCACCAAGAACTTCCACTTATTGTATTTTTATTTAATGCACTGTCAGTAGTATAAAGGGCTGTTCTCACAATCTTCCCCAGCTAAGCAGTATACAGAAAGAGGCACCCACTCTTATTAATCGACAAAAGTTTCTGTCAGTGTCAGCCCACAAATGTCAGATTGTATTCTCCTCAAAGCCCTTTTTGATATTAAAATATCTTTAACCTCATCATGGCCTGTTGCACAGTCTGCTCCTTGAAGCTATTAATCTCATTATATAACCTCCCTGGCCAAGTCACTCACTTTAAAAGGACTTCCCTTTTGCCATCATTGTAAAGACCAAAGGAAAAGAAGATAGTTCTTTCTAAACCTCAAAAGGGAAGGAAGTGATCTATTCTTTATTACACTTTATTATGTCCTTTTAAAAATCTTATCATGTATTAGCAGTAATATTCATGACACTGGAGTACACTTACAATAGTCAGCTCTCATGGTTATCAAAAAGCTTCACTTTAGCATTTAATCAACTCTAAAAGCCATTCATTGCTTTGGATATTCCCAGTGCAATGAACATCATCCATAAGCATTTTTTTTTCTTAACATAGAGAAGCTGGATGGCAAAGGGGATGAAAGAGAGCTCTAATAGGGACTTATCCAACTTTTTAAAGGGCATTTTAATTTCCATAATAGCTTCTCCAAGGAGCCTGTTGAATGGCCGTTTAATCTACTAGGTTTGGGGAAAACCTTAAAAGCATTGTGTTCTTTCCACATTTAGAACTCCTTTCGGGAAATGAGCAGGTATCTTGATGTGACCTCAAGCAAGCAGTACACCGAAAGCTGAGCTACATCTTTGTAGGGGAAGCTTCTTCCTCCTGTAATGAGTATTGAGACAAGGGAAGTTCTGTCAAATCCTAAATCTTCATTACCAGGTCATGATACCTGCTATTCTAATGATAATGCTTCATAGAAGCATATTTGTTGAATCTATGATACAATTGAATTTAAAAAAAAAAAAAAAGCATGCCCACACGTTTAATTCCATCCCACTCATTCCACAGAACCTTATTTCTAAGAACCTTGAGGGGCACTTAGCTATTATTACCTTATTACTATTACCACGTTATTATTAGCCTGATATAAATAGGGACTCAATCAGTATTTCTGTAAAACTTAAAACCTGTTTCTCAGTCTGAAGCTAATAGTACTGAAGGAAAAGTAATATCTTTGCTCCAAGCAACTCAAAATCCCAAAATATTTTTTTTGTATTTGTTGTATATGACATTTTTTTGTATTTGTTGTATATGACCAAATGATGCATTTGGCACTCAATTATAACTATAATCTTAACTTTTATTTTCTATGTTCTATGTTCTCCAACATCTATGATTACTTATACAATTACTTTGATAACTCATTTTGTCCTTCTGAAATCAATTTGGTGATTATTTTCAACACACAATATTGAATACATACACACAGAAATTTTTTCAGTATATGCAAATATGTCTGTTTCCTTGGATGTATACAAAATGTTTGGGACAAAGAACAATGTTCCATTTATCCTGTTGCAGTTCTTTATTATTTTTGTTTAACATTATATGTGGTATGTAAAGATGCTTTATAAGCCTCATGATAAATTAAATCACTCACAAACTGTTGCAAAGCATTTTTTAAAAAAATGTATTTTGTTTTCCAATGATCTATTACAATATATTCAGAAATAACTAATGCAGATAATGTTAAGGAAAATGAGAGCTGGACATTAGTTAAAATAGTAAAAACAGATTTTATTCAGGAATTATTGACTTGGCTAAATTCTAAATATAATAAGTAAAAGTAGGAGCATTTTTTTTTAGCCAAAAAGCAGGCTTGAAGTGGTGGTGGTAGGATGGAAAATTACTAAGTGTGGTCAGGGAGAATACTTACTGAAGGCAGGACAGTGTGAGCAGATTTGAAATTTGAATGTGAGGAATGAAATTTTGATCAGATATTAAGGGAAATCCAATGTTAAAGCTTGAGGATTCTCTCTAAACTGACTTAGTAGAATTCTTCTAAAGGCCAGCAGTGCAGGCGAGACAAACTAGACACTGAAACCCCAAACCAAAGGGTAAGAAGAGAGCTTGGAGGAGCCTGACTGAAGTTCAGTTAGGGAGAGATTCTTTGTCAACAAATGTATATGTAACTCCCAAATTAATAAAATGTGCTTGACATTTGCATACATTCTTTTATTCAGTGCAAAACCAGCTCTGTCTGATAATCTGTTTATTTCCTATATTAAAGCAGAATAAATTAAGATACAGGATGATTAAGCCAGTTGCCCACCATCTCTCCACTAATAAACAGAGTGATGGGTCAAATCCAGGTCTGGCTGACTATAGAATTTTACTTCCTGCCAATATGTCAGGGAGATAGCAGTGAAAAGAGTCTCAGCAGTGTGTTAAGGCTCGCACAGGGTTATCAGAAAAGGGCTTCCCTGGCATGTTGACCTTGGACATGGCCCAAATGCTTTGCTTCTGCTACAGGATGGACACCTTAACAATATCTAGTGGTGGATTTTCTCCAGCATTGGGTATGGGGACTCAGAATCAAAATTAATTATTTAGAAAAAAAAGAAGACATGCATCATTTTTACCTGTATGTTTAATTTGAGAAGCATAAATTGTATAATTTTTCTCCTTCATTTGTTATTCTTTTATATTATTTTAAAAGTTGTTTCTATAGTCTTTACATTTACTGAAACTCTTGCAGGAAACATTTGTCATTGGGTTAAAAATTTGCAGATGGGAAGCTTCACTTTAAATCAAGATTACAAACGTTCTTGTTTTGCCATTTTGCTATTCTGGGATAGAAGCTGACAGGCAAAAACCAGAAGCTGTGTTCTGTTAAAGATGGCAGGGGTGCAGTCATTAACCTCATTTACATTTCTGAATGAGTTGGTGGTTGAATTTCCCAACAGTAAAGTTGCACCTAAAATTGATCAACTTCAGTGTCATCAACAGATGTCCCTGAAACCGTTAGCAACTAATGGATTGTTTAAAGGACATTAATAGCTCATTTGTCTAGTCAAAACCCCATCAACTCAACCTTTAAAAACCATACTTTCTTGTCATTAGGAAATTGAGTCCATTGTCCTTTAATTTTTAAATGACATGTATTTCAAATCAATTAAGGCTGAAAGACCAATTATCTGGTGAATTGTGACAACCAAAATGTTTTGAATACCTGATGAAAAAAAAAAGAAGACTACAGCATGCTGGATATTGAGAAATCAGGTAGAGAAACCAAAACGGAGATGTATGAAATCTTAATATAAATATGTGAGCTCCCAAAGGGCCACTAAACAAGATGTGTGTGTCTTCTTCCAACTGCTCCCAGTGGTTTTTAATAATGAAAGCTTATATTTAAAGGCTTCTGTCTTTTCTACACTTCTTTGAAGGGTTGGGAAATATTCATAGGTAAGAAGTTCTCAGTTGTATCTTATTGTTAAACACTTCAATTTTTTTCTTAGCTTCCAGTAACTATGGTTTTAATCTGCAATGAGTTCTGTAAATAAAGCATAACTTTTCCTTATATGTTTTCTTGGAAAAAAGGAGACTTTTTTTTCCCTTCTTGTTTCTATATCATCTACAAGGGAACATCTGATCTAAATTATGGCCAGATAAATACATGCAGCTATGCAAAATTTCAGTATGTTTATTGCAATTTTTCAAAAGATTACAGTCATGGGATTTTAATGTACTTTTAATTGTCATAGTGTCACTGAAAAGGTGGCTGTGTTTAGCAAGTTAAGAATGATGGCTTTGCTATCACACTCCTGCAAAACAGTTTCGTGAATGCAAATGTGTGGCAAGGACGCATGTTTGGACATGTTAGATACTCCAACTATATAATATATTCTTGAAATTTTATTCAGTAATAAACATTATGCATACTGACTTCATTTAACATATTTTATTGGAAAAAATAACTAGCTTTTCACTTAGAAATTAATTGCCTCACTTAGCATTGAAATAAAAAGTATTCCAGATTTGATTTAATACCACCAAGTTGTTAAACTCTTAATTTAACTTGGCTATTTTTTGAAGAAGAGTAATTTAAATGGGGGTAACTCAGGGAATGCCATGTTGAATAAAAACTTTATTCCCCATTAAAAAAAATAAATACAATTTAGATACAAGAAAATGAACATTTTAGTGGAGTTATGCAGGCTCTGACAGATACATGATGGTGAAACCATTGCCAATATAAAGGTATAGAGTATTTCCACCACACCAAAAAATGGTCCCCAAGTCACTGTGTAGTCAGTCTTGTACTCTCATCCTCAATTCCTGCAGCACCAATCTGTCATGGGCCCACACAGTCTTGCTTTTTCTATAATGTGTTATCAATGTAATTATTTAGTAGGCAGCAGTTGGAGTGTGACTTGCACATAGTGCACTGTACAGCCAGTAGCTTCTTTCTCTTTGTTACCAAATAGAATTCCTTTCCATGAATGTATTATGATTTGTCATACAGTTCTCACTTTAGGGGCATTTCAATTATTTCCAGTTTGGTTTGATTATGTGTATAGCTACTCTAAATATTCACATAAAGTGAGGATGTGGGTTTTCATTCTGATAGAGTAAAAATCTAGGAGTAGCATCTTTGAGTTGCACGGTCAGTGTATGTTTAATTTATAAAACAACATCAAATAGTTTCCAAAGTGACTAAATAATATGTCATTGCATCCAAGCAGTACATGAGAATTCCAATTGTTCTGCCTTTTTGCCTGCTCTTAGTTGTGTCAAATAGGCTTGTTATGGTATCTAGCTGTAATTTTAATTTACCTTTGTCTAATGTCTAATAATGTCAAGCATTGTTTCATGTGTTGTTTTGCCATTCTTTTATGGGTAAGTTCATATTTTATTGACTTATTTATCTTTTTGTTATTTTTAAAATTTATTTTACTTAGTTATACATGACAGTTCAATGATCTTGACATATCATACATTTGAATCAGATGGGATATAATTTTTCATTTTTCTGAGTATACAGGTTGCAGAATCACATTGGTCATACAGTCACATATACACACACAGTAATAATAATGTTAGTTTCATTTTACTATCCTTCCTAACTCCCCACCAACCCCTCTCCTCCCCTCCCATTACTTCTCTCTACCTAATCTAGGGTAATGCTATTCTTTTATTTTCTCACATCTTCATACATGTATTTTGTATAACAATATACAAAATAATAAATTTTGAGTCACCTCCCTTATATCAGAGAAGATATTCGGCATTTGGTGGGGGGGATTGGCTAACTGCACTTAGCATAATCTGCTCTAATGCCATCAATTTCCCTGCAAATGCCATGATCTTATTTTGTAGTGCTGAGTAATATTCCATTGTATATGTATGCCACATTTTTTTTATCCATTCATCCATTGAAGAATGGCAGCCATGATGAAGACAAACAACAACAAGTGCTGGGGAGGATGCATGGGAAAAGGTACACTCATACACTGCTGGTGGGACTGCAAATTGGTGCAGCCAATTTGGAAAGCAGTATGGAGATTCTTTGGGAAGCTAGGAATGGAACCACCATTTGACCCAGCTATCCCTCTCCACAGTCTATACCCAAAGGACCTAAAAACAGCATACTACTGAGACACAGCCACACCAATGTTTATAGCAGCACAACTCACAATAGCTAGACTGTGGAGCCAACCTAGACGCCCTTCAATGGATGAATGGATAAAAATAATGTGACTTATTTATCTTTTTTTTGTTGTTAACTGTCTCACTTAATTTAAACTATACATTCTGGACATATGTCCTTCATTTTATATGTGCTTTGAATATATTTTTCAGGTTGTCATTTTTTTCTTTTAGTTCTTAAAATAGTGTCTTTAAAAGTCTGTTTATCATTTTTTTCTATGTGTATTCTTTGGAGCTGTATCTAAGAAATTCTTGTCTACTCCAGGCTTGCTAAGCTTTTTCTTGTGTGCTTTCTCATAGATGTTTATAGTTTTAGGTATAATTATAACTACTCCAATTGATCCAATAATACATTTTAAGTTAATTTTTATATATGGTGTGAGTAGGAATAATCATCATTTTTCTGCATATAGACACACTTGTTTTATCATCATTTATTGAAGAGAATATTCTTTTTTTCATTGAATAGCCATCTGTGGCTTTGTTTCTAGATACTCAATTTTGCTGCATTGATTACATTGTATTCCTCTTTCCCTAATACCATAGTGTCTGTAGCTTTCTAATAATCCTTAATTTTCAAGTGAGAATTCTCTAATTTTGCTCTTATATTTTGGTTATTAGTTGTTTGGTTACTAGTTGATTATTACAGCTATTTGTATTTTCATATACAATTTAAATTGTCAATTTCTTGTCAACTTTCTACACAAGAAAGATATTCCTACTCAAATTTCAATTGGAATTGTGTCAAATCTACATAACAATTAAAAAGGTCTGACATCTAACAAACAAGGAGTCTTTCAATACATGAGTATAATGTATCTTCATTATGCTTTTTATTTTTAGTTTGTTTAGTATTTTACAATTTCAACAAATAGATCTTACACATATTTTAGTAGATGTATAAGTAAGTATTTCATCTGTGTTGTAAATGGCACTTTTATATTTGAACACTATATTTTATATAGTGTTCGTTCTTTTTATATAGAACATAATTTTTTCTGTAACTTGTATATTTTTCATTATAATTTTTTCATTCTTCTGTTTTTATTTTTATTTATATGACAGCAAAATGCATTACAATTCTTATTACACATATTGAGCACAATTTTTCATATCTATGGTTATATACAAAGTATATTCACACCAATTTGTGTCTTCATACATGTACTTTGGATAATAATGATCATCACATTCCACCATCTTTTATAACTCTGTGCCTCTCCCCTTCCCTCTAACCCCTCTGTCCTATCTAGAGTTGGTCTATTCCTCCAATGCTCCTGCTCCCTATCCCACTATGAATCAGCCTCTTTATATCAAAGAAAGCATTAGGCATTTGTTTGTTTTTTTTTTTTTTGGATTGGCTAACTTCACTTAGCATTATCTTCTCCAATGCCATCCATTTACCTAATAATGTCATGATTTTATTCTCTTTTATTGCTGAGTAATATTCCACTGTGTATATATGCCACATTTTTTTTATCCATTCATCTATTGAAGGGCATCTAGGTTGGCTCCACAGTCTAGATATTGTGAATTGTGCTGCTATAAACATTGATGTGACTGTGTCCCTGTAGTATGCTTTTTTTTAAAGTCCTTTGGGTATAGACTGAGGAGAGGGATAGCTGGGTCAAACGATGGTTCCATTCCCAATTTTCCAAGAAATCTCCATACTCCTTTTCATCTTGGATACACCAATTTGCAGTCCTACAAGCAATGTATGAGTGTACCTTTTACCCCACATACTCAGCAACACTTATTGTTGTTTGTATGCATAATAGCTGCCATTCTGACTGGAGTGAGATGAACTCTTAGAGTGGTTTTAATTTGCATTTCTCTAATTGCTAATGATAATGAACATTTTTTCATATATTGTTGATTGATTGTATATCATCTTCTGAGAAGTGTCTGTTCAGGTCCTTGGTCCATTTACTGATTGAGTTATTTGTTTTCTTGGTGCTTAGCTTTTTGATTTCTTTATACACCGTAGAGATTAGTGCTCTATCTGATGGGTGAGGGGTAAAGATTTGCTTCCAACATGTAAGCTCTCTATTCACCTCAAAGATTGTTTCTTTTGCTGAGAAGAAACTTTTTAGTTTGAGTCCATCCAATTAATTGATTCTTGATTTTAGTTCTTGCACCACAGGAGTCTTATTAAGAAATTTGGAGCCCAATTCCACGTGATGAAAATTAGGGCTTACTTTTCCTTCTATTAGATGCAGGTCTCTGATTTTATTCCTAAGTCCTTGATCCATTTTGAGTTGAGTTTTGTGCATGATGAGAGATAGGGTTTAATTTCATTTTGTTGCATATGGATTCCCAGTTTTCCCATCACCATTTTTTTTGAAGACTATCTTTTCTCCAGTGCATGTTTTTGACATCTCTAATATAAGATAATTGTAATTTTATGGGTTAGTCTCAATGTCCTCTATTCTATATCATTGGTCTACCAGTCTGTTTTGGTGCCAAACCATACTGTTTTAGTTATTATTGCTCTGTAGTATAGGTTAAGGTCTGTTATAGAATGCCACCTGCTTCACTCTTCCTGCTAAGAATTGCTTTAGCTATTCTGGGTCTTTTCTTTTTCCAGATGAATTTCATGATTGCTTTTTCTATTTCTATGAGAAATATCATTGGGATTTTGATCAGAAGTGCATTAAATCTGTATATTTTGTTGGAAGTATGGTCATTTTGATAATATTAATTCTGCTTACCCAAGAGAAAGGTAGATCTTTCCATCTTCTAAGTTCTTCTTTCTCTTCTTTCTTTAGGGTTCTGTATTTTTCATTTTATAGATCTTTCACCTCTTTCGTGAAGTTGATTCTCAAGTTTTTACTCTTTTCTTTTCTTCTTTTTTATTGAAGCTATTGTAAATGAGGTAGTTTTCCTTGTTTTCATTTCTGAGGATTTGTCACTAAAATGCCTTTGATTTAAGGGGGTTGATTTTATATCCTGCTACTTTGATGAATTCATTTACTAGTTCTAGAAGTTTCCTGGTGGAACTTTTAAGGTCTTCTAGGTATAGAATCATATGATCAGCAAATAGTGCCAATTTGAGTTTTACTTTTTCTACATGTATCCCTTTAATTTCTTTCATCTAATTGCTCTGGCCAGTGTTTCAAGAACTATGTTAAATAGAAGTGGTGAAAGAGGGCATCTCTGTCTTGTTCCTTTTAGAGGGAATGCCTTCAATTTTTCTCCTTTTAGAATGATGTTGGCCTGGGGCTTAGCATAGATAGCCTTTATGATGTTGAGATATGTCATTGTTATCTATAGTTTTTCTAGTGTTTTGAACATGAAGCAATGCTGTATTTTGTCAAATGCTTTATCTGCATCTACTGAGATAATCATGATTCTTCTCTTTAAGTCTATTGATGTGATGGAATACACTTATTAATTTCTGTATGTTGAACCAAACTTGCATCCCTGGAATGAATCTCACTTGATCATGGCACACGATCTTTTTGATAAGTTTTTGTAATTGAGTTGCCAGAATGTTATTGAAAATTTTTGTGTCTATGTTCATTAGAGATATTGGTCTAAAGTTTTTCTTCTTTGATGTGTCTTTGCCTGGTTTTGGAATCAGAGTGATATTGGCCTCAGAATGAGTTTGGAAGTGCTGCCACTTTTTATATTTCCTGAAATAAACTGGAGAGTATTGGTATTAGTTCTTCTTTAAAGGTCTTTTAGAACTCGGCTGTGTATTCATGTGGTCTGGGCTTTATTTGATTGGTAGGCTTTTGATGGCATATATTATTTCATAACTTGAAATTGATCTGTTTGAATAATGTATATCATCCTGATTCAATTTGGGCAAATTATATGACTCCAGAAATTTATCGATGCCTTCAACATTTTCTATTTTATTGGAGTACAAATTTTCAAAATAATTTCTAATTCTATGTTGTATTCTGTAGTGTCTGTTGTGATATTTCCTTTTTCATCACATTTGTTAGTAATATGAGTTTTTCTCTTTCCTTCTCTTTGTTAGCATGGTTTAGGGTCTGTCAATTTTATTTTTATTTTTATCAAAGAACTAAATTTGGTTCTGTCAGTTTTTTCAATTGTTTCTTTGTTTCAATTTTATTGATTTCAATTATTTCCTGTCTTCAGTTCCTTTTGGTATTAATTTAGTCTTCTTTTTCTAGGGCTTTGAGTTGTACTGTTAAATCATTTATTTGTTGACTTTTTCTTCTTTTAAGGAATGAACTCCATGCAATGAATTTTCCTCTTAGAACTGCTTTCATAATGTCCCAGAGATTTTTATATGTTGATTCTGTGTTCTCATTCACCTCTAGAATTTTTTTAATCTCCTCCTTGATGTCTTCTGTAGCCTATTGTTCATTCAGTAGCATATTAATTAAGTCTCCAGGTGTTGGAGTGGGTTTTATTTCTTATTTTATCATTGATTTCTAATTTCATTCCATTATGATCTGATAGAATGCAGGGCAGTATCTCTACTTTTTTATATTTTCTAAAAGTTTCTTTATGGCATAGTATATGGTCTATTTTAGAGAAGGATCCATGTGCTGCTGAGAAGAAAGTGTATTCTCTCATTGAAAGATGTAATATTCTACATATATATATCAATTACATCTAAGTTATTGATTGTATTGTTGAGTTCTATAGATTTTGTTCAGCTTTTGTTTGGGAGATCTATCTAGTGATGAAAGAGGTATGTTAAAGTCACCAAAAATTATTGTGTTGTGGTCTATTTGACTCTTGAACTTGAAAAGAATTTGTTTGATAAAAATAGCTGCTCCATTGTTTGGGGCATATATATTTATAATTGTTAATGCTTGTTGGTGTATTGTTCCCTAGAGCAGTATGTAATGTCCTTCTTTATTCTTTTTGATTGACTTTAGTTTGAAGTCTACTTTATTTGATATAAGGATGGAAACCCCTGCTTGCTTCCACAGTCCATGTGAGTGGTTTGATTTTTCCCAACACTTCACCTTCAGTCTGTGAATGTCTTTTTCTATGAGATGAGTCTCTTGGAAGCAGCATATTGTTGGGTCTTTTTTTTTCTTCTTTCTTTTTTTTTTTTTTTGATCCAGTCTGGTAGTCTAGGCCTTTTGATTGGTGAGTTTATGCCTTAACATCCAGGGTTATTATTGAGACATGATTTGTATTCCCAGCCATTGTTGTTTATTTTTGGTATTTTAAGTGACTTGGTTTCTTCTCTGATTAGATTTTCCTTTAGTGTAATAACTCCCTCTGCTGATTTTCATCATTGTTTTTCATTTTCTCTTCCTGGATTATTTTGCTGAGGATGTTCTATAGTGCAGGCTTTCTAGTTGTAAATCCTTTTGACTTTTGTTTATCATGGAAGGTTTTTATTTAATCATCAAATCTAAAGCTTAGTTTTTCTGGATATAGGATTCTTGGTTAGCATTCATTTTCTTTCAGAGCTTGGTAAATGTTGTTTCACTATCTCCTGGCTTTGAGTGTCTGAGTTGAAAAATTGCTGAGATTCGAATTGATCTCCCCTTATATGTGATCTGATTCCTCTGTCTTGTAGCTTTTAAGATTCTATCCTTATTCTCTATACTAGACATTTTCATTATAATTTGCCTTGGTGTAGATATACTGTAATTATGTACATTTGGTGTCCTGTAAGCCTCCTGTATTGGTTCCAATTCATTCTTCATGCTTGGGAAATTATCTGATACTATCTCATTGAAGAGATTGTGCATTCCTTTGGTTTGAAACCCTGTGCCTTCCTGTATCCCAATAACTCTTAGAGTTGTCTTTTTTATGCTGTCCCATAATTCTTGGATGTTCTGTTCATGGTTTCTAACTTTTTTCACTGTGTGATCAACTTTATTTTCCAGATTGTATACGTTGTCTTCATTATTTGACATTCTTTCTTCCAAGTGATCTAGTCTATTGGCTATGCTTTCTATTTAGTTTATTATTTGATTTATTGTATCCTTTATTTCAAGGATTTCTTACTGCTTTCTTTTCAGAGTCTCTATCTCTTGAAGTAGTCTTTTGATAACCGTATTTGCCCTTTTATCTCATTGTTGGACTGATCAATTTTTGCCTGTTGGACTGATCAATTTTTGCCTGTATTTGATCATTTAGGTCATTCTTTAATTCATAGATAATTTTAATCATGAACCTTCTGAACTCCTTCTCTGACATTTCATCAACTTCTCTGTCTATGGGTTCTGTTATTATAGTGTCCTAGTTTGTTTGGGGCACTTTCCTCCCTTGTTTTTTCATGCTGTATATGTGTCTTCCTTTCTTGCTGTGTGGATCTGTGATATTACAATTTCTTCCCTATATTCTTGTAGTACCTGTGCAGAATGTCTGTACCTCACCTTGATGTTGGGCTTCTAGACCCTGCTAGTGATTCAGTTTTTTTTTCACTATTTTTCACTATTTTTTTTCACTATTTACATATAATATTCTCACACTATTATATGTAAGCATATAATTCTGTAAATTTTTCTTAGTATGGTACTAGTGGTAGCCAAAAATTTTTCATATTGTCAATTTGGATATTTTCTGATTTAACTTTTATTTTTCTAACCAAATATGGGTTATTTTCAAACATATTGGTTCACTTTCCCAAAGTGTGGAGATTTTGCAGATGTATTTCTGTTATTGATTTCCAGGTTACATAATTTCATGGTCTAAGAACAGATTTTATTTAGTATAATTCTAAACATAATTCTAAATTTGTTAAGATTTGTTCTGTGGTCCCAAGTATGATCTGTGTTGATAAAAGTTATATGTATAGCTTAAGGAAAGTGTGTTTTCTTCTTTTATGGAGTTTCCATAAATTCCAATTAGGTAAAATCATATATTCTTCACTTTCATTTAACTCATTGATTTTCATGTACATATGTTATCATTTATTGAGGCAACTATGATAAATTATCAAAATATATCTGTGGATTTAATCATTTCTCCTTTCAATTCAGTTTTATTTCATATGATTTGAGAATCTGTTGTTTGGTGCATATACATTTAGGTTTACTACTACTTCTTGTGAACCAACACTTTTTGTTGGATTTGTAATTCAATTTCCCTATTTGTCATTTTCAATATTTCTTGTTCTGAAGACTACCTTGTCTAAAATCAACATAGCCTCTCCAGCTTCAATTTAGCAAGCATTTATAGGGTATATTTGTTTCTTCCTTTTCCTTTAATCTATCAGCGTCATTAAATTATATATATATTTTTATTATTTATGCTTTTAGGAAGTTCCTATTTGGGTCTTGGTTTGTTTTATTATTAAATTCAATATTAATGTCAAATTTGGACCTCTCACACTTACAACTATTGATATAATTGGATGAATATGTTTATTTCACTGTTTTCTAATTATTGCCTATATTGTTGCTTCTTTTTTACAGAAATATTTTTTATGAATCTATTTTATTTACATTCTGCTTCATCATATACTTCTTTTAAAAAATTTGCTTGTCTCAGGTTTTCCAATAAACATATTTAATCACAATGTGCCTTTTAAGAATATTGCACTATTCATGTACAGTGAAAGTATTTTATAAGAATGCCTTTTTAATTTTTCTCTCCCATCCCCTGTATGATTTTGTCATGCATTTTATTTCTACATAAACTATAAATACATAGTACATCATCAAAATTTTTGTTCAAATAATAAGTTATTAAGGCAATTACAAGAAAAAGGATAAATTACATATTTACATTCATTATTCTTTTTCCAAAATTCTTCATTTCTTTGTGTACATACACATTTTGCATGCTATCATATCCTTATATCTAAAATTTTTCCTTTAAAATTTCTTATATTTGAGTTTCAGATAAACAACTCTATTTGTTTGTGTGTGAAAAAAAATCCTATTTCTCATTCCTTTTTTGAAAGGTACTTGTATTTGTTATGCAACCCTAAATGGACAATTCTGATGAAG
Source organism: Ictidomys tridecemlineatus (assembly GCF_052094955.1). Classification (NCBI taxonomy): domain Eukaryota; kingdom Metazoa; phylum Chordata; class Mammalia; order Rodentia; family Sciuridae; genus Ictidomys; species Ictidomys tridecemlineatus. Next base: position 64,304,349 of record NC_135487.1, on the reverse strand, counting down.
ATGGTGACAATGATGCTTTTTAATTAGATGTTACTTTCTTGTATTTTTCACTTGTATAGTTTCTGGCAAAAGTTTAAATACAGATTTTACATTTAGTCTGCATCTAATATGTCATGTTCATTGCTATCAAGATTTTCTTTGTTTGAAGTTTTTAGCTGTTCAAATGGGTTATGTATTCTTTTTGTTTTATTTTTCTTACTCCAATGTTGTCCAGGCTTCTTGAACTTTTAATTTGCATTAATTTTGGATACTTCTTGTACATTATCTCTAAATATTTCTTTAGCTCCTGTTATTCTTCAGTGGATCAATTTGCATGCATGTTAGATTTGAATTGTTTAACAGTGGCTGCTATTTATATTCTGTTTTTTGTTTGTTAGTATTTTGGGGTTTTTTTTGGGGGGGACAAGGAGAATGTTTGCTTTTCTTTATTGTGTTTTAATCTAACCTCTTTTCTGTTTGCATCTTTGGAAAAATTCTATTGATGTATCTTCAGTTCACTGATGCTTTTCTTGCCTGTTATCTACTGATGGGACTATCAGAGACATTCTTCATCTCTATTACTGTGGTCTATGTCTAGCCTTTCCATTATATTCTTTCTATGGTTTACTATTTAGTAATGCATGCTGTATATCTTTCTTATAGTAACCTGTACTCTATTAATTATACTTATTTTAAAGTTCATGTTTGATAGTTCAAATATCTTTTCATATCTCACTGTGGTTCGTATGATTACTTTTACTCTGAAACATGTATAATTTTTCAAGAAAAATTTGTATGTCTTACAAGTTTTGGATAAAATCCTGACATATTATGAAGAATAACAAATATTGAGGCAAATATATTTATAACTAAAAAGACAAACTGCCGATATTTTTATTGCTGCTGCCATTGGTACAACACAGGCTACCAATCTCTCTTGGGTTACCTTATTGGTTTGACCTGATTTTCAGAAGATCTCCCAGTTTTTTGTTTTATTTTTCATCTGACTTTAGGTAGTTCCATGGCATCTACATTTCAAAGTTCTTTCTCACATGACATTTTTCAAGATTTAGACTCCTATTACTGATTAAATGATACTTGCAAGCTTGGCAGTGGTTAGGGGCTGGCAGTGGTGAGTGGTGGAAGAAATGTCTGCTGATCTGGTTCAGCCTCAGTCTCCGGCAAGTGGTCTGCTTCTGGTTTTCAGGGATGGAGATTGCTAATGATCCTACCATTGGTTCAGCTGTATGGGACTCCTGTGATCTGGGCTCAGGATATGTGCTGCTGCCATTATCTCATGAGTAGAGGATATTTTTTCTGCTCCTCTTCCCTTAACTCTAATGAGTTTTTATCTATGGCCCAAAGGTAACAGTTATTACTTTTTCCTTGGAAGCTTTAGGCTTTTGTTCCAAGCAGAGTATAAGACAGAAGGATCATGGAAGTGATTGTGTTTTATCCTACAGTAGTTATTGCTCTCTTCAGACTTGTGTCACAAATCAGACTTTCTCTGGACACTTCTGCTGTAACTAGTCTTTCTTTTTTTAAACACTAAGCCACATCGTCAGCCCTTTTTATATATTTTTTTTAGAGACAGGTCTTGCTAAATTGCTTAGGGCTTCGCTAAGTTGCTGAAGCTGGCTTTGAACTCATGATCCTCCTGCTTCAGCTTCCAGAGCCACTGGGATTACAGTCATGCACCATCATGCCCAGCTGTAGCCGGGCTTTCTTGAAAGCATGCAGTAGAATCTGCGGAAGAGGCTCTTGAAAGCATGAATTTCTCTTGTGCCTGAAGTGTCCTAAGTTTCTATCATCACATATGATCTACCTCACCCAGATTTTAGCCACTCATTTAGCATTTTAGCTAAGATCTTCTAACTCCCATGTCTTTTGCATCTGCTACAGACAAGTAAGTACCCACATCTAATTTTTCCTTGGAGGTAGCTGTCTTTTAAGTTTGAAGTCGTTAGATTGTCATGTTGTTTCAACTATTTGATGAAGTCAATAAAATAAATTCAATAAATGACCAATCGTTTTATGTTAGTGTTATGTTAGTGCTTTTCCTAGATTCCTGTACCCAAACCAAAGATAGAAGTGGCAACATAATGAGTTTTATAATTGTAAATAAGGAATATCTGATTTACAAATATATATTACAAAAATATACATACTACAAAAATTATAATATTATAAATATATATATATATATGTATGCGCGCATGCACACACACACACACACACACACACACACTCAAATTGATACAATGTACCGATTAGTATGATTGTGTTTATTTGGTGTTCACCTGTGCATGTGTGAAGGAGTATATGAATGTTTGTATATAGAAAGCAGTATAAAATGCATGAAGTACTTGATGGGCTTTATAGTAAAAAATAATGATGTGTTTTTATTATGAAAGAAAGGCAACCAAGTGATTCCCTGTCATCTGACCTAATAAAGCTGCTAGTTTATATACCAGTGTAGTAATTTCCTTAAAACTACAAGAAAGTGCAGTTTTAGTGTAGCAAACTTTGAACTTAAGTAGTGCCTGGGAACAAGAACTGCTAAAAATCTTAAGTAAAAAAGTCACTATGAAAATTCTAATCTCAGTACTTGTAATGAAGCATCTACTGATATGTTTAGGTGGTTCGTGTTTTTGTGAGTACTATGGAATTTTTCCCCTTCTTCTTTCAAAAGAAGGTCAACTTGAATGTTATGAAATAGTCAGCATATAATTTCCATTAGAGAAATATGAAAAATATTTTCCAAGATGGATCTTTAAATATCGATGAATATTTTTAACAAGCTGAAAAATTAGTCAAATTAATGCATATTTTTAAATCATAAAACTGAAAGTTATATGTTCTGATTTTACTGAAAAACAGTGGTGACAGGATTGATTTGGGGCACACATGTTGACATTGCTTTCTTGGCATGAGGGGTTCTTCATAAAAAATGTTTAAATCTGAGTCTCTGGATTTTATTCCAGAAATGGAAGTATTAGAGATTAAATAGATGTCTTCCTTTTTTCATGTTATATAATAATAATGTACATAATGGGGCACAGCTTGAATTGGAATTTTGTTTATTAATAAAAACAAAACTTCATTATTCAAAGAGAAAAATGCATAATGACATAAATGTGAAATATGCTAAACAATAAAAATGAAGAACATTTTATTGAAAAAATAAACCCTTGTCTTCCACACTTTAAAAATTTTTCCATATTTTTATTGGTATAGTGTAGTTGTGCATAATAGTGGGATTTATTGTTACATATTCATACATGTACACAATATAACAATATAATTTAGAGGATTAAAGTTTAGTAAACATCTAGAAAGAACTATGTATCATGAATGGACAGCCTGATACATTTTATGCTGGTCTAATCAGCTCTGTGTTAAAATAAAAACACAAAACAGATTTCCAAGATCATGTGACACCCCAGAAGCATCCTTTTTCTTCCCAGTCACTATCACTGTGAGAACCACCCCTATTGTGACTTGTAGAAGGATAGATTTATTTTACATGTTTTGTATTTTATATGAATTTAATCTACCTACATATATTACTCTCTCTCTCTGACTTTTTATTGTTAGATTGATCCACGTTTTCCTGTGTGGTTGAAAACCATCTATTCTCATTGTAGGGTGGTATTCCAATATGTGACTATAGTATTCTTTATCCAGTGACAGGTACTGAGGTAATGGCCATTTCTTAGGTTAAGGGCTGCTGTAAGTACTCTGATGCATGTCTTTGGCAAACGAATGCACTTTGTGTTTAGGATATGCCTAGGAATAGAATCGTTAAATTATCAAATATGCATATTTTAATTTTGGTAGATTCTACCATTAAAAACTTAAGAGAATGGGGTTTTATCAATTGGAACGTGCACCATTAATTAGTTCATGACATTTTCAGGTCCCTGTCCTTGCAAACACTGCTAATTTCCCATCATTTTTACTTTAACCATTGTGGTTAATGTAAGGCATCATAATTTCATTTATTTATTTATCTTTCTTTTAGTTGTAGTTGGACAAAATACCTTTCTTTCTTTCTTTCTTTCTTTCTTTCTTTCTTTCTTTCTTTCTTTCTTTCTTTCTTTCTTTCTTTCTTTCTTTCTTTCTTTCTTTCTTTCTTTCTTTCTTTCTTTCTTTCTATGTTGTGCTGAGGATTGAACCCAGGGCCTTGCATGTGCTAGGCGAGCACTCTATGGCTGAGCCACAATTCCAGCCCCTCATAATTTTATTTTAACTTTCATTTTCCTGATACACAAGGAAGATGATAATTTGTATATATTCTTATTGGTAATTTAGATGTCCTCTCTTGTTAAATATTTGTCCAGATTTTCTGCACATCCTTCTTGGATAATCTTTGTTTTTCTTAATGACTTTTGAAGAAATTGAGACATTTTGGAAATTAGTCCTTTGCTAGCTATGCAAAGTAAGTAACTTCTCTCAGTCTATGAGTTTCTTTCTATTCTGTTAAAGGTAACTTCTGATAAATAGAAGTTTTTAAGTTTAAGGTCATTAACATCAATTTTTTTTTCTTTTATAATTAATACTGTTGTGTCCCATTTGAAAAATATTTATCCATTCACCTCAAAAAGTTTTCTATAGCTCTCCCTAAAACTTTATTAATTTACCTATCATGTTTTGATCTGCTATTGATCTTTGATTTTTTTAAAGAGAGAGAGAGAGAGAGAGAGAAAGAGAGAGAGAGAAAGAACTTTTTAATATTTATTTTGTAGTTTTCGGTGGACACAACATCTTTATTTTATTTTTATGTGGTGCTGAGGATCGAACCCAGAGCCCCACGCATGCCAGGCGAGCACGCTACTGCTTGAGCCACATCCCCAGCCCCTTGATCTTTAATTTTTAAAAAACATTAGGAAGGAAATAAGATACACTTATATTATTATTATTATTATTATTATCATTATGTTTTTGCCATATAATAGATTGAGTCCAATTATTAAAAAAGATCCATTCTCCAAGCACTAAAGTGCTTCCTTTGTTCTAAATCAAATGAGGATTTATGTGTGGATTGCTTCTGTTCAAATGACAACATAGTTTATTTTTGCACCAATGTGACCTTGTCCAAATTCCTATAGATTTATACTAGATATTGATATACAAGTAAATTATTTAGTTATATCTGTCTTGAAGATTGCCCTGGAAAATTTTTATCAATTTTCATTTTCATATGGATTTCATAATTTTTTTCCATTTATACACACACTCCATTTTAATTGGAATTGCACTAAATTTACAGATTAATTCAGGAGAAACTGACATAGTTTTACATCTTTAAAAAAAATTTTTTTTCATTCTTTTTCTAGTTTGTACTTTAGAGTTATTACATAGCTTCTGTTAAATTTATTCTATTATTATTTTAAAGCATTTGATACCTTTTGCTGCATCTGTAATTAAGGTGTTTTAATTTCAATTTTACCTGCATTGCTAATGTACATAAATACAACTTATTTTTGAATTGGATCTATATAGCCTCTGCACTAAAGTCATTTATTAACTAAAATTTATCTTGATTATTCTGAATTTTTATATTAAGAAAAGGCAAGTTTAATTTTTTTTCTAAACCTTATTCTGTTTCTCTCTCTTTTTCTTCTTTGGCTTATATTTACAGAGTGCCTACTATGTACAGATGCTTGGTATGCCTCAGTGTACCAATCAGACATTATCTCAGTGCTTATTGAACTTCATCTTAGGAAAAAGACATTGTTAACAAGCAATAATCATCATAACTAAATGCACACACAACTAAATGTACACATATTAAACAATGATAAATGTACATTTTCTGGTATGATGGAGGATAGTGCTATGAAATAAAGAGGAAAAGAACAGTGTATGGTGGGGTAAACGTGTTAGAAGTTAGGAGTAAGATATGGTAAAGGATGGAGTAATAAATAGATAGGTAAGAATAAATTTTGAAAGTAAGAGATTTGAGCCAGGACATAAATAAGGTGAGGGTACAAATAAAACAGTACTCAGAGAAAGTACTCCAGGAAAAGCAAACAACTAAACAAATATCCTAAGTAGAAGGCTGTTTGGTATATGCTAAGAATAAGAGAGAAGTTTGGCTACCAAGGAGTGAGTAAGGTATGATAGTGTAGACTTGGGGAAAGATTATGAAGACATTCAACACCAAACTAGAGGTGTCATGAATTCTGCTGGATGCATAAGTTTGGAATTTAGAAGATAGGTTTGAATTTGTGGCACTAATTTAGAGGTCATTAATGTAGAGATGTTATTTAAGTTCAGTAGACTAAACAAGATTACTAAGGGAGTGAAGGCAGGCAGAAGTAAAGAGAGGAAAAATAACTCTAGGGCAGTTCAATAATAAGAGGTTGTGGAGGAGATGAGAAACACAGCAAAAGATGAAGGAGTAACCACAGAGCAAGTCAGAGCGCCAGCAGTATGTAGTGTACTGCTGTCCAAGTTAAGATATTAGGTAGTGAGAAGTCAATTAAGTGAACCCATGCTGATGGAACAAAGTGACTGAAATTAACCATTGTATTTAACAAGTTGAGTTGTTCATGTCCTTAAACAATTACAACTTCAGCATGGCAGCCAGACTCAAGTGGATTTAAAGAATAAAACTAGTAGTGTTTCTAGGTAGTTATAATAGTATTAAAGTCACCAGGGCTTTCCCTACTACAGGAGACTATAAATTTATCAGTGGCCAAAATGAGGAGGGAGAAGAATAAATAATATATATGGGGCTAGGGTGTGGCTCAGCGGCAGAGCGCTCGCCGCACATGTGTGAGGCACTGGGTTTGATCCCCAGCACCACATAAAGATAAATAAGTAAAATAAAGGTATTGTGTCCATCTATAACTAGAAAAATATTTTAAAATAATATGTTTTGATGGGAAAAATAATAGTCTGTCAGTGAGTTAATGGCAGTACCAGTAAGCAAGAAACATTGATGTTGTGGAAGAAACAGGACAACAGAGAGAGATGGTTGAACAGGTTGGATGCCTAGTGCATAAGTGTCCATTACAGGGAAATACACAACTGATCTGCAGGCAACTGAATAGAGGCCTATGGTTGTATAGATACTGCCAAGAGAGACAACCTACTGGTGGAAACTTGTGAGCATTCCCTTCCGAAAGTTTTGGTTTTCTTGGGAAAGTCAAGGATCATCAGCTTCAAGAGGAAAGGGCAGAGAATAGATGTGCAGTATGAAGACACATACTCCTGGAGTCCAGTGGAAAGGTGTGTACAGTGTTCTCACATTGTGCCACGTTACGACCAGTAGGAGGTGCTGGCGGAGCAATGGGAAGACAGATGTCAAAAGGGTTGGTTCTATAGTTTACGTCTGCCAGACTTCAGATTAACAGCGATGGTTTTTCTAGTGGGTATACATAGTGGAAGCTCTCTCCTAAAATCTTGTATTTCATCTTTTTTCTTGCCACTTCAAGCTTAAAGAGGGTTACAACTTACTATTGCCTCATACCCCTGGGATGCTTCACAGTCCCTTGTTGGTTTACTTAAGCCAAAAAATGTTGCCTACATTAAGCCTTTCTTAATTACCCCATTAGAGTGTGCCATCTGTTTTCTGACTGAAAGAGTAATTGGTACCAGGAGTAGCCCCAAGAAAGGAACAGTAACATTATTAAGATTATAAGGTTGTTTTGTTTACATATTTTAGGAGCACATGCATAACCTTATTGTCAGGGTGAAGATGATAATGGTCAAGTGTTGGCATCTCAGTTCCAGAAAATGATCAACAGTAAAGGCACATGAGGGAGTACTGATGGAAGGCAAGGTTTTGTGATCAAGAGTCTATGACATTCCGTAGCTATGGTAACCATAGGTGTTGTAAAGTTTGCAACATGGTACAGCTTCTCTGAGGATCCTAGAGAGCTGACAAAGAAAATAAAATGCTGATTGTCTCAGATGCCAACTGTAGTGTTCTGATGGAAATTCTAAAAAGACAATTTTAAAGGAGTTTTTCATCTCCCTTAGATATATAATCAAGTCCAGGACTTTATTATAACCACAGAAGAACTTCAGTAATAATTAAATGTGCAATTCTAGGATATCTTTAAGCAAAGAACTGGCCCTGGTTGGAAAAGAGGCAGGGAGACTTGAGTGATAAGCATAAGGTAGAGAAGAAACAAATAAAGCTGAGATATTTCAATTTCCATACACAAATGAAGACAGATTCTTTCTACATGAAGGAGAATAGCTACCTCTCTGTGAAATTTCAATTATCCACAGGATTCACTCCTACCACACTTTATATACTATAGTTCCTACAGAAAGAACTAGAAGCCAGTACAATTCAATGAAGAAGTACAAACTGTATCTGGAGGAAAATTGCCTAACTGCTTAAACAGTTATAGGATCTTGCTGATTTGTATCAGTAAAACTATGGGCATCACAAATGAGATGTTTTTAAGCCAAAAAACATGATATGTAACTGGTATGGGTTAAGTTTATTGAAATAAATGCACTCAGGATTTGAAATTTGTGTTGGCTTAAGAAATGGAAGAGAATGCTGAGATGATGAATTGAAGGCTGACCTGTGGTCAATAAAATTGCAAAGCTCAAATTTGCAGGCAACACTAAAGACAAAAGGCCCAGAGGATGTTGGAATGAATCTGTTGTGTACCAACATTTCCCAACTTTTGCTCTAGGGAAATGGTGGTGGGAGGTGGGGAGAGAGAACACACCTTTTTCTAAATCTTAGAAACTCTTTTATAAGTTGAAATTGATAGTCAGAGATGCTGTTATAAAACTGGGTTCCACAGTTTCCAGAGGAGCAGTGGAAATGCTAATATACTACAGGAGGAGAGACAAACCTGAAAGCTCAAAGGTAGACACAATTATCCTAATATACTTCAGACAGAGGTCCCAATCAGAGCCCTCTCCAAAGCAGAAATATATTGCCTGTTGATTATGCTATCTATAGGAATAAAATAGATGAGGTACCCTATTAAGAGGCTATTTCAAATGTATAAGTGAGAAAATTACAGGTCTAGTGAGCAAAAATTCAATTCAAATTTCTAATAGAATATTTCTGGCCTTGTACTCAAATTCTAGATATATCTTCCATTTCATAGAATTCAAGTTGTTTGTTTATGGAGAAATCCAAGTCTCTCTGAGGAAATATTCTTTGCACCTACATGAGAATCTTCCTGCATATTTTCCTCCCCAAAGACCAACAGCAATCTGTAAGGATGACTGTTTTCAGGGGAAAGAATAGAACTCATTCTTGGGTTTTGTGGTTATTGGCTTTAGGCTTATACTAATGCCCAGAAAGCAGAAACACACTGGGGACTGAGTCTTGTAGAAGTCAGATGACAAAGGAGTCTTGGTCAAAGAAGACCAAGATTACTCATGGTGATTTTCCCAGTCCCAGAATGACTCTCTCCATAACACACTAAAGGCAGTACGGCATTCCTAGGGAAATTTCAAAAACTGACTCCACCAACAAAGGGCCCAAGAAAGCAGGAGTAAACATTTCCACTACATCTCCATTTAGGTGTCCTGTTTGGCAAAACAAAAGCCAGACAGATGCATTTTAAAGCATGAACTGAACAGAGTTTTGCAAATTTAAGAAGCAAAGTTAAAACAACTGTAGATCATATACTGTGTCTGATTGAAACAAATAAGTACAGCTACTAGCTCTAGCCTTCAGCCTTTGATGGAGTTTATTTTTCCCTTAATTTCTAAGAAAAATTTTAATCAGAGCCACTTTCCTTTACATAGCAAGGAGAACAGTGTACTTTCACTGTCTTATCTGAGGATATTTTTTTTCTAATTTTCTGTTTTCTATCATCGTAGAAGAGCAGGAACATGGTTTTCTTGCTATCACACAGAGCTTCACATTTGGCTATATTATTGATGATATTATGTTAATTGACCATACCAGGCAGAAAGTAGAAAGAAGTCAAATGATTATAGAAAATAGAAAGTAAACTCCAAGCTCCATCTGCCCAATCAGTGATATTTCTGGGGGACTTGATTCTCTAAGACACATGGAATGAACCCTTTAAAATGAAGAGTATTAATTTGTAGCATCATGTATATTCTGCAGAGAAAGTAACAACATACTTGATGAAACTTGGATGCTGTAAGTAATACATAGCATACCCAGGTATGCAGCTTCAGGTTTTTGCTCTGAAATCTAAAAGGCAGTTTTAAATTTGGCACAAAGAAGTAAAGATTTGGTACCTTCTTAGGGCTACAGAACAAGTTTTCCTGCATTTGGACCTCGTACTCAGCAAGCCAATAGTACAGGAAACTTCTATAACACATGGAAGTGCTGAGTGGATCTTATGGTAAACTCCAACAAGGGATTCTATTATGTCAGCTACTATTTTACATCTGAAAATGGACTTTAAATTTCTAGAAGTTGCCCATGGAGCCTAAATACTTCATTATAGTGCACTATGATTATACATGACATAAATATAACATTGAAATGGCATTCAAAAGTAGATATGCTTTATAGCATTCCGTGTTGTTTCAAGCATGTCTGAAAAATATAATTTCATAGCCACAATGTATATTAAATCCTAAAGTCTTCATTAGGAGTGATGCTGAAAAACAAAGATAAAAAAGAAATTCTCTCTCCCTAGTCAATTATCTGATTTTTTCCAAACCAAACTGAAGGAGATGAATCCAAAGTATATTGAATCAAATGGAATGGTAGTTGTTATATTCTGTTTGCTTGTGTCCCCTCATGATTCATATGTTGAAAATCCAATAAATAATCTGATAGTATTATTAAGTGGAGCTTTGTGGTTTGAAATAGGTCCCCTTCAAAAATCCAGTGCTGCCAATGTGATGGTACTAAGATATGGGGCCTTTCAGGAAGAATAGACCATGATGTCACTTCTATCATTAATGAATTAAGGCCCTTCATAAACAGGTTTCATTTACTTTTTGGCTAGCTTTCTTGGTGTCCCTTGTATCTTCCACCAAGTGAGGTTGCAACATGACAGCACTCACCAGACACCAGATACCAGCACTTTGATCTTGGACTTCTAGTTTCTAGAACTGTGGAAAATGTTTTTTTTTTTTTAATCAATTGCACAATTTTAAGTATTCTGTGAAAGCAGCACAAAATACACTATGACAAGAGGTGACAGGTGATTAGATCATAAAAGTAAAGCTCTCATTATGGCATTAGTATCCTTCTGAAAGAGACCCCAGAGAACTACCTTGCCCCTTCCACCATGAGATCAGACACATTTAGTGTCTGCTCATGCACCAACCAGCTCCCTGCTCCCTGCTCCCCCAGTCTCCAGTCCCATGCTGATTCATTAGGCCCATATATAAAGTACAAAGTGGCAGCTATGTATTAATTCAACAATATAGATATCTCCTTACAATGGATGATCTGATAACCACCACTGCTTATTGCCAAAGCAGACAATAGCAGGAGCCCATGCTGAGCCCCTGAAACAGAACTATTTCCCCAGAAGGACAGCCAGCCACTTGGTGAAAGTGTGCAGCCTTTCCATCACAAGAGACTGCAATTTGCCCTCATAAGAATGCATAATATGCTTTACCTTAACATTTTTTTCAATACTACCATATGTGGTCTTAGGGAATGATTTTGTTATTGCCATGATATTTACACATCATTGCCTCTATACAAGAAACTCATTTTATAGCAAAGTAAATTTAGCAATGGCTCATGCCTACAACATTTATGAGTTCTGCCATATGTCCTACCACCAGGAGCATTTAACTACACAGTTAAGATACCAGTTAGAAGACAATGCCCTGCAAGGCAAGGAAGTGTTCCTGTAAGAAGTAGCATATGCATGAATTCAGGGGCCAATATATGGTGCTATCTTTCTTACAGTCACTATTCCCTAATTGAGGAATCAGTGGGTAAAGGTAGAACAGAATCCCATTGTTACACTAAGTAACTACATTAAGGGGTGCTATTGACTGAATTGTGCCCTCCCAAAATTAATATGTTGAAGCTCTAAATCCCAGTTTGACTTCATTTGGGGATAGACTTTTTAGATCATTCACATTAAGTTGAGTTTAGAAGGGTGGGGTCCTAATCTAACAGGAATGGAGGATTTATAAGAAGAAAAGACAGTGTCTTCTTTTTCCATGTGCACACACTGGAAGTTAGCTTTCCAAAAGCCAGAAAGAAAGCCCCAACAAGAACCTGTTTATACTGGCATCATTATCATGGACTTCCAGCCTCCATAATTGTGAAAAAACAAATTTCTACTCTTTAAGCCACTCAGTCTATGGCATTTTATCACAGCAGCTCAAGCAAACTAAAACAAGGGGTTTCTGCTCTCATCGTATAATCTTCATGCACTTAGAGGTCTTAGTGTCTTGGTAGAGCATAGAACTTGTTTGATTAAATCTGAAGCTGACACTGCCCCATTACCATTTTGGATGCAGCGGGCTACTAAGTAAAAGAGAAAGGGTTCATTCTCTTGTTAAGGTGGTTGATCTCAATTACAGAATGAAAATGGGGTTGGCTTCTACACAACGTAAGCAAGGAGAGCACAGAATTGAGATTAGTCCCTGGAATGCTTCTTAGCACTTCATTGTCTAATAATCAGGTCAATGAGAAAAGGCAAAATAAAGACTGGATCACCAAGGCATTTAGATTCTGTGTTAGTTGCGTATTGCGTATCACCAGTAAGAAACCCTGCAGGTAGAGAGTATAAAGAATATTGAATGGTAGGAGGACAAAAAAAAGGCTTGATGCTTACTGCATTTTGCATTATGTCAAGCCACAGAGTGAGGATTAGATTCATATATGTTATTTATTCATTTTCTCCCCATTTTCCTTGCTATCTTATAAAGACAGAAATATTAGCTAATACTTTAGGTTCTGGGTGTCAGTGTGACTGAACTGCTCATATGACATCCCAGCCTGATAAGGTGACCAAGAGGATTTTGTACATTTCATATTTGGAACACATGCTGAAGCAAAACAGGAATAGAGGCTATCAGGTATGGAGGTGAATTTTTGTATTTATATTCCATTTTTATTTTTGGATTCATTATTCAGGAGGAAGGCTCAGTGATATGGACTGGGTTCTCATGAACTTTGGCTTATGTTTGGATTGACTAATGGGAATCTTTGGCAGAATGTCAGAGTGATGGAGAAAATGAGGTCAAAATCTTTGTGTTGAGTTCCCTCAACTCCTATTTCCACTTCTTATGTGTCTCCTATCAATATACTATGCTATGTAATCTCTGTACCTGCTCATGTAACATCCTCTGTCTGAAATTTTATTTCTTCTTTTCCCTCATTCAGAATATATTCAGGTGTAGCCTGTCAGAGGAAGCCTTTCTAACTCTCTAGGTCATTCTTGACATTCTACTTTGTTACATTCCTTTTATTTTTATGTATATAGAAGTCATTGTCCTATTATATCATTTTGTAAACCACCTTTTCTATGAAACTCTTCTTCTCCAAGACTAGTGACCATGATTTTCTTTTTCTTTTTTTTTCATATTTGTTCACTAAGCTATGAACACTTTACCTGACACTTAGTAGTTTCTCAATAATAGTTAAGTCAAAGTGCTGATGAATGAACAGAAGGAAAATGGTGTAACATTGTATTAGGAGATATTGGAATGAATATATTTGAGAGTCTGGTTTACAAAAAGGTCTCGGTGTACTGGGATGTGTTAGTAGGTCTAAGTACAACTGTACAATCAATGATGTTGGCAGCAAATTTATGAGTTCTGGGTTTTACGTATAGTTAGTTTTAAGTTCTAATGTGAAGTCTATGATTCAAGGAAATTTTTGATATTCATCTATAAAAGGTAAGTAGAACAGAGAGAATGAGACTAGTTCTAGAAGAACAATATCCTGAAAATGCCAATATACATTCAACACACGTTTCTCAGCTGTGTCTATTTCTAGGTACTTTTGAGCCTGGAGCAAAACTGTTTTTCAAGGCCTACTCCCTTCTCTAAGTGCCCTAGCTAACTGCTGAAGGCACTTTAAAATTGAGCAATTAAGGGCTCAAGAGAAATTCTCATAAACATTTTAAATACACTTACTGGCTGAGCTGTTCCTGTTTCTGTTAAACTCCCAATCTGATCTGTTCCCATTTGAATATATGAGTTTAATTCTCGAAATCCAGTCAATACTTTTTGGAAAGCAGTTACAGTGAGCTATCTTGATCTGTAATCTTACGAGTCAAATTTTCTTATTAAATTTATATTTTGAAAAATTTAGAGAAAGACAATTTGTAGAGAGGGGTTTTTTTCCCCCTCAAGAAATGGTTTGATATTCTAAAATAAGAAAAACTCACAAAATAGTAGAATTTACAAAAAAAAATCAAAAAGGAATGTTTCTAAAAGTAATACTTATCTTAAAATCTGACATATAGAAGACTTTGATAAATATTCACTAAGTGCATAAATCCTGGGTTAAATATGGTGAAACTGAAAATTAGAGGAACTATTGTTATGAATAGAAACCAGAGATCGCCTCTCACCTTTTTTTTTTTTTTTTCAGATGTCCTCAACAACACATTGTCATGAACTGTCCACATACAGGTATGTGCACTGCAGGAGTCACTGCACAGGACCAAGTATGAAATTATAGGTCATCTATATGCCACAAGTATTTTTATGTACTTCCTTTCTGGGTGAAGTATTTGGACCTGATATTTCTTTCACCTACATTAGCTTTGATCTTAGATTGCTGTCTTTTGAAGAATTTTTCCTGCACTGTCTGGAAGGAGATGTTCTATTGTGAAAAATATGGTGAAACATGCTTCTTGGATATTTTACTAATTCTCTGCTTATCTAATTCCCGTGGATAATGAATCACTCAATATCTTTAATTTTGGCAATTCTCTATAATTATATAAGCAAAATTGCACTCTATGACACTATAGTATACATATGTGTCTTTTAAAACTGACCACCACCACCACCAAAAACCAAAAGTTTAGCAGATTAAGAATACTCTTATAGTGGAAAAATAGTGAACTACTATCAAAACCACACATGGGCATGCTTCAGCCTTAGAGCTATTGTTGATGTACTGCTAGGAAAAATATTGTGCAATGTACACATGATGAAGATACCAGTTCATCTGCTTCCCTTTTATCTTCCTATTGATTGTTAATTAATCCTCCAGCTCTGCTTTGCTGTGCTCTGCTTGGCTCCATTCCTTTCCCCCTCCCCTTCCCCTTCCATTCTTTCCTCTCTTCTTTTCTGTTGCTACTTTATCCTGAAAATAAGAAGTAGGATACCAGATTATTTTCCAATGCAGTAAAAAACCCCAAAACCTTTATTTCTTTTGTCAGACAAAACAGTTTGAGATAAATAATTTATATATGGGTCACCAGAAGAAGATGGAAATTATTTCTTTTAGTAATTTCTACATATTTTCACTAAATTCCTGAAAATCATCATGCTAGGAAAAATATGACATTTCTGTGTAAAGAAAGCAATTATTTCTTTCTAACCTTTTCTCCATCAAAACCAGAATTTTAAAATTTTCATGCCATGTCAGGTCTGATGATGAGACAGAATAAATAAACTAACAAGTGAACTAAAAACTTAAATGGGTCTTATATTTTTCTCATTAAGCTTTTTTCTCTCTGTAATCTTGTTCATTCTTACAGAGTACTAATTTCAAAATAACTGTGTAGTTCAATTTCGAAAGCATTCGTAAATTACCTTGCAAATAGTCACCTAAATTTCTTCATTTACTCTATACTCGGGAGTAAATGAAATAAAAGAAATAAAGCAAAGCAATATAGGTGCTAACTATATGTGGAATGTTCCATTTTTTAATAAAAATACTTTTCAAAATTTTAGTAAATCGGGGCTGGGGCTGGGGCTGGGGCTCAGCAGTAGAGTGCTCGCCTAGCACATGTGAGGCCCTGGGTTTGATCCTCAGCACCACATAAAAATAAATAAATAAAATAAAAGTATTGTGTCCAACAACAACTAAAAAAATTAAAAGTAAAAAAATATATTTAGCAAATAAAAATGATTATGGATTGTCTCTTAAATGTTTTGACTAAAATATCACAATAATTAAAACTAAAATTATTATTATATGTACTCCTAAAAACCACTGATAATTAAATGATTATACTTTCTTATAAATTACTCTTTTTATTTTATTACTTTGAAAATGCTCTTCTACGCTTGTGTACATATAGATTTTTATCACATGTCAAAATCATTCCCATAGATGAAGGAAAACAAGGAAAAGAAATTAAGATATTTCTAAAACTACTTTATATTAAAAATCTTACACACCTGAATGAAGTTTTGACTCAGAGTGATCATTTTTTTTTCTTATGTAACATCATTCTGTGTGTGATTCTGAAAAGACTGCTTCCAAGAATGATATTCTTCCAGACCAATCCCAGTTCTGTTAGTTTTGATGCATATATAGAAACAAAGACTGTGGCACTACTGCATCCATTCATGTTATGGTACTTGTAAGACTTATATGAATTCATACACTTTAAAATAATTTTAAAATGTGACTTAAAAAAAGTAAAATGATCAGCTATAGCAAGGTCAACTCTGTTATTCCAACTATCCTGTAATTTTATTTTATCCTGCAAAATTTACAAACTTAAAAGCATTTCAAAGCAGAAAGCAATTGATATTTGCAGTTTGGGGTAATAAAGAGAAATGCCCAACTCTTCTTTTAAAAGCAATGGTTTAAAATTCTAAAAATTCTTTTCCATCAGCTGTCCTGTGATTCTGTCCATCTAATTTATAATTCTATACATATTAACCCAAAATGCTCTATTTTTCTTTATTTTATGAAAATACCACATTGATCATTTCAGAGATAATTCATCACAACTATTTAAAATTAAGTCATAATTCTTAATTAGCAATATTTAAAACAACAAGAAGTTATAGGAAAGATTATCATTGAAAAACATTTATAGTAATTGAAATCATTTCAAGGATTTTTTTAAACTTCTATATTTTAGTCTTAAAACTTGGGTGGAACATTATTTCTAATAATCGAAAGCAAATTCAGTTGGGTTTGGTTTATTTTACATCAAGAATATCATATACTGTTAGAGACATAAGACATGGCACAATCATTTATCTTAATAAGTGGTTTGTGAAGATCTGAACAAAAAAATCTCTCCACAAAACAGTGCCTGAGATCATCAAATTTAATGTATAATGCTTCTGCCTAAATTATGAGCAAGTATTCACTTTGTCAAATTTTAAAAATCAAATTTAATTGCATTAGAAGACATCCATCATTCAGTGACATTATATTATGTCTTCATTTGTGCTGTTTTCAAAATGTTTATTTAAAAAACACATTGTGTATCACTCTGAATTAAATTATGACATTCATAACATCATTTTTCATTTTGCAGAGAAATACAAATATAAAACATCTCTCTTTACTGTAGTATACATTATATAAAATGTGATTATACTTTAGGAAATAGCATTCAAACTCAGAAAACCTAAGAAGCAACAAAGAATTGGGCTAGGTTGAGAGAGGCACAAAGACATTGTTCAAACTCATATTAAGAAAAAAAGAAGAGGAAAGATAGATTCTGATTGATGTTCTGGAAATACTCACACATCCCAAGCTTAAAAATCTGTTTTTTAAAATGCCAAATGTCTACTAATAGTATGTGAGAAATAAAGGTATCTTTGCTGAGTATTTTCTTTATTAAGTATGATGCTTCAGACTTGGTAAATTTAGACTAATATGAGCCACTCTGTCCAAATTCTTAGCTCTCAGATAAATGAAAAGAAGTATAATTGGGAATGTATGAAAATCCATTTAGGGGGATGTATTTTCTTTTAAGAGTAGATTTAATAATGAAATGATGATATTTGTATGCTATTAAATCTATGTCCACATTAAATCTAATATTTAGTAGTCCTTGTTTATGAATAAAAACTGTTACTAAGAAGTAAACAACCTAGTCTGCAATATGAAAATATGTAACTGATGGTTGATTAACATCCCAATAGACTTTTAAGTGTGTAAATGATGCTGAATTATAAATAGAATTTAGAATTAAAATTTATAAAGGTGCAAAATATTGCTCTGCCAGCTGTTTAATGTTATTCAGAAAAAGAGATAGCATTTACTTTTTTTTATCAATTTATTGAAATTTAAAATCCCATGGGAAGTCCAAACAGTATTTTATAATGTGGCTTTGAGCTGTTTTTCAGTGTCTTCAACAATAATAGGAAATATTTGGTCACACTTCTCAGTGTAAATGTGGAAGGGTGAAATTCTCATTTTGTAGGACAATTAATCTACACTCAACATTTCAGCTAAAAGAATATAGTCTAATCCTTATCAAGTGTTCCTGTCATGTACATAAACACAGACATAATATGAATATTTGTGTGGGAAGTTAAGGTTGCTGTCAGAATTTAGGTGGTTAATCAGTTGACTTTAACATAGGGAGAGTAAGTGTGGATTATCCAGTTGGGTCCAATGTAATCACAGGGGCCCTGGAAAGTACAAGAGGAAAGGAAAGGAGGGGGTCAGAGCACTGAGAGAAAAGAAGGAAGAATAACCGAAGCACCTCACTATTGCTGGCTCTGATGAGGAGTGGGACCACAAACCAAGGAGTGCAGGTGGCCTTCAGAGGCCAATGAAGGCCTCAGCAGACAACAAGGAAGCCAGGACCTCAGACCAACTATGACAAGGGAGTGCGTTCTACCAATAACTTGAACAACCCAAGAAGATGGGTCCTCCTCAACAGCCCCCAGAAAGGAACTTAGATCTGCTCACATTCTGAATTGATATTAACATATTAGTCAATACATTATTATTTAATACACAATTAAATTTGCATATACAAATATATGTATCATAAATAATTTTATTTAAGGCTTCATAGAAATTTATATTAGACATTAAAGAGTGAATTCAGTATCAAGGAAGTCTTCACGGTTATTATGGCACCGTTAAAAAAATTTTTGCTTTACCTCTGCCTTGTCTATTTAATGAAGTGAATTTAATTTTGACCTTCTGCAGAAATAAAATGGTACACTTTCCTGTTTAATTGTCAATTGCTTCTAAACACAGTACATACATACAGTTTGTGTTAAATTCAGAAAATTCTGTAGTATATTGCTTTCTTTTTATTATGAATATTCTCTCGCACAATATTGCATAAGTTCATACTGCTTTTGCCTCAGCTGCTAACCCCACCTACCATTTAGTGGACATAAAAGGGATGCACACATCAGAAACAAAGTCTTCTCAGTTGCAGGAAATATGATCCCTTCATTTCTGTGATATTTTCCTGTATTCACCAGAACCACTGTATGCATTGCTCTGTTCAAGTATTTCTATGTACTGTACCCCAATTTATCATCCTTATATCTACCATAAAGTTAAGTTTTATGTTGGGATTGTTGGGCTATAGTTCTGACTGAATTGCTTTATCTTTTTATAATAAATCTTAATTTGTTGTCTCTAAATATTTCAGATCTTTCTGTTTGGGTAGAGTAAGTAAATATTTCATTTCATTGCTTCTCCAATAATCTATAACAAGGCACTAAAACTCAGCTTTAAACTAACAACACAACCACTTTTTATACATTTCCATTTTTGGAATACTTTCTTTTCAACATAATTTGTGAATTCTTACCTCTCCATTCATGGTCTTAAGACTTGAAATAAAATTTTATTTCTGAAATTTCAAAAGAAAAATAAATCATAAGGGAAAATCCCCAAATTAAATAAGACCACAGTCCTGGCTTTACACTCTCTTAAAAGATCAGCTCATCATGAAAACTTAAGTCAGACAAAACTTTCTTCTTACTGTCATCAAAGCCACCAGCTCAAGGCCAATGTTTATCAAGACAATACACTATGAAAATTTGCATGGGGTCTGTATTAGCTCCCCATCAAAGAATAATAATCACCCAGAGTCTTAACTGCTCCAAATAAGTTACCTTTCTCTCCTGTTACCCTTTGGATTAGAATGTTCTATAAAGGTACTTGTATTGAAGGCATTGTCTCCAATGCGGCAATGTTCATAAGTGGGGCTCTTAGGCTATGACTGGATCATTAGGACACTTATTTGATTTCATCAGTGGATTAATCCATTTATGCATTCATACCTGACAGCATTTTGGGGAAGTGGTGGAAACTGTAAAGAGGTCAGGCCTAACTGGAGGAAATACATCCTGGGGGGCAGGTCCTGGAGGAGTATTTCTTAACCATAACCCTTTCCTTATCCTCCTCAATTTTCTCTCTGCTTCCCAGCTTCCCTGAGATGAGTAGCCTCTCTCTGCCACACCCTTCTATCATAATAGCTGCCTCATCTCAGGCCCAGAGAAGTCTCATTCTATCTCTGGGTAAAACTGATGTGCTACTATAGATTTATCAGTATTTTCTAAAATTTTATAAAAGTGGAGAAATACAATATGTATCCTCTTTTGACAGGTTCTTTCAACATAATTATTTTGATACTCAACTATGTCTTGTATACATTATTTTTTTTATTGCTGAATGGTGTTCTGTTACATAAAAATACCATATTGTATAAGAATAACTTATTTTCATGGCTTGTTTCCCATTTTTCTGATGTCATAAATGAATCCATGGGGATTCATTTTTTTCCATGGGCATATTCTTTACTTCACTTAGATAATTACCTAGCAGTGTAATGGCTGGATCATCTAATAAGTGTAGGCCTACTTTAATATAAGAACCTGTCAAAATGTTTTTTAAAGCCTCTCATTTTACATTTACTCCAAGTATAATTTATGGAATGATACTTCCTACAGGTCCTCACCAATATTTGCTAGTGTCAGTTTTATGTTAGCGATCCTAATGCATTGGCTTTCCTTTCTTATTGTGCTTTAATTTGCATTTCCCCAGTGACCAAAGTTGCTGTAATTCCAGGTCAGGGAATAGTCTACTATTGTTTCTTCTAGAAGTTCTGCTGTGGTTTTTTCTAGAAGTTCTATGGCTTTGGCTTCACATTTAGGTCTATGATCCTTTATAAGTTTTGCATGTAAGATTATATGACTGAAGTCCTTTTTTCCCTTTTTATGCATATAAACATTGAACTCTTACAGTCATATTTTTTAAAAGATTATCACTTCCCAACTGGACTTTCTTTGAACTTGTGTTCAGAAACAACTTTTGTATACCCATGGGTCTGTTTGTGGACACTCTGTTATGTACCATTGATCTATTTGTCCACCTTAAGTTTGTGATACACTTACTTGGCTTGATAATGAGTCTTGAAATAAGGTAGTGGTAGTTCCCCTACTTTATTCTCCTTTCAAAGTTGTTTAGACTTTTATAGCCCATTTGAACTTCCAGATGAACTTTCATTAACCTGTCAAGTTTGACAAAACAAAACAAAACAAGATTTGCTGGGAATTTCATTGGTAACACATTTAATGAAATTGGGGAGAAATGACATTTTAACAGTATATGAGTCTTTTTATTCATAAAACCAATATATCACTCCATTTGTTTCTCCCTCCCTTAGTTTTTGTCAGAAGTGTTTTAAAGATTTCAGTTTCCAGATATTGCATGTATTTTGTCAGATTTATGCCTAAGTGTTTTATAAGTTTTGATAAAAATGCAAATGACATTTAAAATTTTTATTATTTATTTCCAAGATAGAAGTAAAATTAATTTTCATATTGATCTTCCATTCCATGGATTTGCTAAACTCATGTATTAGTTTGTTAGATTTTCTTCAGAGTGTGTTAAATTTTCTGTACAGATGATCATGTTTTCTTCAATAAGGAAACTTTTTCTTCTTTTCTAGTCTGGATGCATTTTATTTAATTTTTCTTGCCATAATGCACAGGGTAAAACCTTCTGCAATATGTTGAATATAATTAGTAAGAATAGAAACCTTAGTCGTGTTCCTAATCTTAGTGAGAAAAAAATTCCGTATTTTATCATAAATATCATGTGATTGTAGATTTTTCACAAATGTCTTTTATCAGGTTTAGAAAGTTTCCATATATGCCTAGTTTTTTTATATGAGCACTTTCATCAGTAATATGTTTTACTTTGGCAGACTGTTTCTCTGCATCTATTGAGATAAGAATATTATTTAAAATTTTGTTTGTGAATCTGGTGATTTTCAAATGTTAAATGAGTCTTATTTGGGGGATAATTGTTATTTTGTTATGATGGATTATCCTATTTTTATACTGTATTTACTTTGCTAATATTTTCTTTGGATTTTTCAATATTCGTTCACATCATTCATTGTTTTCTGGTAATATGTCTGTCAGGTTTTGGTATTAGGGTAATGCTGGCTTCAGAATAAATGGAGAAGCATACTACCCATTCAGTTTTCTGGAAGAGGCTTTAGATAATTGATATAATTTATTCATTCTGTGTTTATTCAGGAATTTCCAATAAAACCATAGAAATTTGGAGCCTAGAAATTTCTTTGTGGAAAGACTGTAACTTCACATCCAGTGCTTTTAACATCCATAGGGTTGTTTAGACTACCTATTTTTTCAAGAGAGAGCCTTATGAAATTTGTATCTTTAAGAAATATGACCATTTCATTTAAGCTTTGAAATTTACTGGTGTGGAGTTTTTAAATAATGTCCCCTTAGTGGCCTTTACTATCTATGGGATTTGTGGTAATATCAGTTCTCTCAATCCAGATATTAATGACTTATATCTTTTTTTTATCCTGGCTGAAGATTTTCTCAAAGAAACAAAACAAAACCAAAAAACAAACAGCATGTTTCCATTGATTTTCTCTGTTTTTTCTCTTGATTTTTCTTATGGATTCATATTATTTTTCTCTTGATTTTTCTTATGGATTCATATTATTTTTCTCTATACTCCTTAATGTAATTTAAATTTCTTCTTCTTTTTTTCCTAACTCCGTATGGTAGAATCAGGTCATTGATTTGAAACATTATTCTTTGCTAATTTAGGCACTGAAGGCTATGAATAGGTTCTGTATTATCAGAGCCTTAAAGATTTTGATTCATAGCATTTTTTTGCAGTATATTAAAAATACTTTTCTTTTTCTTTTTGACTTCTTTTTGAATCTTGGTTATCTTCTTTTGTGTGACTTCTGTCTGGACTCACTTCTTCCTGAAGGACTTTCAAGGTTTTTTGTTAGTGGTAAACTTCTCGAAAGAATTCTTTCAGCTTTCATATATGTCAAAAAAAAGTCATTATATTGTCTTCACTTTTGAAAGATGTTTTTGTTTCCTATAAAATTCTAGGTTGATGTATTCTTTTCATATTTTAAAGCTGTTTCTATACTGTTTTCTCAGTTATTATTTCAAGAATCCGTCTTCCTTATCTTTGTTCTGTGGATAATCTATTTGTCTCTTCCACATCTCGTCTTTTTATTAAAATATCATCATCACTGTTTTTGACTAATTAAATTATGATATAACTTTGTGAAATTTTCTTAATATTGTATTGATGTCTGTATTCTCAGGTTCATTGGATTCTTGGGTTCTGGTTTATTCTCATTGTTTAAATCAAAT